>NC_087345.1:106433808-106736838 GCF_030014295.1 Loxodonta africana | reverse complement strand
GCTGGTGGATTGGAACAGCCATAGCACTTAATCAATATACCACCAGGGTTTCCAGAGGTGCTAGTAGGGGAGGCTGTTTTAGAAATGGGGTCAGGCAAAAGTCTTTGAGAGGCGATGACATTTTAGCTGTATTCTAAGTTTATCACTGAAAAGGTTTAGCAGTGTCTCAGACTGGAAGTAACAAACCAATGTACAGACATTGAGGTGGAGATGAGCTTGGGGCATTACTGGCGTTTTGGGTGGGGTGATCCTTGTATTATAGGACTGTGCTGTGCATTGTGGGATTGTACAATTCAGTGCGGGATGTTTAGCATCCATGGTCCCTGCCAACTAAATGTCAGTGGTGTCACTCCTCCCAAGTCATTGTGATTACAAAATCACAGCTAAACATTCTAAACACCCTGCCCCATCACAGGGGACAGTACTACCACGGGGAGACCCCTGAGACACCAGTGTGATCCGAGCGGAGGGGTGAGTGGCCACGATGTGGTGAGAGAGGAACATTCAGAGGCAGTCAGCGCCCAGGACCTCGAGCCCAGGTGGTAATCTGGATTTTATTTTTGCTGTAACTGCAGCCACTGGAGGAATGGGAGCTCTGGCTTGTCTGTGCAGACTATGGAAGGAGGGAAGCAAGTTAGGAGGCTGTTGTAGTAGTTCAAGTAAGAGGTGTTGGGGGGCTTGGACTGGGGAAGAGCCTATTTGGGGGATGAGAAGTTATCTGAGTCAGGATATATATTAAAGGATTTGCTAATTAATTGGATGTGAGAGGCAAGGGAAAGGGAGAAATCAGGATGACTCCTAGATTTCTTTATAATCTAAGAAGAATTAGAGAAATCATGTGATGGGATGTAAAAATGAAGAAATAAAATAGTATTTCACAATAAAAACTAAGAGGTGAAATATTGAACAAAGGTATTTGAATTATTTGAATTTAAGAATTCTTATGATACTTTGTTAAAAAAATAATTTAAAAATGAGTCTGCCAAAACATTTAACATTTGGGAAGGATTCATGAATTTGAGAGAAAAGCAAGCATCATTCTGTAGTTATTATGGTCCATGATGTCATTTACTGGACTTAAGTTGGCTATACTTTATTATACATATCGAGTGTGTAGCCATATTTCTTAGTTTCCATTACAAAGCTATAATGTTAAACCATTTTCTTCCTGTAACATCAAACTAGCCATATATACTCTGTTAACATCCTATGAAACCAACCCCATCCAGTTACTAAAATGGATGTCAGTGTTTTTTAAAAAAAAACTACAGGAAGCGATGTGTGCACATGGAGACTGGGACATTAAGTATATCCCTCAGCTGGAATTAAAGTAAAAACTGTGACTGGTAGAAACAACAACTCTGTCTCCCTTCTACCATGGATTCGGTAATTGTTTGTTGACTTGCTTGCATTGCTGGGTCAGGCTATAATCCTTGGGGGCCAGGCAGGCAGGTGTGCTACACTAAAGAAAAAGCTGACGTGACCTTGATCTGTATTAACGGAAACACCATCCAGAATGTGATGATAAATATTGGTCCCCCTACTCCTGGAATACTGTGCTACAGATGGCAACATCCAGGGACCAGTGGGTGGCAGCTAAGGGATATAGAACTTAATGTGAGGAAGGACCTTCCTTAAAGACTAAGAGCTGTGTGAAAATAGCAGCCATCTGAGGAGACAGAGACTTCCCAGTTGGCTAATGGACATGTTCAAGCTGAAGCCAAAAAGCTATTTGGCAGGGATGTCCAGGAAGTGAGTCAGGCCCTTGATGGACTTTAAAATATTTTTTTAATGCTATATTTTATTTAACCTAATATATCGAAAATACTGTATTATCATTTTAACATATAATCAGTATAAAATCATATATGAAATATTTTATATATGTATATATATTTTCTTATCATACGAAGTCTTCCAGATCTATTGTGTATTTTACACTTACTAAAAAAAAAAAAACCCACATACCAATTTGAGCTAGCCACATTTCGAGTGCTCACTAGCCCCATCTGGCTAGTGGTGACCCCTTCATGGATTTGGAACCAGCTGATGTTTAAATTGTTTTCAGCGCTGTGATTGTCATGAAGTGTGTCTCATTAAAACCCCAGAATTAGAATAAAGTCCAGATAATAGCAGTTGCAAAAGTCCTGTGGTTTGTTTTGCAATGACTGCTTGGTTTTTAAATTCTACAGGTAAAATAAAGCTATAGTAAGGGAGGGCAATGCCAGCAAGAATAGCCTCTTATCTAGAGCAGAGATTGCAAATGGGTGTCCCATGGATAGACTCCAACCCAAAGTTTTAGAAACATTTTATTTAGGGAGGTTCTTTTTTAAGTAGGGCGAGGAAGGTCATATGAAAACCTAGATTCAGGCTGCTCTTAAAAAATTGGACAGTCTTATAAAGCTGAGAGAGCCTTCCTCCTTTAGAAAAGGCATGAATTTCCAGTTCCATAGTCACCACCACGCCATCTCATCTATATCCTCTTGCTGTCTGTCCACTTCCCTCATTTACATCCTCTGTCTTTAACCCTTGTTGACATTTGAGTTTTGCCTCAAATATCCTTTGTCCTCCTAGGAAAGAAAAATAAGAGAGAAAGGAAAGTGATGAATTAGAAAACAGAGGAGTTGAAGGAGGATTATATGCAGAACAAAGAGCCTTGGACTTAGAATAAACCAGTTGCTGTCAGTTGATTCCGACCCTTGGTGACTCCACGCATGTGTAGGTAGAACTGTGCTTCGTATGATTTTCAATGGCTGATTTTTTGGAAGTAGATCACCAGGCCTTTCTTCTGAGGCACGACTGGGTGAATTCCGTCAGTTAGGAGCTGAGTGTATTAGTTATTTGCATTACCCAGGAACTCTGGACTTGGAATAAGGGAACCCAAATTTCATTCTCGGTTCTATTTCATATCTCAAGCCTCACTGTCGTCATCTACTGAACAGGAATAGTCAACAGCACCAATGTTTATTTTTGAATGAGATAACATATGAAGAAGCACCGGACACATAATGTTGCCCAAAGTGCGCAACCAGTTCAGGTTAGCTGATGTTCTTCTGTAAAACCTGAGGGAAATATTATGTTCCACAGTTAATGCGATTGTTGACTTTTGTGTCTATTTTCCCCACCAGATTCTTTGTGTCTTATTTAACTTTATATCACCAAGTGCCTAACTTGAGGTTTTGATGAATAAATGAATGAGTCAATTTTGAGGGTGGGGGAAAGAGAGAATAGAGAGGAAAGGCGACGACTGAATATCTCCCTCCTCCCCCGTACCTTCAGTCTCCATTTCCCTGTGAACTCTCATTTCTCTGGAAGGGAGTCCGTGGATACTCACCCTGGCTACATTGTGTCCAGGTATGAGTATTCTTAGGAAATTAAGAAGTTGGTTCTTTGTTAAACATATCCCAGTTGCCTACTTTGGAGCTTTATTATCAGGGTTGCTCATGGCTCCAGGCATACCTATTGATACCTGGAGCTAAAACACTGTTTTGGTTTATCATGGTTCTGGTTTTCACTAAGTACTTGGCATTTTGAAGTTAGTTTTATTATTATAATTCTGCTTTTGTGACCTGAAGCACTATTCTCAAATGTTTACTCTAATAATTCACTACTCAAATACATAATTTTTCTATATTTTCTAAGAAGGAAACAGTCACAGCAGAAAAAAAGTGAACGGGATAGTGTGTTGGGGGTATACATTTTACCTGGCACATCTGACCGGATTATCTGTCATATAAAGCCTTTCACACTTAGTGCTTGCTTGGGCAACTCATGCAACTTTTTATTATTGCATCGCATTAAATACTTGATTGTATCTGTTGGATTAAATGTCCTGTTTTGTATGTTTCCTAGCAGCGTGACTACAGAAAGTGCTCTAAACTTAATCAGGAGATCTGGGTTTTAATTCAGATTCCCTGCTTACTGGCTATGAGATCAAGGCTAAAACATTTAACCTGTGAAAATAGCTAACTTGTATTCGCTGTCCAGCACAAGGTGGGTATTATGCTACTTTCCCTTAACTTTTTAACATCCTCAGTAGGCTTTAAGTAGACATTTTAATATTATTTCCATTTTGTAGATGAGAAAACTGAGACACAGATGATTAGGTAACTTGTCTGTTAGTGGTAGAACTAGGATTTGAGTCAGGCAGTGTGACTGCAAAGCTTGTATTTTTAAACTGTAATAATAGTAACAACAGCAATAATAATAGTGTCATGGTAGAAGTAATAGCTTGGACTTACATAGTATTACAGGTACTCCCTGACTCATGACTGCTCCATCATAAGTTGATTCTGACATAAGTCGAATATCTTTTTCTTTTTAGTTTTCATTACTATTGCCTTTTATTTTCAGTATCTTTATAAATCTGATCTTTATTTGTCTTTGGGGGTTAGAAACATTACATCTGAGAATGATAACATCAGCAAATTACGCTCTGCAATATTGTGTGCGGTACATATTACTAAGGATAAGATACATGGAAACAAACCAGAGAGTTGTAAATGCGGTCGTCTTAAATATGTCGTGAGTTGCGGACTACCTGTAGTTATGTGCCAGGCAGTGTCCAAGTACTTCACATATATTAACTCATTCAAACGGAGCTATACTTTCTTAGTTCATAGAGCTGTTGTGAGTATTAAATGAGAATATGTGTGTGTGTGTTACTTTTTTACTTTCTTAGTTCATAGAGTTGTTATAAAGATTAAATGAGAATATGTGTGTATATTACTTTTTTGTTCATTTTGTAATTTTTTATTGTGCTTTGGATGACGGTTTACAGAGCAAATTAGTTTCTCATTAAACAGTTAATACACATATTGTTCTGTGACATTGGTTGCCAACCCCACGAGGTGCCAATGCTCTCCCCTTCTTTACCTTGGGTTCCCCATTTCCAGCTTTCCAGTCCTTTCCTGCCTTTTCACCCTTGCTCCTGGGTTAGTGTGCCCGTTTAGTCTGTCTCTCTCTCTCTTTTTATGGGCCTCTCTAATCTTTGACTGAAGGGTGAACTTGAGGAGTGACTTCAGGACTGAGTTAAAAGGGTGTCCTGGGGCCACACTTTTAGGGTTTCTCTAGTCTCGGTCAAACAAGTAGGTTTGGTTTTTTTATGTGAGTTAGAATTTTGTTCTACATTTTTCTCCAGCTCTGTCCAGGACCCTCTATTGTGATCCATGTCAGAGCAGTCGGTGGTGGTAGCCAGGCACCATCTAGTTGTGCTGGACTCAGTCTGGTGGAGGCTGTGGTAGTTGTGGTCCATTTTTCCTTTGGACTAATCTTTTCCTCATGTCTTTGGTTTTCTTCATTCTCATTTGCTCCTGATGGGATGGGACCAGTGGAATATCTTAAGTGGCTGTTTACCAGCTTTTAAAACCCCGGACGCTACTCACCAAAGTAGACTGTAGAACATTTTCTTTATAAACTATGTTATGCTATTTGAGCTAGATGTTCCCCAAAACCATGGTCCCCAGCCCTCAGCCTAATAATTTGGTCCCTCAGGGAGTTTGGATATGTCTGTGAAGCTTCTGTGACCTTGTCTTGGTCAAGTTGTCCTGACTTCCCCAGTATTGTGTACTGTCTTACCCTTCACCAGAGTTACCTCTTATCTGTTTCTAGTAGGTGTTTTTTCTTTCCCACCTCTCCCCTCCTTCATAACCATCAAAGGTTGTTTCTTTCTCTGTGTAAACCTTTTCATGAGTTTTTATAATAGTGGTCTCATACAGTATTTGTCCTTTTGTGATTGACTTATTTCACTCAGCATAATGCCCTCCAGATTCATCCATGTTGTGAGATGTATTGAAGATTCTTCGCTGTTCTTTGTTGTTGCATAGTATTCTATTGTGTTTATGTACCATAGTTTGTTTATCCATTCATCTGTTGATAGGCATTTAAGTTTCCATCTTTTTGCTGTTGTGAATAATGCTGCAGTGAACATGGTTGTGCATGTCTCTTCGTGTGATAGCTCTTATATCTTTAGGATACATTCCTGCTGGATCATATGGTATTTCTATTTCTAGGTTTTTAGGGAAGCGCACTATTGTTTTCCAAGATGGTTGTACCATTTTCCATTCCCGCCAGCAGTGCATAAGAGTTCCATTCTCCCCACAGCCTCTCCAACATTTATTTTCTGTTTTTTTTTTTTTCTTTTTGATTCGTGCCAGTAATTTCAGGGTGAGATGGTATCTCAGTGTAGTTTTGATTTGCAGTTCCCTAATGACTAGTGATCTTGAGCATTTCATCATGTGTCTGTTAGCCACCTGAATGTCTTCTTTGGTGAAGTGTCTGTACATATCTTTTGCCCGTTTTTTAATTGGATTATGTGTCTTTTTGTTGTTCAGGTATTGGGTTTTCCTATAGATTTTAGAGATTAGACCTTTGTTGGATTTGTCATAGCCAAAAATATTTTCACCATCCATAGGTTCTCTTTTTATTCTTTTGGTAAAATCTTTTAATGAGCATAAATTTTAATTTTTAGAAGATTGTATGTATCTAGCTTTTCTTCTGGTGTTTGTGTATTGCTAGTTATAGTTTGTATCCTGTTTATGCCGTGTATTAGGGCCTCTGGGGTTGACTCTATTTTTTCTTCTATGATCTTTATAGTTTTTGGTTTTATATGTAGGTCTTTGATCCATTTTGAATTAGTTTTTGTGTATAGTGTGAGATATGGATCCTGTTTCATTTTTTTGCAGATGGACATTCAGTTTTGCCAGCACCATTTGTTAAAAGACTGTCTTTTCCCCATTTAGTGGACTTTGAGCCTTTGTTGAAGATCTGGTGACTGTAGGTGGATGGATTTACATCTGGGTTTGTGTGTATTATTTTTAATATACGTGCTGTGGAAATTGTAAATTAACTCTAAATTACACCCAATTACTGGTTGGCATTGTTGTATGGAAACCCTGGTAGCGTAGTGGTGAAGAGCTACAGCTGCTAACCGAACGGTCAACAGTTTGAATCTGCTAGGCGCTCCTTGGAAACTATATGGAGCAGTTCTACTCTGTCCTATAGGGTTGCTATGAGTCGGGATCGACTTCCCGGCAGCGGGTTTGGGTTTGGTTTATAATTGTATACCCACACATAAGAATGAAGAATTTTGTTATTTTCATTAATTCATATCCTTTTAAAGTGATCAGGAAAATAGAGTTGATTGCAAACAGAAATGCTGTGTGTATATTAATTTCATAAAACAGTATGACAGTGATATCTTAATCCTTCTTTAGTCAGGATGTAGTTAAGTTTCAATTCTCTCTTAAACTTTTGACAACAGAATTTACTCAGTGTCATTACTGAGAAGCTATATTAAGACCTTATATTTTGGGGGTCTAATTATCATTTTGTGCCTTGTTCCATGTGGTTGCTATGGTCACTGATTTAAAAACTTTTAGTTACTTTTGCTACTGAATTAGGCTTTCATACACCATTCCTATGTTTCAGGTCGTGTTTTCTTACATGGACTTAACTCAGTTTCTATAAATTTGTGTTTGTTATTGTCTCTGAGACAGGTTGTATGGCCAACACAACACCCCCCTCTTTTTTTATGTGTGCAGCCTGGTGAAAAAAATCAAAAGCCCTTAAATTAAATCAGAGTTTAATCCATGTCCTTAAACTAGAGAATAAGCTTCTTTGGCTCTTTTTCCTATCCCTTACACATAGTCAAGGCTCAATAAATCCTTGCTGATTGACCCTCAAATTAATTATAACATATACAGTACCATATGGTGGGCCAATGCATAGGGTTTAAAAAAAATACTGGTAGTGGAAAATTTGTTGACATGTGTCCATTTTGAGATTTTTCTAGAAGGTCTTATACCAAATGAGATGCAGCAGCACCATCTGTCCCAGTACCTAGGACGGATCTCAGCAGTTCTCCATTCGACTGCTACTGTCTTTGTAGTAGATTCTCTTGCTGTGCTGTAATTAAGTCAGCCCATGGGAGTCCCTGTATTGAAGAGGCCCTCTCCCTGCAGGAGATGTACCACTGCCTTTATGTTACATGCCATGTTATTGTGGAGTAGATAATTTTTTTTCTTGCACAGGTCTTGATGTAACAGCAGGATCCTCTGGCCTTCTTCCAAGAATTTCGACGTTTCCCTGAAAATAAATGAGAGATGAATGCTTTCTTGAGATTATGAAAAACTATTAAATAAAAGCCTTTCTTTTTTCTTATGTTTAAAGCAATGCTAAATGTTTATAATTATACATACTCCTAATGGATTACTTATTTCATTGGCTTCCTTTGCTCTGGCACAGATCGATTTTTTTTCCCCATGGTTGAGAAATTTTATAAAAATGTAAAGAAGTGGCCCAAAAGTCTAGAATACAGTATCTTTGTAAGGCACTCACTGTGGTGTAACAAAAGAAGGGCTATAAATAAGACTGTTTTAATTGGATCTGCATATCCTTTATTCATCTGTTCTCTTATCCTTACCTTGGTAGATCCTTGTGCTCCCCCCTCCAGCCAACCTCTGCTTATCCACATGCCCACACCCTCCAACAAACATTCTACTTATCTGTCCCATACCTTTCTCCATACTAAGCAAACTTCCCTGCATCTTTATTTCTTCCCAGAATATTCCTTCCATTTTAACTTATCTGACTTTCCCTCTAGTCCTGTGTAGTAGATATTGTTCATTATCTCCCACACGCCACAAATTGAGTTCAGAGAGAGTGAAATATTTTATTTTTTCCCACTGCAACCACTAAACCATTATTCCTCTATCATTATCTCTACTTAGCCTCAACTTTTGCTGTGCACTCTTGCCTCTACTCTATTTTGACAATAATTCAGCGAGAAAGAGACTCTAGGAAAAACGTAAAAAGGGGAGTCGTTTCATAAGTGGGCAGTTCAGAAGCAAAAATTTTCATGGTATAACGATTTTACTTTTTGTATCCTTCTAACTACATTCGTAAGCTCTCAATTCTGACTATTCGGCTAAATAGTAAGAACCTTCAAGAATGAAAATATAAGGATTGGATATTTAATTTGAGCATGGAAATAATGACATCTCATTGGTAAGATGTATAATTTCACCATGAAATGTCTAGCAAATCAAGTCAAAATGCTCCTCGAGAGTTTCCAAGAAGCATTTCATGGCTGTTATGAGTTGAGTTGTCTCCCAAAAAGATTATGTTGAAGTCCCAACTACTGGTATCTGTGTATGTGACCTTGTTTGGAAATAAGGTCTTTGAAGATGTTATCAGTTAACATGAGGCCATACTGGAGTAGGGTGGATCCTAATTGAATCTGAATAGTGTCCTTATAAAAGGGAAGAGAGAGAGATGGGAACACTGGAGGGACGATGGCCACGTGAAGGCTGAGTCAAAGACAAGTCATGCATGCTGTAGTTGTAAGCCAAGAAATGCCTGGGGCTATCAGAAGCTGGGAAGTCATGGTTGCGTAGTGGTTAAGTGCTATAGCTAAAAAAAAAGCTACTAACCAAAAATTCGGCAGTTCGAATCCATCAGGTGCTCCTTGGAATCTCTATTGGGCAGTTCTACTCTGTCTTATAGGGTCACTATGAGTCGGAATCCACTTGACGGCAACTGGTTTGGTTTTTAGGTGTTTATCAGAAGCTGTGAGAGACAAGAAAGGATCTTATCCTAGAGCTTTTGGAGAGAGCACGGCCTTGGCTGACAGCCTGAATTTGGAACCCTGGTGGTACAAACAGTGAAGCACTCTGCTGCTAACAAACAGTGAAGCACTCTGCTGCAGTTCAAGCCAATCTGGCTGCTTCGAGGGAAAAAGAGCCTGCAATCTGCTCATGTAAAGATTACAGCCTAGAAAACCCTATGGGACAGTACTGTTCTGTCACATGGGGTCCACCATGAGCCGTAATCAACTCAGTGGCACCCAACCACAACAACAGCCTCCAGAATTGTGAGGCAATAAACTTCTGCCATTTTAAGCCACCACTTTGTGGGACTTTGTTGTGGCAGCCCTAAGAAACCAGTACAATAATGTTCTCATTTCTTGTTTGAAATCATTCCAGTCCTGACCTTTTGAACCCTGCTGTTGCTGTCAGGATGTATTAATAGAAACAGCATATGATTAGAAATAGAAGTTATGAAAAATGCTGGAACTTACGTGTCCGAAGTGTTATTCACTTTTACACACAGGAGATGGAAATGAATGGGCTTTCTGAAACACCCTTGTTCACTGGATAGGTAAAACTTTACTATTTAAAGTTTCAAATTGTTTATAAGGTTGAACAGTTTTTGTTCATGTTGTTTAACCACTTAAATTCCTCTCCTGTCAGATTGTTTTTGGTGTGTGTGTCAGGGCCTGCACTAGAGGATCTTTTATTTTCTAAACAGACTGTTAATTTGATTATATATTTATAAGATCTATAGCTAAATTTTTCTTTTTTTATAGCTAAAAATACAAAGGAAAACGTTAGATTTTAACTAGTTTGGGGTGAATAAAATTTTACATATAGTCCTTCATTGTCACAGAGGTCCTGTCACATACTTAAGTGTGTGTAGTTTTGGAAGCAGTACCAACAACAGCAACAGAAGATGCCAATAACATGGTATATACCAGAAGCAATGTGACAATTTAAATTCAGTGATTGGAAATGCAAAATTTTTTCAGTCTAATTGAAATCTGCCTTAGAATGTATATATTGCTTTGACCCAAAAAGAAAAAACAAGTCAGAGGACTTTACATTAGCTAGCTTTTAATTCTGTAGAAACCTCTCAAATTCTGAATCTTCCATTACCTTTTGAGGGAATAATACTTCAGAATCATGGTTTTCTATTTTGCGTCTTTTCCTTTGGCCAAGTAGTTTACCTCTTCTGAGTTCTTGGCTTTCCGTCTGTGAACATAAGGCATTCCATCTGCTGTTTTAAAGTGAAGGTTAGAATTCAAACAAAAAAAAATATTTCCATGTTATACAGACAATGCTGGGATTACAAATGAGTTCAGTTCCTAAGCCTGTCTTTATGTCAAATTTGTATGTATCAGAGGCGTAAGCTTCAAATAAATACAGGCAGTCTCCAGGTTACAAACGAGATCCGTTCCTAAGTCTGTCTTTTCAGTCGTATATGTAGGTAAGTTGGAACATGTACATGCAGTTCTTACTTAGTGTCAGTCAAATGTTTTCTTAGGATATAATATATATATTACCTTTCTATATTATAAAACATCTAGGAAACATTTCCAAATACACCGAACATCTTAGATATAGTAATACAATAATAACAGTAACTACATATAGTACTGTACTGAAGAGAAAGAATCTGTGTGTGTGTGTGTAGGAATACAGTACTGTGAAAAAACATTAAAGAAACAGTTCTTAAAATAGTTTAGGTAGGATAAAGAGAAAAAAGATCGTGATTAAAGTTTAATACTTGTTCTCATTCCATCGATGTCTTGCATACCCCAAGGGGCATTCATCAGGTAATATTACGATAGCCCTTTGCCATCAAGTTGATTCTGACTCATAATGACCCTATAGGACAGAGTAGAACTGCCCTGTGGGGTTTCCAAGGAGTGGCTGGTGGATTTGCACTGCCAACCTTTTGGTTAGCAGCTGAGCTCTTAACCGCTTTGCCACCAGGACTCCAACACTATGATAACATTAATAATTGGATGATGCAGGAGAAGATCGTGGAGAGAAGGCTACTGTTGAAGTTGGTGGGCCTGGTGTTGGAGAGGATGGACCTGGTGGCGGAGAGTTCAGGGTATGATTCTCCTGCTGAAGGTGGGGAGGTTTACTACTGGAGTCAGTTTCTTGAAGTAGGCATCAAGGGAGGTTTGTACAGAGCTTTTCTTTTCTCATCATAAATGGCCTTGTGGCAGCTGAGGCCCTCATTAACTGTACGGTAAACTTTGGTGAACCTCTCTGTATTAGGATCTTGCTCCTCTAACTTGCCGTCCCTCCTTCAATGAGATAAAAGGCTTCAGCTAACTCTTTCGTCAAAACCTGTGTTAGTTATCTAGTGCTGCTATAACAGAAATACCACAAGTGGATGGTTTTAGCAAAGAGAGGTTTATTCTCTCACAGTCTAGTAGGCTAGAAGTCCAAATTCAGGGCGTCAGCTCCAGGAGAAGGCTTTCTCTCTCTGTCTGGAGGAAGGTCCTTGTCCTCAATCTTCCCTTGGTCTGGGTTCTTCTCCATGCAGGAACCCCAGGTCCAAAGGACATGCTCTGCTCATGGTGCTGCTTTCTTGGTGGTATGAGGTCTCCCTGTCTCTGCTTGCTTCTCTCTTTTATATCTCCAAAGAGATTGGCTTAAGATACTATCTAATCTTATCGATCTCATCAATATGATATGCTGCTAATCCATCACCCCCAGCCCAGTGCCCTCGAGTCGATTCTGACTCATAGCGACCCTACAGGATGGAGTAGAACTGCCCCATAGTTCGACTCTAGTGACGGGATTTACAACACATGGGAAAATCTCGTCAAATGACAAAATGGTGGACAATCACACAATACTGGGAATCATGGCCTAACCAAGTTGACACGTATTTTGGGGGGACACAGTTCAATCCATGACAAAACCTTTTTTTGTTCTTGTGTTTTTAGGTCTTGGCCTTTTTCCTCAAATGCTGTTCCAGTTCTGTAACATCTTAGTTCTTCGACATGAGAGTCTAGTAATTGTGTCACATTATTTTCACTGATGCCTAACTGAGTTGATTACCAATAATATCAACCACAGCATGCCTGGCTTTGGCGATGTTGTCACCTGTAAACCCCTGAAAAACATGTGAATTAGGGGCACGATTTTTTCCACTCTCCTTTCATAATGTGACTGCTTCACTTCATCCCAAGAATCAGCAATTTTTTTTGATCTTTTATTTATTTTATTGTGCTTTAGATGAAGGTTTGCAGAGCAAATTAGTTTTTTATTAAACAATTAACACATTGTTTTGTGACATTGGTTGTCAACTTGGCAAAGTGTCAACACTTTCCCCTTCTCGACCTTGGGTTCCCCATTTCCATTCATCCAGCTTTCCTGTCCCCTCTTGCCTTCTCATCCTTTCCCCTGGGCCGGTGTGCCCATTTAGTTTCGTATACATGGTTGAGGTACCTGTACTATTGTTTGTTTTATGGGCCTGTCTGATCTTTGGTTGAAGGGCGAACCTCAGGAGTGACTTCAGGACTGAGTTAAAAGGGTGCTCCAGGGCCATATGTTCGGGGTTTCTCCAGTCTCTGTCAGACTAGTAAGTCTGGTCTTTTTTTGTGAGTTTGAATTTTGTTCTGCCATTTTCTCCAGCTCTGTATGGGACCCTCTATGTGATCCCTGTAAGAGTAGTCGGTGGTAGTAACGGGGGAATCATCTCATTGTTTTGAATTCAGCCTGGTGGAGGCTGTGGTAGTTGTGGTCCATTAGTCCTTTGGATTAATATTTCCCTGTGTCTTTGGTTTTCTATTCTCCCTTGCTCCTGACGGGGTGGGACCAGTGGAGTATCTTTGGTGGCTGCTCACAAGCTTTAAGATCCTGGATGGTACTCATCAAAGTAGGATGTAGAACATTTTCTTTATAAACTATGTTATGCCAGTTGAGCTAGATGTCCCCCAAAACCATGGTCCTCAGCTCTTAGCCTAGTAATTCAGTCCCTCAGGGAGTTTGGATATGTCTATGAAGCTTCTATGACCTTGCCTTGGTCAAGTTGTGCTGACTTCCTCAGTATTGTGTACTGTCTTACCCTTCACCAAAGTTACCACTCATCTATGGTCTAGTTAGTGTTTTTCCCTCCCCACTCCATCCCTCCCTCATAACCATCAAAGATTGTTTCTTTCTATGTATAAACCTTTTCATGAGTGGTCTTACACAGTATTTGTACTTTTGTGATTGACTATTTCACTTAGCATAATGCCTTCCAGATTCATCCATGTTGTGAGATGTTTCACAGAGAATCAGCAATATTTTTGAGGACATTATAGATGTTATAATTCTTCTAGAACTTCCTTAAGCTTATCACGTCATCTTGAGTGGCCCTGTCTGTTTGTGAGAAGGTCTGCTTTGAATAATAGGCCTTCAAAGAGGCCATGACTCTCTGATCCATTGGCTGAAGTAGTGATGTGGTATTGAGGGGTAAAAAATACAGCCTGTGCATTGGGATGAAGGTCATCTAAAGTGCTAGGATATCTGGGTGTGTTGTCAAGCACAAGAATAATCCTGAAAAGAATTTTTTTGGCCAAGCAATAATGTTCAACAGCAGGGACAATATGGCCCAAGAACCAGTCTTCAAAGATTGCAATCGTAACCCAAGCCTTTGCATTTGCCTTTGAAATAACAGGAAGACATGTCTTAATGACACGGCAAAGTGCCCTCAGATTAAGGGAACAATACACAAGCAAAGGCCTGAGCTTGAAATCCCTGACTGTCTTACCCACAAGCAATAACATTTGTTTATGATGCCTTATACCCTGGTGCATTTTTTTTCTATTTTGAAATGTAGGTCCTTTCAGGAATTTTTTCTCCAAAATAAGTCAATATTGACTATATTAAATGTTTGGTCTGGCAAGCAACCTCCCTCCTCAGTAATTGTTTTCAACATTTCAGGAAAATATCTGCAGCATTTACATTGACACTCACTACTTTACCTGGCACTTTAATATTATGTAAATTTACCATGACTTTGAAACAATTGAACTAACCCCTACTAGCAACAAATTCTTTATCACAATCACCTTCACTTGCTGCACATGCATCTTTTAAATCATTGAAAAGTCTTCGAGTGTTTTCTTGCACTAAAGTAAGGCTAATAGGCGTATTGCACTGATTTTGATCGTCTAACCAGACAGGCATTCGACTGTATGGATCATAACAAATTATGGATAACATTGCGAAGAATGGAAATTCCAGAACCCTTAATTGTGCTTATAAGGAACCTTTACATAGATCAAGAGGCAGTTGTTTGGACAGAACAAGGGGATACTGATTGATTTAAAGTCAGGGAAGGTGTGCATCAGGGTTGTATTCTTTCACCATACCTATTCAATGTGTATGCTGAGCAAATAATCCGAGAAGCTGGACTATATGAAGAAGAACGGGGTATCAGGATTGGAGGAAGACACATTAACAACCTGCATTATGTAGGTGACAACCTTGCTTGTTGAAAGTGAAGAGGACTTGAAGCACTTACTAATGAAGATCAAAGACCACAGCCTTCCGTATGGATTACACCTCAAAATAAAGAAAACAAAAATCCTCACAACTGGACCAATGACCAACATCAAGATAAACGGAGAGAAGATTGAAGTTGTCAAGGATTTCATTTTACTTGGATCCACAATCAACAGCCATGGAACCAGCAGTCAGTAAATCAAGAGACGCGTTGCATTGGGTAAATCTGCTGCAAAGGGCCTCTTTAAAGAGTTAAAGAGCAAAGATGTCACCTTGAAGACTAAGGTGCACCTGACCCAAGCCATGGTATTTTCAATCGGATCATATGCATGCGAAAGCTTGACAATGAATAAGGAAGACCAAGGAGGAATTGACACCTTTGAATTGTGGTGTTGCTAAAGAATATTGAATATACCATGGACTGCCAAAAGAATGAAGAAATCTGTCTTGGAAGAAGTACAACCAGAATGCTCCTTTGAAGCAAGGATGGTGAGACTGTGTCTTACATACTTTGGACATGTTGTCAGGAGGGATCAGTCTCTGGAGAAGGACATCATGCTTGGCAAAGTACAGGGTCAGCGGAAAAGAGGAAGGCCCTCAACGAGTTGGATTGACACAGTGGCTACAACAATGAGCTCAAGCATAACAATGATTGTAAGGATGGCATAGGACCAGGCAGTGTTTCATTCTGTTGTGCATAGGGTTGCTATGAGTTGGAACTGACTCGACGGCACCTAACAACAACAACCAGATTATCAATAGCCTTTTCATTTCAGTAACTAAGCCACTGTGTTGCTTCATAATAATTATAGCTTTCATTGGGGCACAGCCTTTCATGTGCTCCATTATTCTCTATTTCTTCTTTAAAACTCTTTGGATCGTTGACTGACAGTGCCTAATAGTTTTCCAGTGACTAATGGTGTTTTACCTCTTTCTGATCACTGTATTACTTCCATTTTATTTTCAACGGTGATAGTTTTTCTTTTCTTTGATGTATCACCAGCGCTTGCATTGGATTGATGCTTTGGAGTCATGGTTGTTTTTGTTTGGTGCCATTGAGTCCGTTCCAACTCATAGCAACCCTATGTACCATAGAACAAAACACTGCCCAGTCCTGTAAAAAAAAAATACCATCCTTAAAATCATTGTTATGCTTGAGCCCATTGTTGCAGCCACAGTATCAATCTGTCTCGTAGAAGGTCTTCCCCTTTTCCACTGACCGTGTACTTTACCAACCATGATGCTGTTTTCTAGGGACTGACTCTCCTAACATGTCCAAAGTATGTAAGATGCAGTCTCGCCATCCTTCCTTACAAGCAGCATTCTGGTTGTACTTCTTCCAAGACAGATTTGTTTGTTCTTTTGGCAGCCCATGGTATATTCAATATTCTTTGCCAACACCACAATTCGAAGGCATCAATTCTTCTTTGGTCTTCCTCATTCATAGTCCATCTTTTATAGGCATATGATCTGATTGAAAATACCATGGCTTGGGTCAGGCGCATCTTAGTCTTCAAGGTGACACCTTTACTTTTCAACACTTTAGAGAGGTCCTTTGCAGCAGATTTGCCCAATGCAATGCGTCTTTTGATTTCTTGACTGCTGCTTCCATGGCTGTTGATTGTGGATGCAAGTAAAATGAAATCTTTGACAACTTCAGTCTTTTCTCAGTTTATCATGGTTACAGGGGTAAATAAGAAGAAAATTTAAGCTAAATCCAAAGGTACACACTCAACAGTGTTAATGGCAACATGATTGACTTAAAAAGGCAAATGATATTCTTCTTCCTGAAGATGAGGAACTGCTGAAGCCAAGCAATGTTTTCAGGAGTGTTACAAAGTAGTACATGTGTCTGTTATTATGAACCATTGTATTTAACTCAAATTTTTAATACAAAAGGCTTTATGGCAATCTGTTCTTAGTACCAGTTGTCCATAAATCAGACATTTTTAACCTGGGGACTTCTTGTAGAAGAATCATTCAGATAACACACAGCTGAAACACTCTTCCCAGCAAAGTATACCAGAAGGAGCACTGGAATTGGGTTCAGTTCAAGCTCTGGTTTGTTCACTTTCAGCAGAGCGCTTTGAAGGGAGTATTTTAAAGAAAGTAGGAGAAATTGTAAAAGCACTCATAAAGGATCACGGATGGGGTGGGAGTCAGGCGGGAACAAGGTAGGTCCATTATGGATGGTGTGAGGCTTGAGGTTGAAGTAGGGACTGGGATTGAAGATATTTTTTTCTGTTCATTCTTCAGCCATAAAAATATTGGTGTGTTAAAATATTCTCTCTTGGCTAATTTCCATGTGTTATTTAGAACTCAGTTCAGATTATCACTTCCTTAAAGAAGTCTTCTATGATCTCTAGTCTAGGTCACTTTTGTTGTTGTTGTTACCTGCCATGGCGAACCCTGACTTGTGGTGACCCCGTGCACAACAGAATGAAACGCTGCTTTGTCCTACTACACCATCCCCGTGATTGATTTTGGACTGGATTGTTTCATTCATTGAGTTTTCATTGGCGACTTTTAGAAGTAGATCTCCAGGCCTTTCTTCCTAGCCTGTCTTAATCTGGAAGTTCAGCTGAAACCTTTTTAGCATCATAGCAACATGCAAACCTCCACTCACCGACAGGTGGTTGCTGCACTTGAGGTGAATTGGCTGGGAATAGAACCTGGGTCTTCTGCAGAGAAGACGAGAATTCTACTATTGAGCTACCACTGCCTTTAATAGGTCACTTTCAAACCAAAACCCATTGCTGTCGAGTTAATTTCTACTGATAGCAACCCTATAGGACAGAACAGAACTGTCCCATTTGGTTTCCAAGGCTGTAAATCTTTATGGAAGCAGACTGTCACATCTTTTTTCCTTGGAGCAGCTGGTGAATTCTTAGGTATTTAAAATATCTGGTTGTCTGTCAGTTTTAATGATATATAGGAGTTCTTTATATATATTCTGGATCCAGTCGTTTATAATTTTTGTGTGTTACAAATAGCTTTTCTTATACAGTGGCTTATCTTTTTACTCTTTTTGTGGTATTCTTCTTTAAAATTCCCGATTTTAATGTAATTTAATTTATCCATTCTTTAACTCTGTTGTTCATATATTTTTGTGTCTTTAAGAAATTCTTTTCTACCCTGAGGTCTTACATATATTTTTGTCTTTCATAATTAGTTCTTCAATTCTGCATAACTTTAAGTGTGAATAAATTGTTGTGACTGCCTTTGAATCCACGGTAGTTGAATTACATACATAGAAGCTTGAGTTCATAAATTATTCTTCCCAAGGTGAGTATTAGTGTATCACAATAGGACGATGGCTTTTTTTTTTTTTTTTTGCTAACAAACTAAATTTTTCCCTTCCCACTCATGAAATTGTTGCCTCTAAAATGGTAACGAATGTACAAGAAGTATAAATTCGTAGAAGATATAAGTGCCAAAGGTTATGGCTTAAACCAGCAAAATACAGTTTCTTAAATACAAGAAATATTTGGTCAAATAGCCCTGGGCTTCATCTGAGACAAATGAAGAATCACCAGGAGATGTTAATCAATCCTCTTATGGCAGTAGCACTTGGTAATTGCTTTCATTAATCAAGGCAAGTTCATTTACTATCTACTTGCAGAAATAACAATGTCAAAAAAATCTGTCATCTATTGAAACCTTTTATATAGCAAGTTAAGCTCCTGTTTCCTTCATAAAGATTAAGATTCAAATATTTAAACCAAACTACTCAGAATCACCTTTTCTCTCTCGCCTTCCTACTACCTGCACCTCCTTCTACCGTAAGGAGGCAAAACTGTATTATCAGTCACCTCGGAGCCCAGAGCTCTTCTCTTTTGTATTCAGTTGCCAGGTCATCTGTTTACTTTGATGGACAGATAGTCATGATATTTCTATGGATGCAGGTTAGTGACATTATCTGTTATCCAGGAAAAGAATCTGCTCTCCCCAGATGGTTGAATAATATACAGACATAGGGGGAGAACCAGGTTTTCTTGAAGGCAATGTTCTTTAAGTTCTTGTCAATGTTTTAATCAGTGCCCCTGTGCCTATATTATTTCTGCACATTTTAGCACTTTGTGTTGACTCATGTTCATGGTTTTTGATTCTGATAAGGGACTGAGTAAAGGAGGGACAAGGAATTAAAACAGCCATAAGGTAAATGGAAACCCTGGTGGCGTAGTGGTTAAGTGCTACGGCTGCTAACCAAAGGGTCAGCAGTTCGAATCTGCCACGCGCTCCTTGGAAACTTTATGGGGCAGTTCTACTCTGTCCTATGGGGTCGCTATGAGTCAGAATCGACTCGATGGCACTAGGTTTGGTTTTTTTGGGTATAATGTTAAATATGTCACAGCAAAGTACCACTGAAATCATGAGGAAGACTTTCTGACACAAGATAATGATTGTGGGTCTGACAAAGCACAGAACAGAGAAAGGCCAGAGAGAGGTGTAGAGTAGGAGGGAGGAAGAGATTTATCTTTGCTATCAAAATCTTGTGTGCATGTGTTTAAATACTATTTCTTCTTTCTTTTCAGTATCATTTATTGGGACCAATTAACTTTTCAGGTACTGTGTTAAGTTCAGTTATTACACAGGAGATCTTGAAAATGTGTAAATAGATTGCAGTATTGAAAGAGGGAAGGGTGAGGGAGATACTAAAATAATTGTAATAAATTATTATAACATAATCCGTGGGTGGTGCAAACAGTTAACTGCTTAACTACTAGCTGAATGGTTGGCAATTTGAACCTACTCAGAGATGCCTTGGAAGACAGGCCTAGTGAACTCCTTCTGAAGGTCACGGCCTTGAAAACCCAATGGAGCAGTTCTGTTCCACACATGGGGTTGCCATGGGTCAAAATTGACTCAACAGCATAATGCAGAATGCCTTGGAAGCACAGAACCAATAACTTTACACAGTGAAAGCCGTTTTTGAGCTGAATCTTAGAGGCCCAAGTTGACGGAATTTGTTGAGCAGTTAGATTTGAGGGTTAGGAGGAGGGAATTTTGTTTTTTTTTTAAAGGCTGAAGTGAATATTATTTCTATAAATGCAGGGTCTTAAGGAGGAAGGCTTAGGATAGTGTCAGAAAACAAGATTTCTATCTTCCATATATTTATATATCTTGAAAACTCATTTACAGATGCACTCATCCTTATATGTAAGTAATTCGTATAAAATTTACCGTTACCCCATTTGAGTTGCCTACTTCGGTGTTAGAGAATTGGGGGCCACCTTCTCCTTCAGTGGGTGTTTGAGTGGAGTACTTTCAAAGAATTTCCTTTCTCCTGGTTCTTTTTTTTTTTTTTTTTGAGTCCGGAGATCTTGATTTTACTTCCCTGATTGTCCCATACCTTCCTGATCAATTGATATCCACGAAATCTGATGGCAGAGATGTTTTGTTGTTGTTAGGTACCATCAAGGCAGTTTGGACTCATAGCGACCCTATGCACAACAGAATGAAACACTGCCAGGCCCTGTGCCATCCTCACAATTGTTGCTATGTTTGAGCCCATTGTTACAGCCCCTGTGTCAGTCCATCTTGTTGAACGGCTTCCTTTTTTTCCCTGACCCTCTACTGTACCCAGCATGATGTCCTTCTCTAGCGACTGGTCCCTCCTGATAACATATCCAAAGTAAGGGAGATGAAGTCTTGCCATCCTTGCTTCTAAGGAGCATTCTGGCTGTACTTTTTCAAGAAAGATTTGCTTGTTCTTTTGGCAGTCCATGGTATATTCAACGTTCTTCGCAAAACCATAATTCAAAAGCATCAATTCTTCTTCGGCCAACTTTCATATACATATGAGATGATTGAAAATGCCATGGGTTGAGTCAGGCACACCTTAATCATCAAGGTGACATCTTTGCCTTTTAACACTTTAAAGAGGTCTTTTGCAGCAGATTTGCCCAGTGTAATAAGTCGTTTTAGCCCAATCTGTCTTAGTCTGGAAGTTCTGCTGAAATCTGATCATCATGGATGACCCTGCTGGCATTTGAAATACTGGTGGCATAGCTTCCAGCATCACAGGAACACACAAGCCACCATAGTACAATAAACTGACAGACGAGCAGTGGAGACTTGTTTAATCTTAAAAAACAAAACCTGTGGCCGTCGAGTTGATTCCGACTCATAGTGACCCTACAGGACAAAGCAGAACTGCCCCATAGAGTTTCCAAGAGGTAGCTGGTGGATTCAAACAGCTAGCCTTTTGGTTAGCAGTTGTAGCTCTTAACTACTGCGCCACCAGGTCTCCTGTTTAATCTTAGGGGTTTTAAAAATAATAAATGACCCTTAAGGCCACCTTAATTTTGCTGAAGTGAAATTCACTGTCATATTCAAGTTCTTTTATGTAGTGAGATAGAGAAATCTCTAGTTAAATAGTAAGCTGAAGACTCAGCTGATATGCTGAGAAATTTTATTAGTCCCACTAGACATTTTCTGATTTTTGTGGTGGTAGAGACTGATACTGTCTATTGGCATTCTATAGGTCTGCTTTGATCTTGATAGTCAAATCAACATAGAACTCGATTGTGTTTTCAGCCAATTTATTTTTATGAAAATAATGCACACCTTCTACTTCCATTTGGCAATCAAGCCCCCCCTCCTGAGGTATTTTTGTAAGCATGCTATCCTAATTTTTTAACATGGTGCTATAAAAGAATTAGCATACTGTGCTTATGAAAATACTTCTCAGGTGGGAGGGTGAGATTGGCAAACAAATATAGAAGGCGTGTATTATTTGCATAAAAATATGATATGTACCCAGTAAGTGTTTACTGAGTACCTCCTATATGTGAGGCAGGGTTCTTAGGTGTTAGGGGTACAAAGAGGAATGCAACGGGTATAGGTCCTGATCTCATAGAACTTAAGAGTTGAGTAAGGAAAGTGGAATTAATCAAATTTCCCATATTTATAATTACAAATGACATATACATACAAACAAAAGCCCTTTTATAACCCATTCATTTTCCCTTTCACTTTGTTTCCTAATTATACCATCAGCATAAGTTAGCAGTTACTTGTCAAGCTTATTTAGCAACTAGCTTTGCAATTTTCTCTTGCACATGATTGTTAACAATTACTGTGACATCAGTCACTATTATATATTGGCCAGTATGTCTCACATCCCTGATAATTTTGAGATTTTCAGCTTGGGAAAGCAGATGGATGGAGATGAATCAAAATAGAAAACACAGGAGAAAAGATTTGGGGTTTTTTTTTTTTTTTTTTAAACTATGTTTTGAGCAGATGGAGTTGAAGGGAACTGTAAGACACCCGAGTGGAGGTATTGAGTAAAAATAGAAAAAAAAAAAACAGTTGCCATTGAGTTAATTCTGACTTGTGACAACCCTATGTGTTTCAGCAGAACCGTGTTCCGTAGGGTTTTCAGTGGCTGTGATATTTTGGAACTAGATAGCCAGCCTTTCTTCTGAGGCATCAGTTAATTGCTGAGCACTTAACTGTGCTACCCAGGAATGAAGTGCCTGCTGTGAACTTGGAGATATGGAATAAAATAAGCACTTAAAAGCACTCGTGTTGTCGTGTGCCATCAAGTCGATTCCGGTTCATAGCGGCCCTATAGGATGGAGTAGAAGTGTCTGATGGGGTTTTCCAGGCTGTAATCTTTATGGGAGCAGGTTGCCAGGTCTTTTTTCCCCCGCTGAGCAGCTGTTGGGTTCGAACTGCTGACCTTTTGGTTGGCAGCTGACCACTTAACCATTGCAGCACCTGGGCTCCTTAAGGCCAGAGTAGAGAAGGAGAATCTCAAAGACAGAATGGCTCCAGGTCAACAAGCTTTCAGTATAATCTGAAGAAAAATATTAGCACCTATTAAGGCTGTAGCAGTCAGAGGTGGGAAGCAGAGAAAAAAGAGAATCCAAGAAGCGGATACTGGCTGTGTGCACACACACACACTGAGCAGGGGTGGGCACCCCGCCTGGTTGTTGTAGTGGTTAGTTCTCCTGACAGGGCTGTGTTGTGGCGACAGACACATTAGGTTTTCAGGGCCTGATGCAGTTATTTTCCAGCCAGGCAAATCTCATTTTAATTCTGATTCCATACTCCCTCAGCAGGTACCTGGTGAACTTGCTGGAGAGCTTGCCTTAGGGGAGACAATGTGATGTCCTTCTCTGACCTCTTTGCAGTTATATAATTCTTACTGTAAAATAAATGTGTTCTGGTTTTGTGCATCAGTTTCCTGTGGGCTTAATTCATGTGCAAGAAGATCCTTGAGCCTGAATGAGCCTGGAATGGGGTAAAGTTTCCAAATCCATGGGTCAGGACCCAGATCATGCATGTCACATTCACCCGACTCATGCTCCCTAGTAAGGGCAGGCAGGCTCCTTTCTGGAAAAACCCCTCCTACATATGGTCATGAGGCCTTTCACTGGGAACTTTACAGACTGCTGTTATTTTTCTAAAAATGACAAAATTTATTTATATTTTTTAAAGCAAAAAGAAAGTTTTATTTGGCATATATTAAAAAAAACAAAAGTGGGAATCAGAGAAGCATGCTGCCAGAGCTAATGTCTGCCTGAATCCAAAGAATGTTACAGAAGGCAAGAGTGGGAAAACAGACAAGCATGCTGCTAGAGCCACGTCTGCCCAAGTCCAAGGAACATTATAGAGTCATAAGTATATATTAACATTACAAATGGGCAAAACCATTGAAAACTTCACCTTTTCACAAATTGGCTAGAAAATATGATCCTACATTTTGAATTGTCTTTCTTAAAGATCATTGGTACAAGTTTCAGTAATGACAGTCAAGAGGGTCTTCATTGGTCCAACAAATCTTACTATTCACTAAAGGCTAATACAAAAAGATAAGAGTGGAAAATATGTGGGTCTTTTATACTCTGTTTATGATTTGTTTATGTGAATGTTTCCCTAAAAGACATTTTCCAAGATTGTCCTAGCTATTTTCTTTATACCTCAGAGCCTA
The DNA here is from genome assembly GCF_030014295.1 of Loxodonta africana. NCBI lineage: Eukaryota > Metazoa > Chordata > Mammalia > Proboscidea > Elephantidae > Loxodonta > Loxodonta africana. Next base: position 106,712,823 of record NC_087345.1, on the reverse strand, counting down.
GTTGATGTGTTCATGTGAGTCCTGTGGGTCCTTGTGAGTCCAGCTCCAGCTGGGTCACATTTTAGGACAGGGAATGATGACTCCAATATTATCTCCTAAATCATTTCCTCCTTTTGATTGGAGGTTGGAGATAACACATTGATGATCAATACCTGAACTTAGTTGGGTTCCTAGATGGCGGCCATGGCACGCTCTTTAAACTCATGGTGCTGCTTTTTGACTGTATGCCATCTGGCTCTTCATCAGGATCTTAAGAGTGATGTTCTTATCCAATTGCATTGCCTAAATAAGCAAATTCAACGTACGTCAACATTTTAGCCTGAGGGTTCTTTTGCCTTGTAAGTGTGTAAGACAATAGAAGATAAGTTTTATTATTTACCTAATACTATCAGGATGCAAACTAAGAATATTACTATTCCTTGCAATAGTGTACTTATTCCTGATGATAACCAACCAAATAAATCTGGTGTTTGTGAGGGTGTTACAGCATGTAACCAAGTAGCTTGCTGTCTAATTCTATGTATATCCTGTTTTACCTCTCCTGTATTATTTGTCCAAATACAACAAGAGGTATTTGCTACATCACAGACTATACTTTCCTGGGATAATAAAAAAATCTAAGACTATTCTGTTATCACATGTCACCTTGGCTTAATGTGATCAGAGATCGCTGTTGTGTTTCCATTCCCATTAGCAACTTTGTCTGCTGTCTGTCCCATAGTGATTGACAAATTTCTTAACTATGTCTCCAATTCAACTATACCATAAGTAGGAATTAAAGCTTCCAAGCCTACCCTGAGCTTTGGACCAATGGGTTTTCTTCTGACTCTCTAAAAATGACCACATTTAATGTGACACAATTTAATTCTATAATTGTAAAGATGTGAAGCAGGCATCATCTAATGTGAGATGAATAAAAGGCTACTTGAGGCATTTCACACATTGTTCCCTCACACATTGTTCCCACACTGTTGTGGGTCTCCTTGTGCTCACCTATATAAGGACAGGCCGTTTCTATATAGCCTGATCTTCTGAAGTAGGAAACATCATGCTCCTAAACATGCATTAAACATTTCTAGTTTTTTTTTTTTTTTTTTCCTCCAGTTGCTGTTGGGTTGATTCTGACTCCTGGCAACCCCATGTGTGTCAGAGTAGAACTCTACTCTGTAGGCTTTTCAGTGGCTGATGTTTTGGAAGCAGATCTCTAGGCCTTTTTTTCCCAAGGTGCCTCTAAGTGAACTTTAACCTCCAAGCTTTTGGTTAGCAGCCAATCACATTAACCATTTGTACCACTCCGGGAATCTGCATTAAACATAGATCTTGGGTAATATTTGAGTCTGTGTTGGTCATCGATAAAGGTTTGCTCTGGAGTGATAGGGCTAGTCTTTTATAAATGATAGCATTAGTACAACTGTATGTCCTTTGTATGTTGTGTACAATTGAATAATCCACATCCTCCAGCCTGCCTTTTATATGTTTCTACACATATTATGGAAACCCTGGTGGCGTAGTGATTAAGAGCTATGGCTGCTAACCAAAAAGTTTGGCAGTTTGAATCCACCAGGTACTCCTTGGAAACTCTATGAGGCAGTTCTTCTCTGACCTGTAGGGTCACAGTGAGTTGGAATTGACTCAATGGCAGTGGGTTTGGTTTTTTGGTTTGGTATGCATATTATAGAAGAAACCTTTTTTCTGAAGTTAAGAAATACGCATTGCCTCATGTTGGTAAATCTGTATGCTTTGTCAGAGGAACATTGCCAAAAAACGATCTAAGGAGATGTACAGCAATCAAGTTGGGGGCTTTAGATGACTTAAGTGCATCAAGAAAAAGATTAGGGTCAGAGTTAAAAAAGATGCAAAAACAAGAGTTAAGAAAAAACATAGACCCTATGCGATATGGGAGAATTCTGGTCATGTGGTCCTAAGAAGAAAGAGTAACCAGTTTAGGATTGCCTAATAATGCTGGTAAATCCATTTTGACCTGTGTGAAGGTTTTATGGAAGGAAATAAGAAAGAAAGCATATGTTTTCTCCATTACCTTGAGAACTTGGGAAGAATTTTAGCTTGGGCCTGCTTTGTACAAGCAGAAAGATCTTAGGAGAAGCCCAATCAATTTTTGACAGGCGGGTAAAATGAGGAAACCCTGGTGGCATAGTGGTTAAGTGCTAAACGGCTGCTAAGCAAGGGGTTGGCAGTTCGAATCCGCCAGGCGCTTCTTGGAAATTCTATGGGGCAGTTCTACTCTGTCCTATCGGGTCGCTATGAATTGGAATCGACTCGGCGGCACTGGGGTTTTTTTTTTTTTTTAAGTGAAATGAAGATAGGGATTAAAAAAACTGGGTTTGTGGGTTGAGCAGAGAGAATGGTGGTACAAAAGGACACCTAGGTAAGCTTCACTTTAAAACCTGTTGCCATCGAGTTAATTCCAACTCATAGCGACCCTATAGGACAGAGTAGAACTGCCCCATAGGACTTCCAAGGAGCACCTGGTGGATTTGAACTGCTGACCTTTTGGTTAGCAGCCATAGCTGTTAACCACTATGCCACCGAAGTTTCCTAAGCTTCTCTTTAGCTGTACAAATATGTTGCTTGTTAACATATTCTTTGAATTCGCATCCTTGGTTTTCCACATAGTAGGCAGGTAATTTCCAGAGCTGCTGTGTTGTACAACTTTGGGAGTAGTGATGGAAATGGAACCCAGGAAGTTACCTGTGCAGCTTGACACAGAGGTTCTGGATTGTCTGTGGACAGCGTAAGTGTATGGTATGCTGATATCTCTCTGGAGTAGAGAGTCTTGTTATCTCACGAAATAGATAAGAATGTGCAGGCTTTTGTTCAGAGGTAATAGTTAGAGGAGATCGTCTTTCATGAGTAAAAGAAGCAGATAAGACTCAGGGTGAATTCATTGATTCTTCTGTCTTAGCTTTTCTCTACCATTTTCATTATAGCTCTTCCTCGTAGTCTTAATATAAACTATGCTTCTCAGCAATTCTGGTAAATCTTCGTATTTCAGCAAACACTCTAAAAGAAAAAAAAATGTTGGATCTACTGGTTTATGCTTTCTTTGTGGGCATCAGAACAGATGGTAATGGGGTTGTTGGAAAGATGACAGCAGACACACTTGCTTAAAGATACACGTTTTCTTTGATGTCAAAGAATACTGATTTCTCTTCTGTCTGCCAGACAGAAGTACAGGTTCCCAGTTCCCCTAAAGGTCCTCACACAGAGATGCAGCTGCAGTGGTGGCCTCACACAGGTCCTGCCAGTGTAGAGCCACTCACCTTCTCCTTTCTTGGAGGTCTTTCTACCCTTGCAGCCCCTTCTGACTGTTCTGAAGACACTGGCTGCGTGCCTGCCTGCTCAACTGCTCAACAGGTACAGCTCATTAATTACTTGTATACAATATGATTATTGGGTTATGCTACAGCTTTGCCTAAATCACTTATATTTTTCATTCTTATTAATTTGGAGACGTGCACATGCCAGCCCAAGCACAATAAATTGCACGGTGTTTATTGCAAGACTTGATGAGTCAAAGGCCATTTTCCCAGTCATTCCTAGGCTTACTACTGTACATTATTTCATATTGGGTGATGACTAAATCAACTTGGTCAGATTCACCTTCTGGGAGTTGGGAGACACAGAGAGAAGGGAATAGAAATGTCAGTGGGGACAGCAGAGGCAGCTGAAAGGAGAGGAGCAGAGATGGACAGCAGCTGAATCAGAGCACACCGAGTCCTGGAGTAAGGAATCTCTGAGTACACGCTGATGTCCAGTGGCATCCCTGCCTCTGTCTGCACGTGTTCTTCTTTTTTCCCTTCTTCCAGATTTCTGTTTTCAGCTTCTCTGTGGTGATAATTGGAAACCCTGGTGGTGTAGTGGTTAAGAGCTACGGCTGTTAACCAAAAATTCCGCAGTTGGAATCCACCAGCCACTCCTTGAAAACTCTATGGGGGCAGTTCTACTCTGCCTTATAGGGTGGTTGCTTTGAGTCAGAACTGACTCGACAGCAACGGGTTTGGGTTTTGGTTTTTTTGTGGTGATAATTACCAATGATCATGAAGATGGCCCAAGATCAGGAAACATTTTGTTCTGTTATACCTAAGGTCGCCATGACTTCGAGCCGTCCCTGTGGCAACTAACAGCAACAATAATAACATGTCCATGGTGGAAAATGGATGTTCCACAGTTTCTGAGATTCCATGTCTTTAGTTTAAGCAGTCAGAAGAGACTAGCGTTTTCAAATCCTGATGCCAGCTGTGAAGGGAAAGAGAAATTGACTGGCCCAGCTGGGATCAGGTATTCACCACGAGTCCATTCTGCTATAACCAGGGGGACAGATTCATGTATAAACATAGTTGCTGGGACCCAAGCCTGAGAAAACAGAGGTTTGAGAAATGTTAAAATAAGCTTTGCTATTTGTGGAGTTATTTCTGTAGTCATATATTATAACCTTTTTTTTTTTTTTTTCTGTCGAATGAGTCAAACCTACTGTAGCAATTACATAGTCAATGAAAAACAGTCACATCTGGTTGGATTTGATTTCTCATCTAACTCCTGCATCTCGAGAGGATTGTTCGTTTTAATTCCAAGGGCTTCTGTAGCAAAATTGCTCTTATCATGGAGTCAACAAGGCCTACCTCATAGAAGAGAAAATCAAAGAACATGAAATCAGTTGAGATGTTTAACAGATCCTACCAATACTTGAAGTCTGAGGGTGGAATCAAGACTCACCCAGCTCTAAGATTCTTTGGTGAACTTCCCCAAGTTCTTTATGGACCTTATTTTAAACCAAGTTGATTATATATATATATATTTGGTGCCGATTATTCTGGACCTGATATATTTTAATTACATCCTCCTTCTCTGGGCTTTCGTGATACTCTATTTTTCTCATTCTCTCCTCATTCTTCCTTCAAAGTTCCCTCAACTCTCTCCATCTTCTCACCCTGTGAGTAGAGATCGGAGTTCAATCCTTGGCTCCTGCTCTTCTTTTTCATTCATTTTCATAAACTTAGCCAATGTTTTCACGCTGAAGAGGCGTGTTTCTAGTCCTGACCTCTCACATAACCATTTCTTTGTAGACACACTGCCATTAAATGACAACTCTGTAGCTGCATGTCCCACAATTAGTAACTTCTCTATAATTTTGTCCGTGAAATTAACCTATCTACCTAGGCACTCATTTTAACACCTTTTCTCTCCTTCATCAAGCCCCATGACCAAGTCCAATTGAGTTTTCCATTGCAATGACTCTCAATATCTGTCTTCCTCTGCATTCCCATTGCCATGACCACAGCCCAGATTCTCACTAGAATACTTTCGTCAATATTTTCTAAGAGATTTTTCTGTCTCTCTCTCTTTTTTTTCAATTTAACTGCTGATTCAGTGGTTCACAGCCAGGAGTCACAGCAGAATTACTTGAGGAGTATTTTCCAGTGGGCTCCATTACAATCAGACTCCCTAAAGTGGCCTGAAAAAATAAAGCTAAGGTCTATTTTGAAAATGCTTCTCGTGATTCTGATGTGAACCCTTGCTTAAGGACCACTGTTCCGGTCTCCACTCCAGTCTGCCCTACTCACCACTGTTAGATCAGTCCCTTAAACACCATGTAAATCCTTCCATTTTGCCAGCCTGTCACGTTAAGATCAAGCTCCTTGGTCTGGCATTCAGTGCTTACCATTTCCCTACATAAGCCCTGAACTCCGATGTTTCCTTTATTGCCACATTCACATTCATTTTTGTGATTTGCTGATGTCATTATAGTAGTTCGTCCTTGACCTCCCTCAAGAACCAATTTCTCCACCAAGCATGCCCAGTGAATGTGGCTCATGGTGTTCTTTCCGTTCCCCAAATTCCTGTTCTTACAGCCTGTACTGCTTAGAACTTGATGTTTGATTATGTATCCTTATAACTGGATGCTTCATATGTATGAAATCTAAAGATTTTCAGTTAAGAGTAAGAAAGTCTTTGGTATCCTATACAGTCTAGCATAGCCTGGTATTCCAAAGGCCACATAATCATATATTAAATAATATGTATACTGATGAGCTCTGGATAAATCTCTTAGTTTATTCTCTATCCAATTAAAATGATTCCATTTCAAGTTTTCCTCTCGTTCAAACATTTTGCCTCATATTGTTTCAGTAATTAGGCAGATAAATGAGCATCTGTGAAGTCAACCTTTTTGGTTTTGTTACTCTGAAACGCTGCCAATTCTTTATAAACTTTAAAAAAAAATTGAGAATCTTGAATACCATTTGTTCTTTTTTTTCCCCCAGTTAATCAGCATATTTTAAAGTATTTTTAAGTCCACAGGACAGACAGGGTCCTAAAAGCAAATGTCAATTTTGTCCACAGCTGTACCCATAGACCATTAACAGTCTCATTGCATTATTTCAAAGGCACAAGCAATCATTTACAATCTTTATTACCCAGGGGCATTTCAAACTGTTACTGAAATGCATCCATCCCTGGAGTAACCATCTGTGAATAGTAACACCATAAGGTAGAATGATGAGAGGCTGAATCTAATTGATATGCAAAAAAGGAGAATTTCAGCTGTCCAGCTACAGAGATTAAAATTCAACCATTACTAGGCTCAGGTATTCAACTAATTTTTTTTATCATAGGATCTAGTTCAAGATTTCATTTTTTTTTTTTTTGTTAGGATTCTCCAGGACAGAAATAGAGCAATCTTCTGAGATAAGAATGTCTCAAAGTGAAAGTCTCTTCTGTAATGTATGCTTCTCTACAGATCAAGGAGAGTTCTTATACAAGGACATTGCCGTTGTTGCTATAGAATGCCAAAGCAACAGTATTGCATTTTCTTTGTACATTTTCTTGTACCTCAGCATCCCTGAGGGGGGAAAAAAAATAAGGAAAATGCTGTATTTCAATAATATTTTAACTGCACTAAAATCAAAGAAACTATCGGAAGCAACATTTGTTATGATATTCAGATATATTCACTTATATTAAATGGGTTTTGTAACATTGACCTAAAATCTTAAAAAAAAAAATTCTCCTCCATTTTATGAAATGTAATCTTGAAAGAATCACTTAAATTGGCTGTCTGGCAAGATGTACCAAGGCCAGCCCACTCGGAACTATCTAGGAATCCTACAGACCAGCATGTATTTCAGAGAAAATGTTCCATGGTGATATATACGTCTGTGTGGGCAGGTCTTGAAATAGCCCTTCTGATGCTGCCCATTGAGAGAGAACTAGTCTCCTGAGGTCTACTCCAAACACTGGGAGTTAGTCTGTGACAGCAGGGGATTATCAGACGTTTATAAAGAGACAACAGCAGATTCTGGCCTTTCTGCAGTAAGATTGCATTTAAAAATGATTGCTTCTCCAGGACTTTTATATGCAGAATTAAGGCATGCTGCCACTTAGGTAGCAGGGCACACAGCTTTCCTTTGGATGGCTGGACAAGCATATCTCTGTATACAAAGTACCTGCACTTATCCTGCTTTTGCCAGGGAAGACACAACGCCATCTTCTCTGCTTCTCAGCAGGGCTCAGGCCCAGTTCCTGGGATGAATTAATAAAGGGATATAGCTGAGGGCAGCTTTAGCTGGGGCTCAGGTTCCCAGCTATCACATTGCTGAAATCGAAGGAAGTGCTTAAAGTTATTGATGGAAAGCCCTGCAGGGTTATCTTGGCTGGAGGTGGGGTGCTCTGGGAGATCACTAACAGCATGCTGGGAAACATAGTGAGAGAAAATGAGTTCTTAAATGGGGGTGATTTTGCCTGCCTCCCCCTGCCCCAGGGACATTTGGCAATGGTTAAAAGCTCAGCTGCTAACCAAAAGGTTGGCAGTTTGAACCCACCAGCAGCTCCAAGGGTGAAAAGACCTGGCAATCAGCTTCTGTAAATGTTTTGGCCTAGGAAACCCTATGGGGACAGTTCTACTATGTCATAAGGGGTCGCTCTAAGTGCCCATTGACTCGATGGCACACAATGACAACACTGGTGTTTAGGGGGTAGAGGCCAAGGATGCTGCTAAACATTCTACAATGTACAAGACAGCTCCCAAAACAAAGAATTATCTGGCCCCAAATTTCAATAGTGCTGAGGATTAGTATAAGTCAGTTATCACCTATCTAAATACATACGTGTGTATGCATATGTATATATATGTGTGTGTACGTATATGCATGCATACAAACACATAAAGAGACAGACACACATACATATACTAAATGAGTTGGTCTATATAAAGTACTTTGAACTTTTGCCTGTAATGTACCATTTGCTGTTGAGTTAATTCTGACCTCATGGTGACCCCACGTAAGTCAGAGTAGAACTATGCTCCGTGGGATTTTCAGTGGCTGATTTTTCAGAAACAGATCACCAGGACTTTTTTCTGAGACACCTCTGTGTGTACTCAAACCTCAACCTTTTGGTTAGCAGCAGGTATGTTAACCATCTATACTACCCAGGGACTTCTGGATAATGTGTTAGCTATAATTACTGTTTTTCTAAATGAAACGTCTGGTTTCCACAGGCTTAACACTTAATAAAGTTGGCAATTAATTAGAAAACATTTTTAAAATGTTAGCTATTGATTCAGCAGATGACATTTTTAGAAGTCATTCTTGTCTATCATTATAATTATTTTGAGTGAGGCACTGGGTCCAGAGTCTTATTTTCAGAGATCAGTACATGATCCCTGTCCTTGTGTGTCAATTTAAATTACTTTTTTTATGCTTATGGATTTTTACAGCGCCCTTACATATAGAGCCTTGGTGACGCAGTGATTAAATGATCTCCTGTTAAGCAAAAGGTCAGCAGTTGGATCCACTAGTCGCTCTGCAGGAGAAAGATGTGGTGGTCTGTTCCTATCAAGATTACAGCCTTGGAAACCTTATGAGGCAGTTCTACTCTGTCCTGCAGGGTCGCTGTGAGTTGGAATCAACTCGATGGCAGTGGGTTTTTCTGTTGTTATTGTTGAGGTATATAGATGCAAAAGCTTACATAGTCCACTCATTTGGATGCTAAGTAGGACTGGTAGGACAGACCTCTTTGCTTAGGAGCAGAAGTAGGTGTTCTATTATTATTTTCGGATCATTTGATTAACAGGTTGTCAGATCCATCCCTCATATTTTGGGCGCCTGGAGCAAGAGGACAAATGAGGCCTATATACTTATGCCTAAATATATTAAAAGTTATAAATCAAGAGTACTCCCTACCCTTCCTGCTTCTTCTGGAAGCAACTAAGTTTCCTGGGTCCTCAAGAGCACTTAGTGGGTGGTGCTAGGAGTCATCTAACCCCAAATCTTGTCATAATTTCCTTCCTTCTTTCTCAGTATGACAGTTTATTTTCTGGTATATCTTTTTTTTTTTTCTTCTTCTGTTTTTCATTGGCCACAGGTTGGTGTATTTCACCATATAATTTTATTTTTCATGTATTTACATATTTTTGACATTTTCTCATATTCATTGCAGTGTATTGGTTACAAGCATGGATTCTGGAGCTAGACTGTCTGGGACAAATCCTCTGTTTGCCATGGGCTGGTTGTATAATTTTGGGCAAGTTGTTTAACCTCCCTGTGTATCAGTTTCCTCATCTGTAAAATGGGGATAATAATAATAATACTTTAGGAGGCTCTTTTGAGGCTAATTGAGAATATACATCTAGAGTATGTAATAAGTGCTTAATAACTGTTAGCTATTATTTTTTTTATTATTATTAGGGAAGGAAAAGTATACATAATAATAATTAATAATAATTGTTACTTCACCTAAAATATTTGTCACTGGCAAGAAGATACCTTTGGGATTTTGGTATAAATGTCTATCTGCCTCCTCCTCATCTTCTCTTAAACTGAACTTTTTTTAGGCACTAACGTTGTTTAAATGAGCCCCTGGATGGTGCAAATGGTTAAGCACTTGACTGCTAGCTGAAGGGTTGGCGGTTCAAACCCACCCAGAGGTGTTCAGAAGACGGCCTGGTGATCTGCTTTCAAAAGGTCCCAGCCTTGAAGAAAACTCTACGGAGCAGTTCTGTTCTGCACACATGGGGTTTCCACGAGTTGGAAACGACTTGACGGCAGCTGATTTTGTTTTTAGCATTGTTTATAAATGAAAAAAAGGGTTGTTGAATTTTGTTTGATTACTGGTGTTGAAAAGGTGTGGCATTTTTGTATCATTATGGATTAAAATAAGTTTTGGTGGGTAGATAGGGCACTTTACCTTATTTAATGTCATTTGGGAAAATATTTTTAGCATGTAAACTATAAATGAACATTTGGACCATGATTGGTTTGTGAGTTGGTACTGTATCTGCTCAGTTGTTTTGACAGTGGACTGATGTCTCATTATCTGAGGGTCACTAGGGCGACCGTCTCTAAACCTGCACCTTCAGAATCTGAAAGCAATCTAAGGCCTTTGTCTGAATAGAAGAGATGTCACAAAATTTATTTAATTTTAATTTGACTATTAATTATTGACCACTTTGCTATGTGCTAAGGGTTGGAGGAAGCCCTGGTGGAATAGTGGTTAAGAGCTCGGCTGCTAACCAGTCGCCCCTTGGCAACCCTATGAGGCAGTTCTACTCTGTCCTATAGGGTCACTATAAGTCAGAATCGACTCGATGGTGGCATCTAACAACAGGGGTTGGAGATGGTAATATAATTGAGTGGTTAAGGTGTGGACTTTGAAATCAGACTGCCTAGGTTTAGATTCTGGCTCCCCACTTACTAGCTGTGTGACTTTGGACAAGTTATATAGCTCCTTCGTATAAAATGAAAATAAAAGTATAGCAATGGTTTAATGATATTATAAGAACTGAATTAATTAATGTGTGGAAAGAATACCTCTGGCACCTAGTGAGAACTCAAAAAATATTAGCTGTTCATCTTTTTTAGACTCTGAAGGTAACACACTTAGTCCTGTTTTCACGGAGCTCATTGTCTAGTGTATGCAGAGAAGCTCGTAGACTTTAAGGGCAACTTCTGTGACTTTCGTGAATGGCTGTGTTTCTTCCTCTGTGCAGCCTTCACATTTGTGCAGAGTTCTGTTACAGCCTCTGCTGCACCGCTGCAGTTCATATCCTCCCATCTCCATCTGCACTGGGTTATGTGTTCAAAGGCAGGAACTGTGTTCTTGGTTTTGTTTCCCTGGTGCCTTGCATAATATTTGTCACTCTTGATTAAGAATTCCTAAGAAGTGTTTGTTGAGTGAATGAATGAATGAATGAATGAATGAATGAATGAATGAGACCAGTTATATTTAGGCCATCATATTAGTTTGAATTCTCAATTTTCTAGCACAAAGACTACTGGCTAGATGTGTATTTTGTTAGAGGCCCAGTGGGGAGAGTAGAGGAGACAGAAGTTGTTCACCAGGCACACTGATAGCAAAAACTGACTACTGGTTGACTTTCAGGGAGAGAAGAGAGAAAAAGTATAAAAATCATAGTAGTCTGGGGCTATTGAAGGTAGACACTATGGTAGTACTTTAGTGCAATAACCAAAATGTCAACCTTGTCCTTCCAGTCCTGCTCAGCTTTGGCCATTACTATTCCTCACTTGTTGATGCAGCACCAGCCACTTGGTCCCAAAAACCGATATGAGCAAGGAGTGTTCAGGGACAGTCAGCTCACCAGTGGGTGGGATTCTAGAATTGTCTTGCTGCCAAAGATGTATTTGGTGTGTTTCTACCAACCCTGGGTGTTTGTGTCCCCAAGCCAAAGTCCCTGTGTTAGCCATCTCAGAGCTTGGGCTCTGACTTGGACCCAGACTGCTTACCTGGTGCCTTGACATTCTTCCCAGCTTATCTTGAAATCCCCTTCCTGGAGAATAATAAAGCAGTAATAAATTTTTAGCTGTAGTTGGGGTTCTCCTCCAGGAGGGGTTTACAACACTGTCCGCTTTGGACACAGAACTTTCCTTCAGAAGACTCTTGTAGGAAGGCTTGGGACTGATGGGCTGAGGTTTGAATCCAGTCTCCATCATTTCCTAGCTGTCACTCTGAGCAAGTGTTTAACTCTCTGAGGCTCGATTTCTCACCCACAAAATGGAATAATAATGTCCACCTTACATGTTTGTTATGAGATTAGATAACATGTACGTAAGGAACCTCACACATACCTCCTTTTGCTGTCGAGTAGATTCTGACTCATAGTGACCCTGTAGGGTAGAGTAGAACGGCCCCATAGAGTTTCCAAGGAGCAGCTGGTGAATTTGAACTGCCAACCTTTTGGTTAGCAGCCAAGCTTTTAACCACTGGGCTACCAGGGCTCCCACACATACCTCGCATTCAACAAATAGCACCTATTACCCCTCCCACTGCCATGTCCTATCTACTGGATTATCTCACTCTGTAATATCATCCCCTTCTAGAACCAAGCCTACCTTTACCAGGCAGCTTTATTTAATCCCAGGGGATGAGTCTTATAGCTGGCACAGTCTCTCCCAGGATGCCTTGCACTGCCCTTGTTGATGTGATGTTCACAATACCCCGTGTTAAGAAAAGATTAAATCTTTAAAAATCTAAGCTATTGTAAGCTATCTTAAAAATTCAGAATTATTGTCTGCATTACAAATATTTCCATAGGTAAAATAAAAATATCAACTCTTAGAGAGGCATTGTTCTTTTATCTTGAAAATTGAAATGCTTCATTTTAAAAAAGGAAAAAACTGTATCCCAAAGCATCCTGGGTATAAATTCTGGAAAATCAGAGGGCAAGTGTGAGTTTTTCAATATCAAGTCTGGGAAATTAGAGCTAACTGACCTGAATTAGTTTTAATCTCATAATTTGATATGAAAATCTGAATCACCTTGAAATATAGTGATGTCACTTAAAATTGCTGTTTTACTCTCATTCATTCATCCACCATTTGAGAGTTTATTATGTATAAGGTACTGAGGTAGGTAGGCATTCCTGTTGCTAATGAGGAAATGTATTTTTGTATATTTAAGCTTCAGGTAGCGTATACATACATGTATTAATTTCCTTTTTTTCCTTAGTTAAAAGTTTAAGTAAATGAGGGTAAAATAGTATTTCATTTGTACTTAATCTCTGTCTAAATTTGCTTTATCAGCAACAAAACTATGTTGTACCCTTATAAATAGCTAATATCGTTTACTTAAAAAAAAATTTTTTTTTTTTAAAGTCTAGGTTAACCCTACAACTTTACAAGCAGTGTATTTTATCTACCTTCTGGAAACCTTAATGACATGATAATACCCAGTACTGCCCATAATCTGTTCAGATCCAGAAAGAAAATGATTTGAATGTGATTATGTCTTCAGATGCATCTAAATTCAGCCTTTCACATGACTTACAGATCCCCCCTCATGGTAAAAGATCTGAGCCTGAGAACACCCACTGAGAAATCATTACCCATCATACTGTTGAGTAGTAATCCTTCCAGGTTGAAGGATGGCTTGCTGTATAACAATGAAAGGAAGCTGACACTAGAAAGAACATTAGTGAAATCAATATTATTTCAACCAGAGATATAGACCCCATTAACGGTATGTCAATAGGCACAATTATCTTCCATAGCACTGACATCATGATTTTTTTTTTCTCTTTGTTAGGAGAAAATAATTTTGCTTACCGTAATCTTTGAATTGTAGCCATTGCCAGAAGATCTTCGTCTTGGAAGTTTTGCATTGTCATCATTCCTGGTTTAAACCTGTCTTTTATTTGATATCTAACCCCTAATCGTAACTTTCCTTAGTTTGAAGGTTAAGATCAATAAACTGCACTGAACAGTAAGCTCTTGTGAATTCTAGAAATTCCTGATGATATTCACTCTTATTGTTGTTAGTTTCTGACTCATCGCACCCCCGTGTGTGCAGAGTAGAACTGCGCCATAGGGTCTGCAAGGCTGTGACCTTTTGGAAGCAGATTGCCAGGCCTGTCTTCCAAGGTACTTCTGGGTGGGTTTGAACTGCCAACCTTTCAGCTAGTAGTCAAGCACTTACAGAGTCATCAGTTTGGCCACATTACAAATGGGCAAAACCATTTGAAGTTTTACCCAGGGACTCTGTTAGTATTCACTGCCCAGAGAATAATATGAAATGAAGGCCTAAAGGAGAACTTTAAGAGTAATCTGAGTTTGTAAATATGTATTTATTTGTATATTTATTGTGTTAATTTCTGTCCTGCCAACTGGACTGTAAGCTTCCTAGTGCAAGGATGTATATATTTTGCTTGTGATTGTATTCCTATCACCTAATACTGTAAACATGCCATTGAAATCCCTATGGAACACAGTTCTACTCTGACACACATGGGATCACCACAAGTTGGAATCAACTCAACAGCAGCTCACAACAGCATTAAGGCTGTATAGTGCCTGGCATGTAGAAGGTACTGGATAAATAGTTTTTAATGAATTTTCGTGCATTCTAATTTGAATGCTGTATTGGGAGGCTGTCACTATAGCTGCCAGCTTCAGAGCTATACCATGATCAGGAAACTAGCTACTTCTGCTAGTTCCAGAGCCATGCCATACCTACTATGATGTGCACAAGCAAAATGGATGCCCCTCATCATCCTCTTTAACACCCAAGAAGTGAGGAAATGAACCCTGTGACCTCTGCTAGCGCTGTCACGTGGCTCCATGACCATGCCGGTGGCAGAAACAGCAGTAACCTCAACCTCACTTCCCCTTTCTGAATCCCACATGAGTGCGTTTGATTGGTGAACCCTAAATCATGGGCAAACCTAGCTGCAAAGGAGTCTGGAAAATGCCATTTTTAATATTCCATCATCTGCTGGAGAAAAGGCACGTTAGAAGGAAGTTGGGATGGATGTTGAAGAGTCTACTGTATCCACTTTACCTCCTTAAAAATGTACATTCTTGTAAACAATCTTTGGAACAATTTAATGTAGACTAAAATTTTGCAGTGCTAGAAAATAACATGTGTGTAAGGCAGTGATTAGGAGTATGGGCTCCAGAGTCACATGAAGCCAAATTCTCTTTCGCTTCTATGTGCTCTAGGTTCTAAATCTGTAACATAGGCGTAAACTTTCTTCAGAATGTTAAACTGAGGACTAAGTGAGGTTAAAAAAATCGATATGCTTAGCACAATGCCTGGCTCCTGGTAATAGATCAATAGGCGTTAGCTCTTGTAATCTGATCTTTAGTCTTTAAATTGTTTCCTAGCAGGAAATGGTGATTCTACAATTAAAAAATAAAATTTGGTATTTCCTAGTTTCTAATTTTAACATATTCAGTTGGAAAAGAGTAATCTGAAACTTCATGGATTTTTTTGCAAATATTGTAGAATTATGAAAGGCGGAGGCTTGGATCTTGGGGATTGTGTCAGTATATCTACCTGCTCTGTATTAGTGCTACACCAAAGTAATGCAAAATTATGATGGATTTTCATTATAGTAGATATTCAGATAAGAGTGTAACAAATCTCATTCTTTAATTCCTCCTGTGTCTTTTTCATTCATTCATGCAACAATTAAGGATTTATTATAAACAAGGTACTGAGGCGGGTAGGAGTTCTTGTTTTATTTGAATAATACAAATTCTTTTTTCTTTAATATTTTTATTATAAGATTAGTACATGCTGTGGAGAATTTGAAAATAAAGATGTGTTTATAGAATAACGTTAAATTTTCTATAATCATACTTGGTAGAGATAACTATTGGTAACAAAGTGATATTTTCCTCTTTTTTTTTCCTACATATCTATACTTTCTAAAAAGGTAATATATATTGTTTGGTATTCTGCTTGTTCACTCAAGACTATTATGAGCATGTTCCCATGTCATTGACTATCCTTGGAAAATATTTTAATGGTGTGATAATGTTTCATTATAAGAAATATAAAAATTGCTATGTCAGCTTTTCAGTATTGTAGTAACATCTTTTGAACATGAATTCTACTGCTCACCAAATACTCCAGGTGTCCCTCCATAGTTCCTAGCTTCCCTTTTAGTTGAATTAGAATCATGAGATGTTTTTTAGCCAATGGACTGTGAACAGAATTGAGTAGTGTCATTTCCAGGCCAAGGCAATTAATGAGTCAGCGTGTTTCATTTATCCCTTTCTTGCCACACTGAATGAACTTGCAGGCGATATGTTCCAGATGGTGTAGCTATAAGATGGAGGAGGGCTGCCCCACCTACTTTAAACTTTAGCTTTAATGAGAACTAAACATTTGTTGAGTTAAACCATTGAGATTTAGGGACTTGTCAATTGTAGCAGCTTGTGTTAATTATCCTGAAAATTTATACAATCTGTCTTGTTTACCAGTGATATTGATTTACTATTACACTTTTTTTTTTTTTTTTTGCAGTTTTAACGACCAGGCTATTATGTACCAGCTCTCACTAGTGCACTTAACAGCCAGTTCTTTTGACGTGTAAATTTAAAATAAATAAGAATGTATGGTTCAAACATAAAAGACGAAAGAAATTTTATTACCATAACATCTATCTTGGTCTTTTTTTTTCTATTGACATCGAGGGAGTCAATATTTTAGACTGCAAAATGCTCACTTTATGGAGGAAAGTAAATGGATTGGGAGAATTCCCTGCAGTTAACGAAACTTTATGGTATTTGTTATAGAGGCAATTAGGAAAATTAGAGAAAATCAAATACGATCAGTTTCAATGTATTCTTTCCTTAGTTGTGAGGGTCAAAGGGGAACATTGCAGTCTGAATTCAGAAATCCCTTTCAATAGCACATTGATGGTTAAAAGAGAAAGACAGATTGTTCTGCAAGGGTCTCAAAGGACAAGAGTGAATCTATTAATAGTCTAGGGATCTGATTACTGGGCAAAAAAAATCCAAGATGTGAAATGGATTTTAGAGGGTTGCAGGAGCCAATTGCTGGTATTTGTGCTCTTCAACAAAACTGTTTTTAATGAGCACCGTGACAATGTACTACCTAACAGTACAGGTGAACTGGCAAGTCTAGAGTCATAGGGGTGTAATTAGCTGATGCCACCCTGCTTTTGCTGAACTTGAGGGAGATCTCCTATCAATAAAGATCCAAAGTGGACCATAAAAACTGGACAAAGCATTCCTTGAGAGCCTGCAGTTCAAATCAGAGCTCAGAGGAATTGCGATAAAGATGAATTGGCGTCATGAGTGTAAAATAGAGTATTATGAGAAGAAAGACTAGAATTACTGGAAGAGATGTTTGAAAAGATATTTTGGGATTAACTGTTCAGATTTGCATTAGAAGCATTTGAATAGATGCTCTGCCAGTTTTCATTTGGCGTGAGGATTCAGATGGCTGCTAGACAACCTGAGCTCTGCTCAAACCAATTTGCAGCTTGATTGATGTGAAGATGTGCAAGGATTCATCTTTTCAAAAACAAAACAAAAACGTAAACATCTTGAAATCACAGAACAGTACATGTGGTCTTGTTCAGGTGTCCTGCAGGGGCTTTTCATAAAGAGAAAATTGTAGGTAGTCTTTATTGAGTTGTTTCTGTGAATTACAAAAAGGCCTATCTCAGTTAACTAGGTATGATTTAAATTTTGGATAAAAAATAACATTTCCTTTGTTCCTTTCTTCTCCTTCTCCTCATTATTATAAAAATAATAATAATTATTATAACCAAAAAATCAAACCAAACTCATTGCCATTGAGTTGATTCCAACTCATAGCGACCCTGTAGAATAGAGTAGAACTGCCCCATAGGTTTCCAAGGAGTGGCTGGTGGATTCGAACTGCTGACCTTTTTGGTTAGCAGTTGTAACTCTTAACCACTGTGCCACCAGGGCTCCATTGTTATTATAAGTAATACAAAATACAAAATATTTATAAACAATAAACAAGTTTTTATTGCCTTTTAAAGTGGGATCCATTACATATATTCATTAAATATAAAATTTTAATTATTTGAACTTTAAAAGCTTAATAACTTTTTAATAAGGTAGAATTATCTATATTGCCTTAGTAAGGTGAAGCTTATTTAGTGATAATATGAACGAACATTCATTTAAGAAAGGAGTACTACATTTTTACTCATTTAAAAAAAATAACAATTATTTTTTTTAATCAAAAAAGCCAAACCAAACTCATTGCCGTCGAGTCCATTCCAACTCCTAGTGACCCTAGAGGACAGGGTAGAACTGCCCCATATGGTTTCCAAGGAGCATCTGGTGGATTTGAACTGCTGACCTTTGGGTTAGTAGCCGTAGCTCTTAACCATTACACCACCAGGGTTTCCCTAATCTAAAGAGATGTTCTAAATGCAACCAAATCATAAAGTTCAAAAGAAACCTTAGCGATCATCTGATCTAACCAAGGGTAACTTATGTTACCCTTGAGAAAAACCTAAAACTCAGAGGTGAAATTTTTAAAAGACTGGAATTGAAAACATCTTAGGCCTGTGTTTTCAACACATACCACCACCCACCCTTTGCCACTGAGTCGACTTCAACTCACAGTGACCCCATAGGGCAGAGTAGAACCTGCCCCGTAGAGTTTCCAAGGCTGTAATCTTTATGGAAGCAGGTCACCATATCTTTCTCCTGCAGAGTGAAATCTGGATTCGAACTGCTGGCCTTTCTATTAGCAGCCAAGTGCTTAACCATTGTGCAGCCATGGTTCCTTTTCAACCATGTAAGCGCTAGAAAAAAAGGAGAGCACATCAAGTTGGGCCCTGCTAAATGAAGGATGATCTTATCTATCAAAACCATGGGCCCTATTTGAAAATGTCCTTATTTCTGGTCCAAAAAGATATATGTCCAACTAATCAGACTCTTAGGTTCCAAAAATTGTACAGATTTTACTAAATGGCAATTGTTCTAAACCGGAGGCCTCATGCCCCCACCCAAGGAAACATTTGGCAATGTCTGGAGACATGTTTGGTTGTCATGATTTAGGGACTGTTACTGGCATCTAGTGGGTGGAGAGGCCAGGGATGCGCCAAACATCCTGCAATGCCCAGGACCACCTCCACAACAAAGAATTTTCTGGCCCGAAATGCCCATACTGCTAAGGCTGAGAAACCCTGAGTTAAATAAACCTGGGATTGTGTTAAGTGAAAATAGGAATAAAGCTGGAGGGAATTAAGGCTAACCACATTGGTTGAGCATCTGCCAAACACAATGCCTGAGGTGGAATTACAGACAGAATGCCTCACTAAAATACCTAGGATTAGTAATCTGTGTGGAGTCCTTGGGTGGTGCAAATGGTTAAGTGCTTGATTGCTAACTGAAGGGCTGCGACTTTGATTTCACCCCCGGGTTCCAGAAGAAAGGTTTGGAGATCTACTTCTAAAAAATCTGCTGTTGCAAACTCTGTGGAATACAGTCCTACTCTGACACACATGGGGTTGCTATGGGTTAGAATCAACTGAATGGCCACTGGTTTAGGTTTCTTTTTTTTTTCCTCTCTCTCAGCTTAGCAACCTGTTTAGTCGTATTTTGGAACTGTTGAACCTAGGGCAAGTTTCTTAACTTCCCTAAGCCTCAGTTACCAAATCGGTAAAGTGGAAGTAATAGTAGTACTTATCTTGAAGATTTTTGTGGAAATTCAATGGGAAAACATAAGTAAGTGCTTGGCATAGTGCCTGACAATCTTAAAACACCCAGTAAGGTGTGGCTGATACCGACATAGAAATGAAATTAAAAAGGTATACACCACAATATTTGCGTTAGTTATCACTGGGCAATGGGTTTTAAATTCTATTTCATAGATTGTGTTTTAAAATTTTCTGCCATAAAATATATAACTTTTGTAATAAGAAAAGAAAAAACCTGTTTTCAATCAATTCAAAAGGAAGTTTCAATTTCTATATTGTAAATTTGAAATGTTTTCTACTCTTTTCCACAGTCAAGTTCAGGTTACGTAGATCAGAAAATGATCAGGTATTTTCATCTACTACCCAATTCATGAGATTGAGATGAGAACAGTTACCTGACATTTAGCTGAGAGGAGCCAGACAATCGTAACAGTGGTTGATGGCCCGTAGCATTTGCCTCAGCAGTGCTTAATATCTATGATGTAGAAACTCTGGATTCAACCAAGGACTGGGTCAGGCCCTGAGTGGATCCAAAATGGACTCTTGAGAAGAATCCTGACTTTGCACCCATCTCCCCAGCAGCCCACTGCTCTGAGGAGATGGGACAGCCTTCTGCCTGGATGTGAATCCTAGTCAGGGGCTTTCATTTCCATAAGAGAAGGGGGCTCAGTGATTAACCCTGCTGAGTTAAAGGATCTGGGCTTAATCAGTGCTCCAGTTTCTAACAGGAAATTACACCAGCAACTGTTAACTTTCTCACAAAAAGTTCAATTGAAAAAATTATTAAAAAAAAAATAATATGTAAGACAGTATTTACTCTGACACTTAGCAGGAGCACAATAAATATTTATTGGATTGTTGAATCTTTTCTAGGTGTTTGAACTTGTGTTCTCTGGGCTAGTGCCTTTTGAACTCTGCCCCAGGAGCCTTTGAAGCTATCTCAAGGAGGGGAGAGAGTTGAGGAAGGAAAGGGAGCAGCTTTGCCTTGATCCATTTTATATCCTAGACTTGTCTAGAAGATTCTCTTTGAAGAAAGGGTTTCTCTGCTAACCACACTTTGAAAACCACTAAAACCAAAAACCAAATCTGTTGCCCTCTAGTCGGTTCTGACTCATAGTGGCCCTATAGGACAGAGTAGAACTCCCTTATAGGGTTTCCAAGGAGCGGCTGGTGGATTTGAACTGCCGATGGTTTGGTTAGCTTAACCATTGCCACTGTTGTAGATAAATGACACCTTGCCCTTGGATCACCTAAGTCGCTGGCAAACTTCCATTTACTTCAGCTTCCCGAGGAAACAACTGAATTGTGTTTCAGAGTTATGCTTTTAAATTATATTTAAGGTTTACCTGTGAACAAACTTTTGCTGTGAAACTGTTGTTTAGGATCTGGATCCTTTTAACAAGTGTTCCCCATGAAACATACCTCGAGTTTAATATTAAGAAAAACCCTGTTTCGTTAGAGAACGAATATAATTCCTCTTCTTTGACAATGTAAATTACGTAAATATCATATTTTCGATTTAGACGTCCTGAAATTCTGAGCTAACTTTTATATTTAACCACAGAAATGGTATTGACTTTTAACAATGGAATATTTGTTTTCTCTTTGTTCTTGGATTATTACCCCCTTTTTATTGTTTTCTTTCTATCTTACTGCATCTACCTTTTTGTCAACTGCCTCAAATGCTTTTTGGAATGTGGCAGGATATAAATCCTGTAAATAAAATATGCTTAAACCACTTATGAGCAAGACCTTCTTGGGGCAGTGCCTAAACATTACTGATATAAAAATATCTGGTTCCCCACCTTCTACAGGAGAATTGTTTATTCATTTGCCTATGCTCTTAAAAGATTGTAGAATTTTAGTTAACACATTAGAGGGCTTATGGATCTAGATTGTGTGTTTATAGCAGATGAAGCCTTATTTTCAGTGTTACTTTACAGATTGCCAAGTTATTACTTAGTTGGACTGGCATAATTTTGTGTGATCAGAATTTGGCGAAGAGTCTTCTCTTAGTTTCCTAGTGCTGTCATAACAAAAAATACTACAAGGGGGTGGCTTTAAAGAACAGAAATTTATTTTCTTACAGTTCTGGAGGCTAAAAGTCCAAATCAGGGTCTTGGCCGTGTTGATTTCTTTCTGTGGGCCTCTCTTGTATTTTCTGGTGTCTGCCAGCAATCCCTGGTGTTCCTTTGCATGTAGACTGGTCCTCACATGGCACCTGTCTTTCCCCCTGTTTGTGTCTTTGTGTCTGTTCTACTCTTTTTGTAACTCCGAAGTGAGTAGGCTCAGGGCCCACCCTGTTCTGGTATGACCTCGTTTAGAAAACCCCTATTTCCAAACAGGGTCATATTTATGGGCACAGGGGTTAGAACGTCCACATTTCTTTTTGGAGGACACAATTCAATCCATAATAGGTTTTATACAGTTTGAACATAGAATATTGGAGCATTGGATTTTAGAGTTTGAAGAGATGTTAGAGATGATCTAGTCCAGTGGTTCTCAACCATGGAGACATATGGTCATGCCTAGAGACAGGTTTGGTTCTTACAATTGGGAGGGTAATACTGGCATCTAGTGGGTAGAGGCCAGGGGTGCTGCTGAACATCCAGTGATGCACAGGGCAGCCTCCACAATGAAGAGTTATTCTGCCCAAAGTGTCAACACTGCTGAGGCTGAGAAACTCTGAACTAGTCCAATCCCATCATTTTTTCAGATAAACCGAGGCCAAAGATTTTAAGAGATTTACCCTTCAAATGCAAGATTTAGAATACAATTATGCAAATTAGTTTTCCAAACAGTGAAATGATTAGACAAAGATATCTGCTATGGTAGACCATTTTCAGAAATTTAGTTCCCCTCTTTCCCACAGGAGGATTACACATTGCCACCCTGGGGACTCTGACATGGCTGCTTCTCTTGTTTTGGCTCATGAAATGAGAGAAGTGTGAGTGGCAGTGTTCCAGGGAGAGGCAGCTCTGTCAGCCTGGTCTCAGAGTGAAGAGCCACAGCCTACTCTGGTGGAGACATGGTGGGAACTAGAAATAAACCTTTTCTTTAGAACTAGAAATAAACCTTTACGTTGTCCTAGGCTAGGTTCTCCAGAGAAGGAAAACTACATGTATTTATATATTTAGAGAGAGACAGATTTATCTTAAGGAAATGGCTCACGAGGTTGTGGAGGCTGGCAAGTCCCAAAGTCCATGGGTCAGGAGTCAGCTGGAGGCTTCTGCTGACTCATGTGGTTGCAGGGGCTGATGAACCCAGGTCACAACGGGCTGCTGGCTCACAAGGCTGTGGAGCTGGCGAATTCCAAAGTTGGCAGGTCACATGACGAGCTGGTGGTTCAGGTCCCAAGAACCAGAGATCAGATGATGACAAGCAGGAAACAGGATCCAGAGCAAGCAAGCAAGCTTTGCCGGAACATATGTATATATATTGGGTACAGGCCACATCCCCAAGAAAACTCTCCTTAGAACTGTTTGGCTGATCACATCAAATCACATCATGGAGGTGATTGCATTATATTACTTATGGGAGATCACAAAATGGAGGATAATTACTTAATACTGAGAATCATGGCCTAGCAAAGTTGACATATAACATTAACCATCACAACCATTGTTTTAAAAATGTAATCACATTAAAAATTAGGTCCCTAGGAAGTGTGATACACAGTATTCCCACGTGGAGTGGTTTTGATGCTTTCCCTGCCTTTATATTTTCACGTCATACACAGCATTCAGTACTTTTTTCTTCTTATTCTGCGGTACCTCAGTCAGGGAACCCTTTTTCATGACCATCTGGGTTACACAATAACGCTTATGTCATAGTCCTGTTAGACTGATAGAGTATGAATACTTTTTTTTTTGTATATATACATATTTAAAATTATAATACTATAACTTGAAAATGAGCCCTAGACATTAAGACAGGTTTTCTTGCCCTTCTCCCTTCATTGCATCAATTTTCCCTTCTTCTCTCTCATCCTTCCTTTTATATTTGTTTCTACTCAGGATTGAGCACTAATGCACCCATTGCTGGCTGGGTTTTTTCTACCCATGTGTTGTAAGTCTGGAGCAACCAGTTCCCAAGGAGGAGGTGTAAGTGGCTAGTGAAGCATGCTGATTATGGTGAGTGGAGCACAGGCAGACTTGGTGAGAGGGAGCAGTTTGCTTGGCTTTGTGTGAGGTACTGGCTATATGGTGGTGAAAAGATAAGGTTCCTTCATTCTAAAATCGTAGCCTTGCAGAGAAGTAGACTTGCAAGTAAGCTACTTTGTCTTCTCACCCCTAAACTCACATTTGAATCTCTGATCTTACCGCTTCAATAGTGAAGAAAAAGTCTTTGCAGAGAAAAACAATAAGAAATCAAGTCCACAGCTTAGAGTAGATTTGGGTGAATTCATCTTCCTTCCACTGCCCCATCTCTCCTCCCAATAATAGCCCTTCCCACAACTCCAAGTATTTTAAAGGTGTGGAGAACTCAGTTGCCCTTACCTCGAACATGTGAAAGGGAATCTGTCTCTTCAGAACATTTATGAATGATTGATGTTATTCCCAAAAGAGGCTGACATCGGTAGGACAGGACATTAATCCATTCCTTTGTGTGCTTACCACATGCCAGGCACTGTTCTAGAATTGATGTATGGTGCTAAATGACACACAAATAAGGTCTTTGCTTTCAAGGTGCTTATAGTCTAATCCATTGCCATCAAGTCAGTTCTGACTCAAGAGTGACCCTATAGGACAAAGTAGAACTGCCCCATAGGGTTTCTAAGAAGGACCTGGTAGATTCGAACTGCTGTCCTTTTGGTGAGCAGCCGAACATTAACCGGTGTGCCACCAGGGCTTCACTTAATCTCCGCTCTATACTATGCCCTAAGTGAAGTCATCCTCTGTTTTGTTTCTCATCTTTAATTATTCATTGTTCAGTTATTATTATTATACGTACCTCACCAGGTAGGGTTATACCAGTTGACAGCTTGACCCAACTAATTTCAGCAACAGGAAATGCCCCAGTTTACTACCCACCTCTGTTCCCACCTGATGGGCCAGGGGCCTTCTCTGCTTAGGTAGAGCTCCAACTGACTACCTTCAGCTGCCTGACTCCTAAATACCAAGTTCCACTGGGACTCCTCAAACCTATGGCCCGTTCATCTGATTGGCTATCCCAAGACTAAATGCTGAGTAGCTGAGATAAGCTTGGTGTCAATTAATTTCAGCAACTATCTATGATGACTTTAGCTTAAGTAATCATTCTTGTAAATATTCTCTTAAAAAAAAAAATGAAAGGAAATAGCTTCTAGAGTCATGTCCATCTAGTTTTAACTCTTGTTAAGTTTTGCCTTTTCTCTTCCAAGTGCAGTAGCCTAGAGACCTCTAGAGTATAGACCTATGTAAGCCACAAAGATCCAGTTCCTTGTTCCAAACCCAATTCTGATTCTCTTCAATATTTTAGAAATTCATAGCCATTTACTTTACTTTGGTTTTTCTCTCTGAAAAATTACTCTAACTTTTTTACCCTAGTCAAATGTATTCATTAAATAGTTTTCTAAGGAACTTGTGGTCTAGAGCTCAGCTGCTAATAACCAAAAGGTCTGCAGTTTGAATCCACCAGCAGCTCCTTGGAAATCCTATGGAAGCAGTTCTACTCTGTCCTATAGGGTCACTATGAGTTGGAACCGACTGTACGGCACATAAAAACAACAGCAACAAAAATGAATATGAACTCCTTAACCCAGTGCCGTCGAGTCGATTCCGACTCATAGCGACCCTTAAGAACTCCTTAGCCAAACCAAATCGTTTACTGTCTAGGCAGTTCCGACTCAGCAAACCTATAGGACAGAGTAGAACTGCACCACAGGGTTTCCAAGGCTGTAATCTTTACAGAAGCAGACTGCCACATCTTTCCTCCCTTGGAGCAGCTGGTGGATTCAAACCACCGGCCTTTCGGCCTTTCGGTTAGCAGCCAAGCACTTCACCACTCTGCCACTTAGGAATGGCTCATTCCACAAGTAGTCTCTTATCAAAAGCCTTCCAGAAACTATTTTCGTATGAAAACAAAAAACAAAAGAGCAGTCTGTCTCTTCCCACAGAATTTCAAAACAGCTTTTACACGTTGACCTAGAACATAGATTTAAACTTGTTGGAGGCAGGAATAAAAGGCATCATCACATTTTTCTTTTGGGTAGTTCATTGTTTTCCCATAAATGTGTAGGAATTCTTTGTTATGAATATTAACATTTGTCTCTCTGGAAAATAGTTTGTCTTTCTGCCATTTTTTTCCATTTACTTTATCTTTTGCTTATAAAAATTATAAGATGTTTATGCAATCAAATATGCATTTTTTTCCTTTCTAATTTCTTTATTTTCTATTTTATACAAAAAATGTCTACCAGATCCCTAGGTTATATAAATATTCTTAAATTTCCTTCTAAAACTTTAAAATTATATTTTCCAACTAAAGCTTTAATCCACTGGAATTATTCTGTATTTATTTTCTCCCAGTTGGGTAGCCAATTGTGTTAGCATAATTAAACCATTCTGCCCTAATGAAATAAATTGCCATCTCTGTATTCCTAGCTTTTCCCAAGTTTTATGTTCTCCACTAATCTATTTCCTGTAGTTAGAGCAATTATCATATTTGAAAACATCATCTTTAAAGGAAATTTAAAAATAGTAATATAGTAATAAAAACTCCTTTCATTATTCTTGTTTTTAATAATTTTCTTGGTTATTTCCAGATTTTTATTATTATTTTTTTTAATGTATGTAATTATAAATCATTTAAATCACTTATCTCCAAAACTTCATTGGGATTCTAACTGAAATTGCGTTAAATCTTTTGATTCACACGCATGGAATGTGTTTCCTTTTATTTAAATCTGTATGTTTTTCAACATAGGCCTTATAGTTTCTTCATGTAGGAATTGTATCTTTCTTAAATATTCTATAGCTTTTTAATAAATGGAATTTTAAAAATTTGCCTTTCTACTTGGTTACTGTTAGCAAAGTTGTTGATTTTTCTTAGCCTTTTATTTATTTTATAATACTTATTATTTGCAAGGATTTAATAGTCCACTTTTTGAAAAAATCTGTTCCTTCTTTTGAAGGTAGCATGTATAAGATCGATTTGTACCTACCTAGCTTACTCTTTTTTCTGGGTTTAGCTTACTCTTTTATCCTCAGCCTTTAAGTAGGTGGCATGAATAAATGAATGAAGAGCCCCCTTTAATGAGGGTTTAGAGGAGATTCAGCAAACTATTCCCCTTTCTTCCTTTTTACTGCATTTCTAACATGTAGTTTTAATGTTCTTGGATTTCTGCTCCAACTAAATTGGGAAGGTCCCGTGATTTTTTCCTTAACTTTCTTTTTAATACGTTTATTGATGTACATCTCATCTTACATATCGTAAATTACTCATTTCGTGTTCAGTGATTTTTCATAACTTTACTGGGTGGTGCAACCATCACTATAAATCAGCTTTCAAACATTTTTATCCCCCTAAGACCCCTCATGTCCATAGCACATTTTTGTCTGTCCATTCACTAGTTGATGGCCATTTCAGTTATTTCCATTTTTTGACTATTATGAATAATGCTGCTATTATCTATGATATTCACGAGCAAATCTTTACCTGGGCATATGTTTTCTTTTTGTCTATCTATTTTATGTTAATATGATTGTGCAATTATGGTCAGTTTTTGCTATTTAACCTTATGAAGAAAAAAGCAGAAGTTATTTTGGAAGTTGGAATTCCTAAAGCACTTACAGTCTTTATTATTTAAATTATACTCTGCCTGGTGTGGCTATAATTTCCTGAGATTTAGTTATATTTTTAGTTAGATGGTAGGCTGACTGAGAATAGGACTCATTTCTTAAGATCCTCAAGTGCCCCTGTCAGAACTCACTGGTTCATGCTATCAGAAGATCACCATTGAACACAGCCGATATAAGAGAAGGGACGCAGCATCAAAGAGATCAGGGTATAAGCATTCGGGTCAAGCATTTAGAAACAGCAGGCTGTGGCCAAAGTATTCTCCACGTGACTTCAGTGCTGCTGCCTACTATTTGCAACTCAAACAGACTTGACTATAGTTCTTGCTGGGTCTTAAGCTGCAATTTTAAGGAAAAGGGCAGACAGCTAAGATAGGGCAGGACGAGGATTAAAGGGAACTGACCCATTTACTAGGTCAGCAAATTAGATCCTAATACGTAAATCTAAAGGACTTTAGGATTTCATAACTTTGGTCTGATTCAAGCTGAAGCATCTGCTCCAGGACATCCCAGCTTGTATAAATCTCGTGACGTAGCAGTATTGAAAAGCCAGACGGGTGGTCACGTGTTAGTTCTGAGTAGTCTCTGTATTTGGACAGCAGCGGCTGGGTGGGTAAAAACAGCTGCCTCCCTCAAACTGGTGTAGGGAGTAACTCTGTTACTGCTGCCGGCTGTCCTGGCATACTGCTGGCTGGACATTATTTCTGGGGGGCCACTCAATCCAGAGCCATCCAGTTGTGTTGAGTGAAGGCTCTTGCATTACATACTCACTTAAGGAGCTCACTTTTTTTTTTAAGAGAAAAATAGCTGTTCCTTAGTTAAAACAGAACTCCACTTTTAACAGAGAGCATAGGGACAAATTTGGGGTGTATAAATATTAACCAATAAGAACACTATATATTTCACCGTTCTTTAAAGGTCACTGAAGTGTAAATAAATATCCAGGAAGATATCCTTTAAGAGGTGTTACTCCCTGTAGTGAAGGCACCCTGCTTAGAGTTTTTCTGTGTAGTTGAAACACATGCTGGGCCTCTTTAGAAACAGCAGCCACACCTCAAGTGATGAAGCAATTCTGTGGAGAAACCCATTTACACTAGATTCCGGATGCCATTCCCACTGAAAATGTTTCCAAGAATATACTTATATTTTAAATAAATGATAACATCAATTTCTAGACCAAGTGTACATTATAATGCAGAAACTTTGTGTTATTGGTGTATGTATCAATTCATATTTGCTAAAGTTGAAGCTGACACAAAAATATTGATCCCTTTCTAAAATAGCTAAAGTGCATTTTGAGGTAAATTGTTTTTCTTCCTATTTGTGCTAGCCACTGTTAAAATGTAATAATATGATATAGTAAAGAGTAACCCAGAAACAACCCAGTGCCGTGGAGTTGATTCCGAAAGGAATCTAAATTTCAATTTTGTTGATTCCTTCTGTGCTAACTTTACTAAAACTGTGAGAATAAGCGAAGTATTTTATAACTCTCATACTGATTTTTTTATGTGAAAATTGTGTATTAGGCTGAAGTAATTGCTGTCTTTGTAGTGGGATTAAAGAGGATTTAAAGTAGATTTCCCCTCAAACTAGGCAAAGAAGCAAAGCCCTACTTATTCACTCAGCCTGCACCCAGACTTGAGTTTCTTTTTTAGATGTTCTCTTCCCTTATGGGTGGCAAAGCTATGAAGTAGATGGAGATGTAGACTTTGATGCCCCTGAGCCCCTGGGTCTAATAGTCAGCTCTAGTGCCCTGCTCAAAGAACCCAGAGGGTTTCTTATAGTCACTTACCTGGGACTTGTTTCCTCATTCTGCTTTTCTGCCTTCCTCAATGATAGGATGTCTTCCTCTCTAATGTCCTCTAGAAGAGTCTCCGGGGACTCACATGCCTCAAAACAGGTACCAAGTGCACATTCCACCAATGATTCTGGAGTAGTTTCTCTTGGTATTTCCTGTGCTCAGATTTCTGATTACCTTTTCAGATTCCCAAATATACTGTCCCTTGTGTCTCTTCACTATCCTCTGCAAAGGATTTCCTAGGCAAGGTTACCCTGGTCCTATAGAAAGCACATGGTTCCCCTGAAGAGTCTAAAACAGAGCCTTTTCCTAAAGTAACTCACAGCCGTGATCACAGCGGGTTATATTTTCCTCCTAACATTCTGTTTTCCTAAAGGTTCTGGCTTACTAATTCAGAATATCTTGTAGTCTTACAAAAGATCAATCTTCGTAAACATCCAAATGGCCCTCTAGAATTATTGAGGCCTAAACTCCTCTCTGGGGCAGGAGAGTTCACTAGGTCCCTTAGAAGTAAATTATTTTCTTTGTCTCAATTCCCTTGCTTTCAGAGTGAGAGTTGGGTATGTTAATTAAAGTCTACTAATGTTTTTAAATATATGAAATAAATTTTTTGTGTGTGGGTTTAATGTTTTTAAATATATGAAATAAATTTAGATAGAAATTCTAAGGTGAAGAAAATCTCATAATTTGTTCCAATTTACATCTTCTATAGTATTTTTTAAGGTAGAGGAAAATTATTAGCTGACTTTTCATTACCAGAAAATAGTAATAATAAAAGCTAGCATTTATTGGATGTTTATTATGTAGCATAGATTATCTCATTTGAGCTTCACAATAATGTTATTAAATTCAGAGCATTATCTGCATTTGGCAAATAAGAAAACTAAGGCTTAGAGGTGTTAATTAAATTGCCCAAAGGCACACAAATGGCAAATATCAGAGCTGGGGCAAAACCCAGAACATCTAATTCCAGAGTCCATGCTTTTATCATACGCATGCATGCTGCTTCTGATGCCACCAATTATGGGCTTGAAGCTTATCCTTATAAAAAATATGTCCAAAAATGCAGTGTGGAGCTAGAGACAGGAGACTACGGAGCCAGGCATTTGGGGGCCTTCTGATTTTTAAATTAAAAGCTGCCTGTTTGAAATGGAGTTAATGTTGATAAAACCAAGAAATAAATAAATAAATAAATAATGTTGATACGCAGTGTTTATATCTTGCTACCAAAATGCTCTGAGGTAACTATATCTTTTATATTGAAAAACCAATGCTGGGTTCTTGTGGCCACAATGAAAATGATTCTATAAGAATTTCTGTGCTGTATAGAGTTACAGCTAATGGTGCAACCTGGAAAGAATCAAGAGCAATGTGTGTAAGATCATAACCCAGTGCTATCGAGTTGATTCCGACCCAAATTAAAAAAAGTCTTGGTTCTGTTACAGATGGTTTAGTATTGCTAAGTTTTCGAAACAATAGAGAACTGTAAAAATGGGACATAATGTGGACCCATTTACTTACTAAAAATACAGTGGACTTTTTTCCAGACAGTGGGATGCAGTGAAAACGATGCACTGTGATGAAGTCAGGTAGCCCCAAGTTCAAATCTAGTTTGGCACTCAGTAAGTCTGTAAACTTGGCAAGGTCCTTGACCTTTCTGAGGCTCAATTTCCGTATCTGTAAATTGAAGACCATTATACCTAGGTCTCTATCTCCTTTATGGTCAACTGTCAAGTATATGATTAGCACCTCTGTAGTGGTGGGTGGTTGTTGGTTTCCCCTGGAAAATACCCTTGTCCTCTTTGCTATACAATATTTATTCTAAGAACCTGCTCGAGAAAAAGAATATTTATAGAGGATTTCCTCAAGGATATGAAGTATTCTAGAAATACATTTAATTCCTGGATTAAGCCATACCCATGGTTTTGGTCCCTCGTTGAATTGCTCGGATGAGCTGTGCTTAAGCTTAATGCATTTGAGATTCATATTAGAAATACGATTACTGATGCTGAAGACATTGTTCAGTCAATCAGTGCTTCTCAAACCTGGCTGATCGTTAGTATCACCTGGGGAACTTTAAAAAAGTAGGAATTTTTGAGTCCCACTCAGAGATCCTGACTAGAACAATTGAGGGTAGGGGTGGGTAGCAAGGTTATGGAGTTCATACATGACAGAGCTCCTTGGATGATTCTGAGAATCTCCTATTTGGGAAGGAGCCCTGGTGGTGCAGTGGTTAAGTGCTCAGCTGCTAACAGAAAGACCAGAGGTTTGAACCCACCAGCCACTCTGTGGGAGGCAGATGAGGCAGTCTGCTTCCATAAAGATTACTGCCTTGGAAACCCTATGGGGCAGCTCTGCTCTGTCGTAAGCGTCCCTAAGAGTCAGAATCGACAGCACACAACAACTACAACAACTCTGTTTGGGAATTAGGCATTTTATCTGAGATTTTCTTTTTGAAACTTTAAGGAAGACATATTTGCAGGTCACAATACCAGGATCAGTTGTGCTTCTGTGTGAAGCATCCCATTCTCCTTTGTTTTAAGGACACTGTCAATGGTATAGTTAGATTTCCTTTTTTGCTTTGGGTGATTGTAAACCACTGCTAAATTCGCCACCTCTTTCATCAAGTGTATAGTATCTTATAACAAGCATTTTCTATACTAACTGTATCCTAACCTCAAAGTATTTTTTCTTCCTTTATTCTTCTCTTTTCCCTTTTCTTCCTTGCTTATTTTTGTAATCATGTTTGTGTGTGTCACTATAATCTATCTCAAATCTTTCTGGGAATAAAGTAACATATACTGGAGCCTCATTGTGATGGATTGAGTTTGACACAGTGGCTGCAACAGTGGGCTCAACCATAACAAAAATTGTGAGAATGGTGCAGGACTGGGCAGTGTTTCGTTCTGTTGTACATAGGGCGGCTATGAGTTGGAACCAACTTGATGGCACCTAACAACAATAACAACATACTGGAGCCAGTTTGTGAGGTTCTCATAAGCGACTCTGAACATCTCTTCCCAACTCCACGTTCAGTGACATTATGTTGGTAGCTTGAAATCAGCCATGCTAGGAGTATTTACACGAAGGGAGTCAGCAAACACTACAAATCAATACATCCCTGAAATATATATCTATGTGATATGGTTATAAGGATTAGAGAAAATGTAGGTTAAGCACCCCACAGATTGCCTGGAATATAATATGTAAATGTGCTTCTAATTGTAATAATTGTAGCAAAGGTCAGTTACTAAATGGTAGCAGCTGTCATCATCATCATCTAATAGCTGAGAACCCCTTGAAGGCATACATGGAAAATTCATTAAATCCAACAGATTATTATCAAAGTTGAGAGGATTCTCATTCATCAGTCTTCATATAGGTAGCTTCTTCAAAACTAAAACTGAGAGTAGCTCCACCACTAATGATGCCATGGTTTAAAGAATCCTCTAGAATTTGAAGAGTTTGCCTTCCTTCCTCCCTTTCTTTCATTTCTGAAGTACATTCATTCATAGATGCTGAGCTATTTGAACCTTTGGTATCCAAAACACATTCATTCATCCCCTCATCCAAAATTAGAACCTACTGTGTTAGACATGGAAACCCTGGGGGCATAGTGGTTAAGAGCTACGGCTGCAAACCAAAAGGCTGGCAGTTCGAATCCGCCAGGTGCTCCTTGGAAGCCCTATGGGGCGGTTTTACCCTGTCCTTAGGGTTGCTATGAGTTGGAATCAACTCAAAGGCAATGGGTTTGGTTTTTTTTTTTCCTTTTGGTGTTAGACATGGTGCTAAGTGCTAGAGACAGAATGAAGGTTGCCCTGCCTTTACTGGACTCACAGTTCATTGGGGAGGCGGATGAATACTGGTAGTTACAGTACCCTGGGAGCAGGAAGAGGGAGGTGTACACAGCAGCACAGAACCTAATTCAGCCCAGGGGATGCTTCCTAGAGCAAGTTAGACTCTCTGCTGATGAAAGAAAGGAAAAATCAAATGTTAAAGAAAAGATATTTGCTATAAAGATGTGCAAATGGTGAAAACAGTACTGGATGGGATGGACTCTAGAAATGATTATTATAAAAAAGACTTAGCTTTTTCTCCTGGTAATTGAGGTAACTTGTGCTGAGTTTCCAGTATATCAACAATTAAAATTTCACTTTCCATATATTTGGAGCCCTAGTGGCACAGTAGTTAAGAGTTACGACTGCTAACCAAAAGGTAGGCAGTTCAGATCCACCAGCCTTTCCTTGGAAACCCTATGGAGCAGCTTTGCTCTGTCCTGTAGGGTCGCTATGAGTTGGGATCAATGGCAGGAGGTTTCGTTTTATAGTGTATTTGGAACATACTCTATTTGGTGCATACGCAATGTCTCAGGCAGTAATTCTATGCTCTGACATGGTGTTTTTATATATAAGAAGTACCTGAAAAAATGAAAAAATTCAAAAAGAGTCTAAAACAGTCTTATGTAGTTTTCCTGAGTTTGTTATGCTTGAGGTAAAATTGTATCACGTAAAAACCAACCAATCATGAAAACACATTTTCATTTACTTTAGCATTTTAGACATCTCAAACTTCAACTTGTCAGCACTTTTGAAAAAGGTGTTAGTTTGGTAAGGAATAAGAAAGTCATTAAATTATAGTTTTTTTCAACATAAAATTCTAGAAAGGTAACATCAACAATAACAGTGTAGAACAAGGATTGGCAGACTTCTTCTGCAAAGAGCCAAGAGGTTAATATTTTCGGCTTTGTGAGCCATGGTCTGTCACAAATAACTCTGCTGTTGCAGTGCAAAGCAGCCACAGAAAATATATAAACAAATGGACATGGCCAGGTTGTATTTCTGTATATCAGCAATGAGCAATTTGAGAAGGAAATTAAGAAAACAACTCCATTTACAGTAGCATTCAAAAGAATAAAATACCCAGGAATAAATTTAACCAAGTAAGTGAAAGACTTATACACTGAAAACTGTAAAACATTGCTGAAAGACAGCAAAAAAAACCCTCAATAAGTGGAAAGACGTCCCATATTCATCATTTGTAAGGCTACCCAAAGTGATTTACAGATTCCATGTAATCTTTACCAAAATTCCAATGGTCTTTTTTTTATAGAAATGGACAAGCTGGTCTGAGATTTCATATGGAATTGTAAGGGGCCCTGAGTATACTGAAAAAGAAGAACAAAGTTGGAGGACTCACACTTCCCAATTTGAAACCTTACCACAGAGCACAGTGTCTTTCTTAGTTACCTAGTACTGCTATAACACATGTACCACAAGTTGGTGGCTTTAAAGAACAGAAATTTATTTTCTCACACTTCTGGAGGCTAAAAGTCCAAATCAGGGTCTTGGCTGTGTCAATTCCTTCCTGGCCGGGAGCCCCAGATACCCCTTGGTTCCTTCATGTTCCTTGGCTTGTAGACAGTCCTTACATGGTGCCTGTCTTCCCCTTTTGTCTATTCTGTACTTTTTTTGGTTTTTTTTTTTTGTACTTTTTTATAACTCTTAAGTGATGGAATTTAGGATTCACCCTATTCTGGTATGACCACATTAGTATAACAAAAGAAAACCCCTGTTTCCTAACAGGATCACATTCATAGTTCCAGGGGTTAGGATTTCAACACTTTTTTTTTTTTTTGGAGAAGGGGCACAATTCAGTCCATAACACACAGTAATTAAAATAGTGTCGTACTAGCATAATAATAGCCATATAGACCAATGGGATAGAATTAAGAGTCTAGAAATAAATCCACGTATCTCTGTCCAGTTGGTTTTCAACAAAAGTGCCAAGACTATTCAGTGGGGAAAGAATATTCTTTTCAAAACATGGTGCTGGGACAACTGGATTTTTTTTTTTCCTTTTGTTTATTTGTCATCTGCTCTTCATTTTTTTCTATGCTATTTCTATCTCCACTTTTTTTTCCCCCATAATTGAGCCTTTTCTCAGATGGGTGACACTCCTTGGATGTCTACCTATTTAAGAGCAGGATACTCAAAAGGTGATTGGAAGTTCTGAGTCCATTGTGGAGATTGTTGAGTGTGGGTTTCGTGGGCAGAGTTGGTAAATGCTTCCTCTTTTCCATGTCAGAATGTCAAATTGCTTAGGTTCCCCAGAGAATTATCTTCCATTCACTTACCTGGAGGGCTACCAGGATTCTAACACCAAGTGGGAAAAGAGCACCCCTGTGTGTGTGTCGCGGGGGGGGTCTCATATCAGTACATAAATTTTCATCTTATCTTCCTGTTCTCAGTGCAGTATTCCTGCCCTCAGATGCAGAAGTACACGCTAGTCCAGAGAGCCCTGTTTTCTCACTCTCTGAGAATATACTTGCAGTCTTCCAGCAGGGTGGAGATGGGGCAGAATGGGAAGGGGATCAGGGAATAACAGGTTCTTAAACAGACTTCCAAAGAATCTATTTTTAGACCCATCTTCAGTCTTACTTTCAGAGGTACCTGAACCTTTGGAGGTTTGCCACATGAAAATGGTGGCTTCTGGGCTACTGGCTTAAGATTCTATTTTCTGAAGTCTGTGATGGTGGTCACCCCTCATCCATCTGTATCCAGCTTTAAGCAGTTGGCTGCTGTGGTCTCTTATCCCATTCTCTTATGGGCATTAAAAAAAAAATCCTTCTACTGCAGCTTTAGGTAAGTTTTAAAACAAAAAACCCAGTGCTGTCGAGTTGATTCCGACTCATAGCGACCCTATAGGACAGAGTATAAGTTTTCGGATGGAGTAAAAACAAATTTGTTTTTGTTCTGTATTTATCTAGAAGTTAGAATATTACTTTTTACAGTGGAATCAGAAGGGAATTTAGCAGTATTACATGGCATTTGGAGAGATGCATAAAAGTACTAAGAAGGTGTTTATAAAAAATTCCACTTCTTACCCATTTGTCATATTCAGTGCCACAGTGTATAGCAATTCTGGCTATAAAATGAAAACATGTTTTTCTTAGATTGATTCTTTTTTTTTTGTCTAATTAACATTTGAAATCATTAAAATTAACTGTCAGGGGGCCTTCATTTTGTGCATGTGAATGCAGTAAGATAGCTACTTATCTTATGCCCCAAATGGAGGATTATATTTTAAATGCATTTTTAAATTGAGCTAAACTAATATTTTTATCATAAAATACCATTTTTCACAGACTGGCTTTTGAAACATAATTAGATTTTCTTAGCAACTGCTACTTATAATTGGAATTTACATGTAATTCTAACAGAAAAACACTGGCCTGAGTAATTTTAGTGTAATTCATTTTTCTCTTTATGTCTATGTGTACCTCATTGATTGAGCAAAAGCAAAACCCGGTGTAGAAGTCTGTGCAGCAGATTTGCAGAGGAAGAAGTAATCTGCTGATCTCTCTGCACTGTGAGACCATGGCATCCTATGGAATTGTGACACTAACTGTTCCAAGATACACTTTGTTTTTTAGGACCAATGTTGCAGCTGTTTTTAATTAGATGCTACAAATGAAAAACTGCCACTGTGTGCTTATTAAAAACCAAAACAAAAAAAGTGCTGTGGAGTAGATTCCAACTGATGAGAACCCCATGTGTGGCAGAGTAGAACTGCGCTCCAGAGGGTTTTCAAGGCTGTGACCTTTCAGAAGCAGATCACCAGGCCTTTATTTTGAGGCGTCTCAGAGTGGGTTTGAACAACAAACCTCTTGGTTAGTAGTTGAGTCCTTAATTGTTTTCACCACCCAGCAGGTCACCATGAGTTCAGAATGGACTCGACAGCAATGGGTATGTTTGTTAGATCTGCTTAAATTTGTTCCATTTGAAATAAATGAGCGTTTAAAGAGCATCAATGTTAAATATCTTTTTTCTCCTGAATTTTATTTTCTTGTTGTTGTTGAAAATATACACAACAAAACATACATCAATTCAGCAGTTTCTACATGTACAATTTAGTGACATTGATTACATTCTTTGAGTTGTACTACCATTGTCATCCTCCTTTTCTGAGTTGTTCCTTCCTCATTAACATAAACTCCCTGCCCCCTAATCTTTTGAGTTGCTGTTGTCATTTCAATCCCACACAGATAGTTCTTAAAAGACCATAATGCTCAAGGCAGACATTTTTTACTAGTTAAGCTAAAGTATTGTTTTAAGAAGACTTCAGGGGATATTTTTGTTTTAATATTTAAAGATAATCTCAGGGCAATAGTTTCAGGGTCCACCCATGGCTCCACAAAGTTTGGAGTCCATGAGAGTTTTAAATTCTGTTCTGCATTTTCCCCTTTTGATCAGGATTTTTCTATGGAACCTTTGATCAAAATGTTCAGTATTGGTAGCTGGGCACCAACCGGTTCTTCTGGTCTCATAGCAGAGGAGGCAGTTATTCAAGGAGGCAATTGGCCACACATCCCATACCTTCTTTTCCTAACTCTTCTTTCGCTGTTGCTCCAGGTGAATAGAGATCAATTGTTGTGCTTTGGATGGCTGCTTGCAAGCTTTTAAGATCCCAGGCACCATGTAATGACCTAGGAGATAGAACAGAAGCACTAAACACATTATTAGGCCAATTAGCTGGGATGTCCCATGAAATCACAACCCTAAACCTCTAAGCCAAGGAATTAAATCCTGTAAGGTTTTTGGCTGTATATAAGCAGTCTTACCAGCTAATCTTTTTTTTGTTGTTGTTGTAAATACATCACACAATTTTTTTCAGTTTCACTTTTTACGTGTGTACAACTTAATGACAGCAATTACAATAATTGGCTGTGCAACCCTACCCTTAAAAATTGTGATTTTTTCCATCACTGTTAACTCCCACTTTACCCCTTTCCTCTTGTACCTGATAACCACCAATAAACTTTGGTCTCTATACATTTGTCTTTTTATATAAGTGAGGTTATACAATATTTGACCTTTTGTGATTTGCTTATTTCACTCATCTCCATCCATATTATAGCATGTATCAAGACTTCATTTCCCCCACTGGCTTAGTATTCCATTGTATGCATGTACCACAATTTATTTATCCATTCATCTGTTGATGGGTATTTAGGTTGTTTCTACCTTTTGACTATTGTGAATAGTGCTGCAATGAGCATTGTTATACAAGTCTCCTTTTGAGTCTGTTTTCAAAACTTCTGGATATATGCCTAGAAGTGCAATTGCTGGGTCATATAGTAGTTCTATTTTTAATTTTTTTAGTAACCACCACACTGTTTTCCACAACAGCTGTACCATTTTGCATTCCCACCAGCGATGGTAAGGGTTCCAGTTTCTCCACACCCTCGCCAACATTTGTCATTTTCTTTTATTTTCATCTTAGCCATCCTTTACCTGTTGCTGTTGAGGTGATTCTGACTCATAGTGACCCTATATGACAGAGTAGAACTGCTGCATAGGTGGATTTGAACTGCTGACCTTTCGATTAAACATCCTAGTGGGTGTGAAACGGCATTTCATTGTGATTTTGATTTGCCTCTCTCTGATGGCTAATGATGATGAACATCTTTTCGTGTGTTTGGTGGCCATTTGAATGTCCTCTTTGGTGAAATGTCTGTTCAAGCCCTATCGCCATTTTATGATTGAGTTATTTGTTCTTTTGTTGTTAAGTTATGGAAGTTATATATATATAGATTCTCATGCACACAACAAACCACAAATATTCATAACAATTACAGTCCTCATTTCAGCAACTGGTCATGTGGTTGTAACTGGTATTTAGAACTACCTTTTCACTACCTTCTTCGGTTACCCATTCTGTATTCCCTTTGCCCTCAGCAAGCACCTCAGCTGGTCATGGTTCTTTGCCTGGTGGGATGACCCAAACCTTCAGTCCTGAAGGGTCTGGGCCATTAGTAGTCGTGTCAGAATTGGGTTGCAGTAGTTTTCCATTGACTTTAACCACAGGACATGGTAGTACTGAGAGATCTTCTGCATTCCAGACATACTCTTCTTTACCTCTATTATGCAATATCAATCCAATTTCCTCTTGGTAATCAGGATCAATCACATCAGCAATTATGATAACTCCCTTTTTTGCCCGTTGATCCAAAGGCATAAGGAGCCCAAAGTGGCCAGGATTTTTTAATCAGGATCAATCACATCAGCAAGTATGATAACTCCCTTCTTTGCCCGTTGATCCAAAGGCATAAGGAGCCCAAAGTGGCCAGGTGGCATTCTTAGCTCACAGTTGAGCGGAATCAGTGATGTGTCTCCAGGTGGGAGCATTCCTGTTTGGAACTAAGACCTCTAGACCTGCAGAGCATAAGAATATGGGGGCAGGAAGCAAAAATCTTGTGAGTGGGTCACTAGGGGTAATAGTGAGTGGTGCCATTCCCATTTCCACCCCTTAATTCCTGGACCCATGAATCTTGGCTGTGGGAGAAATAGCACCATGTATTGATCACCGGTTTAGAGCATATACAGCCTCCTGGAGAACATTGCCCCAACCCTGCAAGGTATTGCCACCTAGCTGGCTCCCTAATTATGTCTTTAGGAGGCCATTGCATCATTCTATCAAGCCAGCTGCTTCAGGATGATGGGAAACATGGTAACACCAATGAATTGCTTGTGCATGGGCCCATTCCTGTACTTCATTTGCTGTGAAGTGAGTCTCTTGATCAGAAGCAATGCTGTGTGGGATTCCATGACCATGGATAAGGCATTCTGTAAGTCTACAGATGGTAGTTTTGGCAGAAGCATGGAATGCAGGGAAGGCAAATCCATATTCAGAGTAGTGTCTATTCCAGTAAGGACAAAACACTGCCCTTTCCATGACGGAAGTGGTCCAGTGTAACCAACTCGCCACCAGGTTGCTGGCTGATTACCTCAAGGGATGGTGCCTTATCAGGACTCAGTGTTGGTCTCTGCCACTGGCAGATTGGGCACTCAGCAATGGCTGTAGCCAAGTCAGCCTTGGTGTGTGGAAGTCCATGTTGCTGGGCCCATGTATAACCTTCCATCCCTGCCACTGTGACCACTTTGTTAATGAGCCCATTGAGCCATGACAGGAGTAGCTGGGGAAAGAGGATAGATGGTTTC
The DNA here is from genome assembly GCF_030014295.1 of Loxodonta africana. Classification (NCBI taxonomy): domain Eukaryota; kingdom Metazoa; phylum Chordata; class Mammalia; order Proboscidea; family Elephantidae; genus Loxodonta; species Loxodonta africana. The sequence goes on along the minus strand of NC_087345.1, from coordinate 106,672,779 downwards.
CACAGAACGCATCATCCTATCCGCTTGATTGTTAAAATCATCCTCTGCTGAGGTCATCCTTTTGTGAGCATTCATATAAAACATAAATATCTTCACTTCTTTGGCCCATTCAGAGAGGTCTATCCACATACCTCTTCCCCATAAATCCTTGTCTCCAATTTTCCAATCATGTTCCTTCCAAATCCCTAACCATCCAGCCAAACCATTGCCCACAGCATGAATCAGTATACATTGCACATTCTGGCCGTTTCTCCTTCCAAGCAAAGTGAACAACCGGGTACACCACTCAAAGTTCTGTTCATTGGGAGGATTTCCCTTCACCACTGTCCTTCAGAGAGGTCTCAGAAAGGGGCCGTAGTGCTGCTGCTGTCCACTTTCATGTGGTGCCTGCATATCGCACAGAACCATCTGTAAACCAAGAACAAGTTTTCTCTTCTTCAATCAGCTAGTCATAAGGAACTCCTCGTGAGGCCATAGGTGCAGACTGGGAGATGGAAGGTAATGTGACAGGAGTGGAGACCATGGTCATTTGAGCCACTTCCTCATGCACCTTAACTTGTGCCTTCAGGTCCTGCTCGGACCCGATCTTATATTTACCACTTCCATTTAATGATGGAGTACTGCTGTGCACATCCAACTTTATGACTCTGTGGGTCAGACAACACCCAGTTCACGATGGACAGCTCAGGCTGCATGGTGACTTGGTGTCACATGGTTAAGTGTTCAGTCTCTACTAAGGCCCAGTAATAAGCCAAAAGCTGTTTCTCAAAAGGAGAATAGTAATCTGCAGAGGATGGCAGGAATTTGCTCCAAAATCCTAAAGGTCTGTGCTGGCTGATCACCTCGAGAGATGGTGCCATACCGGTGACTCAGTGTTGGTCTCTGCTGCTGACAGACTGGGCACAATCCCACAAAAATTCAGGCACCTTCCACCTCATTGAAATTTCTAGGGGTTCAATGGTGTGGGGCGTGTCGAGATATTCCTTCTAAAGTGAAGGATAAGTCATTGCATCTGGCTGCTCCCACAACCAAAAAGGAGGCACAGCACCTAGTAGGCCTCTTTGGATTTTGGATGCAACATATTCCTCATTTGGGTGTGCTACTCCAGCCTATTTATCAAATGACTTGAAAAGCTGCTAGTTTTGACTGGGGTCCAGAAAAATAGAAGGCTCTACAACAGGTTTAGACTGCTGTGTGAGCCGCTCTGCCACTTGGGCCATATGATTCATCTGATCCAATGGTGCTTGAAGTGTCTGTGGCAGATAGAGATGCTGTTTGAGGTTTTTGGCAATTTTAACTAATTTACCTAATTTCCCAGCGTCTAGCATGAAGATGTTTTACCAATAAGTCCTGAGTCATTGACACTTCTTCCTTACTAGGTCCAATCAGCATAATGTCATCAATGTAATGCACCAGTGCGACATCTTGTGGAGGGGAAAGGCATTCAAGGTCCCTGTGGACTAAATTATGGCATAGGGCAGGAGAGTTCATGTAGCCCTGAGGTAGGCAAGTGAAGGTGTATTGCTGGCCTTGCCAGCTGAAGGCAAACTACTCTTGGTGGTCCTTTGAAACAGGTATAGAGAAAAAAGCATTAGCCAGATCAATAGCTGCATACCAGGTACCAGGTTGTTGTTGTTGTTAGGTGCCATCGAGTCGGTTCTGACTCATAGCGACCCTATGCAAAACAGAACGAAACACTGCCTGGTCCTGAGCCATCCTTACAATCGTTGTTATGCTTGAGCTCATTGTTGCAGCCACTGTGTCAATCCACCTCGTTGAGGGTCTTCCTCTTTTCCACTGACCCTGTACTTTGCCAAGCATAATGTCCTTCTCCAGGGACTGATCCCTCCTGACAACATGTCCAAAGTATGTAAGACACGGTCTCGCCATCCTTGCCTCTAAGGAGCATTCCAGCCACCCTTCTTCCTAGACAGATTTGTTTGTTCTCTTGGCAGTCCATGGTATATTCACTATTCTTCGCCAACACCACGATTCAAAGGTGTCAACTCTTCTTTGGTCTTCCTTATTCATTGTCCACCTTTCACATGCATATGATGCGATTGAAAATACCACAGCTTGGGTGAGGAGCACCTTAGTTTTCAGGGTGACATCTCTGCTCTTCAACACCTTGAAGAGGTCCTTTGCAGCAGATTTGCCCAATACAGTGCGTCTTTTGATTTCTTGACTGCTGCTTCTGTGGCTGTTGATTGTGGATCCAAGTAAAATGAAATCCTTGACAACTTCAATCTTTTCTCCATTTATCATGATGTTGCTCATTGGTCCAGTTGTGAGAATTTTTGTTTTCTTTATGTTGAGGTGTAATCCATACTGAAGGCAGTGGTCTTTGATCTTCATTAGTAAGTGCTTCAAGTCCTCTTCACTTTCAGCAAGCAAGGTTGTGTCATCTGCATAACGCAGGTTGTTAATGAGTCTTCCTCCAATCCTGATGCCTCATTCTTCATATAGTCCAGCTTCTCAGATTATTTGTTCAGCATACAGATTAAATAGGTATGGTGAAAGAATACAACCCTGCTGCACACCTTTCCTGACTTTAAACCAATCAGTATCCCCTTGTTCTGTCCGAACAACTGCCTCTTGATCTATGTAAAGGTTCCTCATGAGCACAATTAAGTGTTCTGGAATTCCCATTCTTTGCAGTGTTATCCATAGTTTATGATCCACACAGTTGAATGCCTTTGCATAGTCAATAAAACACAGGTAAACATCCTTCTGGTATTCTCTGCTTTCAGCCAGGATCCATCTGACATCACCAATGATATCCCTGGTTCCACGTCCTCTTCTGAAACCAGCCTGAATTTCTGGCAGTTCCCTGCCAATATACTGCTGCAGCTATTTTTGAATCATTGTCAGCAAAGTTTTGCTTGCATGTGATATTAATGATATTGTTCTATAATTTTCACATTCAGTTGGATCACCTTTCTTGGGAATAGGCATAAATATGGATCTCTTCCAGTCAGTTGGCCAGGAAGCTGTCTTCCATATTTCTTGGCATAGACAAGTGAGCACCTCCAGTGCTGCATCTGTTTGTTGAAACATCTCAATTGATATTCCATCAATTCCTGGAGCCTTGTTTTTCACCAATGCCTTCAGAGCAGCTTGGACTTCTTCCTTCAGTACCATTGGTTCCTGATCATATGCCACCTCTTGAAATGGTTGAATATCAACTAAATCTTTTTGGTATAATGACTCTGTATATTCCTTCCATCTTTTTTTGATGCTTCCTGTGTTGTTTAATATTTTCCCAATGGAATCCTTCACTATTGCAACTCGAGGCTTGAATTTTTTCTTCAGTTCTTTCAGCTTGAGAAACGCCGACCATGTTCTCTTCCCTTTTGGTTTTCCATCTCCAGCTCTTTGCACGTGTCATTATAATACTTCACTTTGTCTTCTCGAGAGGCCCTTTGAAATCTTCTGTTCAGTTCTATTACTTCATGAATTCTTCCTTTTGCTTTAGCTGCTCGACGTTCAAGAGCAAGTTTGAGTCTCCTCTGACATCTGTCTTGGTCTTTTCTTTCTCTCCTGTCTTTTCAGTGACCTCTGGCTTTCTTCATGGATGATGTCCTTGATGTCATTCCACAACTCGTCTGGTCTGCGGTCACTAGTGTTCAATGAGTCAAATCTGTTCTTGAGATGGTCTCTAAATTCAGGTGGGTTATACTGAAGGTCATATTTTGGCTCTCTTGGACTTGCTCTGATTTTCTTCAGTTTCAGCTTGAACTTGCATATGAGCAATTGATGGTCTGTTCCACAGTTGGCCCCTGGCCTTGTTCTGACTGATGATATTGAGCTTTTCCATCCTTTCTTTCCACAAATGTAGTCAATTTGATTTCTGTGTGTTCCATCTGGTGAGGTCCATGTGTATAGTCGCCTTATATGTTGGTGAAAGAAGGTATTTGCAATGAAGAAGTCGTTGGTCTTGCAAAAGTCTATCATTCTATCTCTGGCATTGTTTCTACCCCCAAGGCCATATTTTCCAACTACTGATCATTCTTCTTTGTTTCCAACTTTCGCATTCCAATCGCCAGTAATTATCATTGCATCTTGATTGCATGTTTGATCAATTTCAGACTGCAGCAGCTGATAAAAATCTTCAGTTTCTTCGTCTTTGGCCCTAGTGGTTGGTGTGCGAATTTGAATAATAGTCTTATTAACTGGTCTTCCTTGTAGGTGTATGGATATTATCCTATCACTGACAGCGATGTACTTCAGGATAGATCTTGAAATGTTCTTTTTACGATGAATGCAACACTATTCCTCTTCAAGTTGTCATTCCCAGCATAGCAGACTATTTGATTTTCCAATTCAAAATGGCCAATACCAGTCCATTTCAGCTCACTAATGCCTAGGATATCAATGTTTATGTATTCCCTTTCATTTTTGATGATTGCCAATTTTCCTAGATTCATACTTCATACATTCCAGGTTCCGATTATTAATGGATGTTTGCAGCTGTTTCTTCTCATTTTGAGTCGTGCCACATCAGCAAATGAAGGTCCCGAAAGCTGTATTCCATCCACATCATTAAGGTCCACTCTACTTTGAGGAGGCAGCTCTTCCCCAGTCATCTTTTGAGTGCCTTCCAACCTGGGGGGCTCATCTTCCAGCACTATATCTGACAATGTTCCGCTGCTATTCATAAGGTTTTCACTGGCTAATGCTTTTCAGAATACCAGGTACCAGGAGATGTATTAATTTGTTCAAGCAATGAAACTACATCTGGAAAAGCAATTGCAATTGTAGTCACCGCCTGCTTAACTTTTTGATAATCTGCTGTCATTCTCCAAGGTTCATCTGTTTTTTGCACAGGCCAGATAGGCGAGATGAATGGTGATGTCGTGGGAATCACCACCCCTGTATCCTTCAGGTCCTTGATGATGGCAGTAATGTCTGCAATCCCTCCAGGAATGCAGTATAGCTTTTAGTTTAGTATTTTCCTAGGTAGGGGCAGTTCTAATGGCTTCCACTTGGCTTTTCCTACCATAATAGCCCTTACTGCATTTGCCAGAGATCCATTGTGGGGGTTTTGCCAGTTGCTGAGTGTATTTATTCCAATTATGCATTCTGGAACTGGGGAGATCACTACAGGATGGGTTTGGGTACCCAGTGGACATGCTGTGAGGTGGACATAAGCCAAGACTCCATTAATAACCTGACCTCCACGTGCCCCTACTCTGACTGGTGGGCTACAATGATGTTTTAGGTCTCCTGGAATTATAGTCAGTTCAGAGCCAGTATCCAGTAATCCTCAAAAAGTCTGGTTATTTCCTTTTCCCCAGTAAACAGTCACTCTTGTGAAAGGCCGTAGATCCCTTTGGGGAAGGCTGGGAGAGAGATTAACAGTATAAATTTTTGGCAGTGTGTTGGAGTCCTTCCTCAAGGGGAGCCAGCCTCCCCTTCATTCATGGGGTTGTGGGTCTTTAAATTCACTCAAGTCTGGGAATTGATTTAGGGATGGAAACTCCATTCTGGTGATTCGAGTTAGACTGCTGCTCACCTGACCTAGAATTCATCCGTTTGTACAGATCAAGTAAATGTTCAGTAGATTTCCCATCTGTTTCAGTCCTAGGGACACCATGACTAAGTAGCCAACACCGTAAATCCATATGAATCGGACTATTTTGTAACCATGCCCACCATGTCTTTGTTGATTGATGATTGAGTGCAGCCGCTTGGCCCTTACTACCACAGGGTCCAGTCAGCCCCATTGTAGATAGGTATCTTAATTCAGTTAGGGCAGTTCCAACAGTCAAATCTGATTTACATAAAATAGTAATCACAACCACTCATCAAGGATGCTGGAGCTCCCTTCAAAATTTGTTCCTCACAGTTGTGGTAAAAGGTGTGTCCTCTGGGCATTCCATGTGTGGGTCTGTGGGCCTAACCTGATAAATCCAGTCTAGCCTGCCAATTTCCCTAAATCTTTAGATACTTTCTTCTACAGTATACCAAGGCGGGTCTGATACTTCAACTTTATTTAGTGTAGGCCACCACATAATCCATACTTCAGCAACCCAATCAAACAAACCATTAGATCCTTTCATAACTTCTTGAGCTGAAACATTGAATGAAGAATCTCTGCTTAGTGGACTCATATGAAGAAACTCAGACTGATCCATCTTTATGTTCCTTGCATCATTATCCCACACCCTTAATAGCCATTGCCACACATATTCCCCAGGTTTCTATTTGTACGTATTAGAAAAGTCAAGCAGTTCTTTTGTAGTGTAAGGTACCTCCTCCTGGGTCACACTTTGTACTTCACCATTTGGGGCTCACTGGGACTTAAGTCTAGTTACAGGTTTAGAAGCCAGAATCAGTAGTGTGGAATTGTTTTGAGAACATTCAGCATTGTCTTGTAAAGCATCTGCCTCAGGTGATGACCCAGGCAATGACTTGGGTAAGGGCTCTTTAGAGACAGCTGGGCTAGGGCTAATCTCATTAGATAGGAGTGGAGGGACTAATGGTTTTTCTGGGCAGGATGGTGTAGCAGACAAATATGAAGTAATCTTTTCAGATGGCAATGGTTCTGTTGGCAGGAGTGATTCAACCGAATTTAGGAACCCAGTGTCTCCAGCTTCCTGATAATCTGTCCATATATCGCCATCCCAAGTTTCAGGATCCCATTTCTTCCCATCAGTCCCCTCACTTTAACTTCACACACTTCTTGAAGTTGGCAATTGAGCTGATGTTGTAATTCAGCCACTCTTATAATAAGAGTCTGGGTTTGGTTTTCAGCAATATCAGCTCTGTTACTACAAGAAATAAGGCTTTCAAAGTACAAGTGGAAACCTTGAGGTCATTTATGTGGCACTTGAGCTTTGACTCAGAAGTCCTGAGCACATCTCCTTCTGTCATCAGTTTGTCCAGCGAAAGTAGGACCAACCAGCCAGCTTCCTTGTACTTCTCATTATGACAGAATTGTAGAAAGGTATCGTGTGTGCAATCACTCAGAGCCTTTCACCTATGCCTGACCTATTGGTGGTGATATTTTGTGTTTTTGAATTGCGACCTCACATCATGGATTAGCTGTTCCCTCTTTATTACTTGAAGCAGACTCATCAACATCTTTAAGACTAGCCAGATGTGAGAACTAATTTAGAAAATTCATCCTTACAATTTTGTTTCTCTAGAATCAGTGTTGATATCAAATGTCTTAAGCTGGGTTCTCTAGGGAAGCAAAACCAGTAAAGCATATAAATATAAATATATATAGAGAAAATTTTATATCAAGGAAACAGCTCACACGATTGTGAGGCTGGAACATCCCAAGTCCGTGGATCAGGATAGAGGCCTCTCCCAATTCATGCAGCTGCAGAAGCTGGTGAACGGAACCTAAGATCCGCAGGTTAGAGAGCAGGGCTGCTGCTCATGGGCTGTGAAGGTCAATGAATCCCAGCATCAGCAGGCAAGACTGAAAGGTTTCTCCTGATTTGCGTAGCTGCAGGGGTTGGTGAACCTAAGATCAGTAGGTCGAGGAGCAGGACTCTTGCTCACAGGCTGTGAAGATCGATGAATCCCAAGATCGACAGGTAAGTTGCTAGCTCAAGTACCAAGAACTGGAGGTAAGACAAGAGGCAGCTGCTGGATCCAGAGCAAGCCAAAAACCTTGGTAAGGTGAGTAGGAAGAAGTAGTCAGTGGAGGGTGGAGAGATGAAGGCTGAGTGGGTAGTGAGCCACCACAGGCCCCATCCCTGCCGGTACCACTCAGCAGATTCCATCATGGGGGGTGATCACATATCAGATTTCAACAGGGAAGTGATCACAACATTATACAATTGGCAAAACCTTGAGAATCATGGCCCAGCCAAGTTGACACACAATCTTAACCATCACAGAGGGCACCGTTGTTTCTGATTTCAAAGGGAAAACTCTCAGTCTTTCTCCGTTAAGTATAATGTTGAATGTTGGCTTTTCATATATGCCCTGAATCATTTGCAGGATTTCTGTTTTATTCCAGTCTTCTTTAGGGTTTTCATCAGAAAAGGGTATTGGATTTTTTTGTTTTTTTTTTTTTTTTATTATTTTTATTGTATCTCAGATGAAGGTTTACAGAACAAACTAGTTTCTTATTAAACAGTTAGTATACATACTGTTTTATGACATTGGTTAACCACCCCACAACATGTCAACACTCTCCCTTCTCAACCTTGAGTTTCCCATTACTAGCTTTCCTGTCCCCTCTTGCATTCTAGCCCTTGCCCCAGGGCTGGTGTGACCCTTTGGTCTCTTTTTTTGTTAATTGTGCTTTAAGTGAAAGTTTACAAATCTAGTTAGTCTTTCATACAAAAATTTATATACACCTTGCTATATACTCCTAATTGCTCTCCCCCTAATGAGACAGCACACTCCTTCCCTCCACTCTCTCTTTTCGTGTCCATTCTGCCAGCTTCTGACCCCCTCTGCCCTCTCATCTCCCCTCCAGATAGGAGATGCCAGTATAGTCTCATGAGTCTACTTGACCCAAGAAGCAGGAAAGGGTATTGGATTTTATCAGATGCTTTTTTCTACATCCATAAAGATGATTATGTGTTTCTTTTCCTTTGTTCTATTGGTGTGGTGTATTTCATTAATTGATTTTCTAATGTTGAACCATTCCTGCATTCCTGGAATAATATCATTTTTTAAAAACAGATACTTCTTATTACAAATCAAGTTCAGCAAGGTGGTAGCAAATATCCTTTTGATTTCATGGAAAGGAGAAAAACCTAATTTTCTGTGGTACAAACCATTACATTCTGTATTATATTTTAGTTTTCTAATTTTTCTTCTTGAATGTGTCTTTCTGTCCTGAACAGATGCTTCACTTCCAAGGAAAAGGCTCTTTGCATTCCCTACTGTCTGGCACTGTGAATAATATTTACTGGCATGAAGCATTTTATTTCTATTCACAAAAACAGCTTTAGAAATTATTTAGAGAAAAATAAAAGGTTTGGAAATAAAGGAGAGGTAAAGGCATCATAATATACCAGGAGAGTTAATGAATATCATATACAGAGCTTAATTTGTCCAGTGGGTTAGAAAATCCATGTTTATTCATTTTCTTATTTCTCTGTTTTTCTACATGTCTTTAGGACATTTTGCCATTAGTTTTCAAATAGCAACAGTGATACTAACTAGTAGCATAGACAGGACTGTTGAAAACAGCTGGCAGTTTAAGTTAATGTGAAGTGTTTTAAATTGTGGTGGTATCTAATGCAGTGCCTTGGAACAAGAAAATGTATTTATTGATTTGATTTTATGCTACACTGATTTTTTACTACCATGTATTCTTAAATAGTCATGAACTGACTGCACATGAATATGTTACATAGGAGATGATCATTTTCCATTCTTACTGAAGACCTAATGAGAAATGGCTTAAAATAACAGCAAGGGAACTTAGACTTTTTGGAAAAGCAACTTTGTGATAACAAAATAATTATGGACTGCTTTCATTGGAAACTTTGGAAATAAGTAGATGAATTGGATGAGTAAGTTCACTTTCAACTTTTAATGTCTTGATTTTCGTGTTGTATTTAGGATACCTAAATTTTCTTCAATTCATAAAAAATGTTTTATGTTTTAATAGAAAATCTGTACACACATGTCAAATTAGTTCTTATTAGCTACGTTCAATGTGAAATGCAAAAGTTGAAAAGAAATAAGGATTAGTAGTTGGGAAATATGGCCTTGGTGATAAAAACACCAGAGATGGCATGACAGAATTTTGTAAGACCAATGATCTATTCATTGGAAATACCTTTTTTCAAGAACATAAAAGGCAGCTGTATATGTGGACCTTGCCGGATGGAATACACAAGAATCAAATCGACTACAGCTGGGGAAAGAAACTATGGAGATGCTCAATGTCATCAGTCAAAACAAGGCCAGGGGACAACTGTGGAACAGACCATCAGTTGCTCATATGTAAGCTCAAGTTGGAGCTGAAAAAAATTAAAATAAGTCAATGAGAGCCAAAATACAACCTTGAGTATATCTCGCCTGAATTTAGAGACTGTCTCAAGAATAGATTTGATGCATTGAACACTAATGACCGAATATTGGACAAGTTGTGGGATGACATGAAGGACATCATACATGAAGAATGCAAGAGGTTATTAAAAAGACAGAAAAGAAAAATAAAGACCAAAATGGATGTCAGAAGAGACTCTCAAACTTGCTCTTGAGTGCAGAGTAGCTAAAGCCAACCGAAGAAGTGATGAAGTAAAAGAGCTGAACAGAAGATTTCACACGGTGGCTCAAGAAGACAAAGTAAAATATTATAATGAAATGTGCAGAGACCTGGAGTTAGAAAACCAAAAGAGAAGGACACACTTGGTATTTCTCAAGCTGAAATAACTGGGGAGAAAATTCAAGCCCTTGAGTTGCAATATTGAAGAATTCTATGGGCAAACTATTGAACGACACAGGAAGCATCAAAAGAAGATGGAAAGAGTACCAAAAAAAAAATTGATTGACATTCAGCCATTTCAGGAGGTAACATAATCAAGAACTGATGGTACTGAAGGGAGAAGTCCAAGCTGCACTGAAGGCAATGGTGAAAAACAAGACTTCAGGAATTGACACTACCAACTTGAGATGTTTCAACAAATGAATACAATGCTGAAAGTGCTCACTTGTCAATGCTAAGATTTTTGGAAGACAACTACCTGACCAGCTGACTGAAAGAGATCCATATTTGTGCCCATTTCAAAGAAAAATGAATCAACAGAATGCAGAAATTACTGAACAATATTATTAATATTACACACAAGTAAAATTTTGCTGAAAGTAATTCAAAAACTGTTGTAGCAGTACATCAACGGGGAACTGACAGAAATTCAGGCCAGATTCAAAAGAGGACATGGAACCAGGGATATCATTGCTGATGGCAGTTGGATCCTGACTGAAAGCAGAGAATACCAGAAAGGTGTTTGTTTACCTATGTTTTTTTGACTCTGCAAAGGCATTTGGCTATGTTGATCATAACAAATTATGGATAACAGTGTGAAGAATGGGAATTCCAGAACACTTAATTGTGCTCACGTGGAACCTGCATCTAAACCAAGAGGTAGTCATTCCAGCCGAACCACGGGGGTACTGAGTGGTTTAAAATCAGGAAAGATATGCGTGAGGGTTCTATCTTTTCACCATACTTATTCAGTCTGTATGCTGAGCAAATAATCTGAGAAGCTGGACTATATGAAGAACGGGGCATCAGGATTGGGGAAGACAACAGCACCTAACGATAACAGCACGAAACAACAACAGCAGCTACATTCCAGCAGAAGCAGCTTTGTGGCTTTCAATGTGATTTATTGAATTCTAGAAGTTTGTATGTAAATCAGTTGTTAGGAATATGTTATATGTTTAAGTTCTGTCCAGATAGAATTCTTTTTAAACTTGTATGTGCCTGGACTAGTAGTGTCAGAGAACCTAGGAGCATAACCTTTCCCTAAGAACTCATCCCCTTCCATAGCCTTTACTATCTGCCAGAAGGAGCAGGGACTTCACAATTTCTAAGACACTAATAGAGTCCCTTCCCCATGGCCTGGGACGTAATTTTATAGGTATAGAAATTCTAAGTAGAGGTCATAAATAGTTTAAATGATTCCTTTTGTCATGTTCGCTGCCTCTCAAATGCATGTTTTATTATTAGTCACAAACCATTTGCTTTCTTGATTTTTAATGCTGCTAAAGAGCCACGTCCAATGCTTTGGTTTTGTTGTCAGTTTAGTTCTGTTTTTTTTTTTTAAAGCTGTGGTAACATCCTCAGATTTTCAAGACTTTGCAACAGCAAAGGGTTATCTGTCATGCTATACACCCGTTGCAGGTAACTAAGACTCTATTCCATGTCATTGCTGTTCTGAGACCTGGGCTGAAGGAGCAGTTCGGCTTTTTGGAACTTTGTTAGTGTTGTAGCAGAGGCAAAAAGAACACAATAGAAATGTGATCGCTTTTAAAGCTTATGCATGAAAGTCGCACACGCCATGCCACCTACATTTCACTGGCCAAACCAAGTCAGATGCCACTCTGGGGATGTGCAGTCCTGCAGAGGAGGGCACCAGACTCTCACAGCCAAGCCTGGCGTCAATGTGGTAGGGATGTATCATCCTTCCATTGCGAGGGACAGTGAGTTGTTTTTTTAATTATATTTTTGGTGGAAGTGTATGCACGAAAACAGGTTTCCATTCAACAATTTCTACACATATTGTTCAGCATCATTGGTTCTATTCTTCACATTGTATTGACATATTATTATTATAACAGGTTGTAGCTGTTTCCCATTAAACTTGTCCCACCCTTCAACCTTCTCCTCCATGCTTTAGAGTGTTGACCATTTGGTCTCATATAGATGGTTTTTTAAAAGAGTGAAGTACTCAGTGGTGATATTTATTACTTTATGAGCTAATCTGCTGTTTAGTAAAAGGTGACTTGAAAGGATAGTTTCAGTTCAAGACCTAAAGCATCTCTCAGGGCAACAATCTCAAGGCTTCCTCCTGTCTCAGTGGGTCCAGTAAGTCTGGAGTTTTTGAAGATTTGAAGTTCTGTTCCACGTTTTCTTCCTTTCTGTCGGGATCCATCTATTGTGGTCCTGATTAGAACATATGGTAGAGGTAGCCACGTACCATTTAGTCTTCTGGTCTCAGGGTAGAGGAGACCATGGTTCATGTAGACACTTAGTCCTGTAGACCGGTTCCTTCTCTGAGTCTTGGGTTTCCTTCTCTCTCTTTTGCTCCAGATGAGTAGAGACCAATAGTTGTATCATAGATGTCCTCTTGAAAGCTTTAAGACCCCAGACACTATTCACCAGACTACAATGTAGAACATAAACTTTATGAACTCTGTTGTGCCAGTTGATCAAGTTGTACCATGAAGCTATGACCCTAAGTCTTCAAACCTAGATAACTAATCCTGTGAGGTGCTTGATTGTATCCAAGAAGTATCAGTTCTGCTCCCCCATTTGTATTTTTTAAATGTATCTCTATCTGTCTACCCACATATACCAAATTGGTGCCATGGTGGCATACACATGTAATTTGGTTGTTGTTTTTGCAAAATTATATATAACATAGCATTTACCAAAACATCTTTGTTGTGTGTGTGTGTGTGTGTGTGTGTGTGTGTATACAACCTGGTGGCAACCTTGGTTAAGCTTGCACGCTTTTCCCACATTCGATTCTACCTTTCCCATCGCCATAAATAAAAAGCGGCCAACGTCTAGGTGATGTATCCCCCTTCACCTGGTAACGCCACTTCTATCCCTGGTAGCCACCAGTGAACATTGGTCTTTTATATATAGATGTTCTTGCCATTTTATAAAAGTGAGAATACAATATTTGTCCTTTTGTGATTGACTTATTCAGCACAGCATGATGTCCTCTAGATCCATCCACGTCCAAAGATGTTTCAGGAACTCATTTCTTTATGGCTGAGTAGTATTACATTGTATGTATATACTACGTTTTGCTTATCCATTCAATCGTTGATGGGCACTTAGGTTGTTTCCATATTTTGGCTATTGTGAATAATGCTGCACTGAACATAGATGTGCATATGTCTGTTTGTGTCTCTTCTATTATCTCTAAGGTATATACCAAGGAATGGAATTGCTGGGTCATAAGGTAGCTCTATTTCTACATTTTTGAGGAATCACCGTACTGTTTTCCATAGCAGTTGTATCGTTTTACATTCCCACCAGCAGTGGATAAGAGTTCCAGTTTCATTACATCTTTGCTGACATTTGTTGTTTTCTATTTTTTTTTTTTAATTGCCATTTTAGCCAGGGGTGAGATAGTATCTCATTGTAGTTTCAATTTGCGTCTCTCTAATGGCTAATAACAGAGAACATCTTTGAATATACCTTTGGTGAAGTGTCTGTTCATGTCCTTTGCCCATTTTTTAGTTAGGTTATTTGTCTTTTTGTGATTGAGTTGTTGAAGTTTTATATATATTTTGGAAATTAGACCTTTATCAGATATTTCCTCCTGAAGATTTTTTCCCAGTCTGTAGGTTGTCTTTTTACTCTTTTGATAAAGCCGTTTGATGAGCCTAAGTATTTAACTTTTATGAGGTCCCAGTTACTGAATTTGTCTTCTACTGTTCATGCATTTTTATTGTGTTTAATAATTCATGTTTACAAAAAAATGGGTTCTATAGTTTTGTCCCTATGTTTTCTTCAAAGAACTTTATAGTTTTAGCTTTAATATTTAGGTCTTTGATCAATTTTGAATTAGTTCTTATGTGAGGTGAGGTATGGGTCCTATATGTGGATATCCAATTTTGCCAGCGCCATTTGTTGAAGAGACTGTTTCTTCCCCCATTGAATGGACTTTGACCCCTTGTCGAAAATCAGTTATCCATAGATGGAAGGATTTATTTCTGGGTTCTCAATTCTATTCATCTGGTCTATGTGTCTACTGTTGAACTAGTACCAGGCTGTTTTGATTACTGTAGCTGTATAGTGTGTTTTGAGACATCAGGCAGTATGAGGCGTTCTATTTTGTTCTTCTTCAATATTGCTTTGGCTACTCGATGTTTCTTTCCTTTCCATATAAAGTTGATGATTAGTTTTTTCACTTCAGTAAAGAATGCTGTTGAAATTTTTATTGGGATTATATTGTATATGTAGATCACTTTGGGCATTATTGACATTTTTATAATACTGAGTCTTCCAATCTGTGAGCACGGAATGCCCTTCCATTTATGGTGGTCTCTTTTAGTCTCTAGTAGAGACTAAGTCTTTTATATCCCTGGTTACATTTATTCCTAGGTACTTTATCTTTTTTGGGGGTGCTATCGTAAATGGTATTGCTTTCTAGATTCCTCCTTGTTAGTATAAAGGAATCCGACTGCTATTAGTGTGTTGCTCTTGTACCCTGCAACATTGCTGAATTCTTCTGTTTGATCCAGTAGCTTTCTTATGGAATCTTTGGGATTTTCTATGTATAGTATCATGCCATCTGCAAATAGAGATAGTTTTACTTTTTTCTTTCTAATTTGGATACCCTTTATTTCTCTTTCTTGCCTTATTGGTCTGGCTAGGACTTGCAGTACAATGTTGAATAAGGGTGGTGATAGTGGGCATCCTTGTCTGATTCCTGTTTTCAAGGGGAAGGCTCTCAATGTTTCTCCATTAAGTGTAATGTTGGCTATTGGATTTGCATATATGCCCTTAATTTTGTTGAGAAATTTCCCTTCTACTCCTATTTTGCTGAGAATTTTTATCAGGATGGGTGGTGAGTATTTTTTTATATATATATAATAATAAAATTTGCCACACTTACAAAATTTTGAGACTTTACGTAAACAAATTCTTGTTTGTGTAATGAAGCCTGAAAGTTGGCTGACTTCTATGATAGAGACTATGCTCTGTATTCCCCATACTATTTCATTTTCTTCCAGGTTTTACTGGAATATAGCCTTTCTCATTCTTTTGCATATAGATGGGGCCAGGAGACTATTTATGACCAGTGGATTATGAGGCAAAGTGATGTGTGGCACTTCCAGACCTAGACTGCAAATGTCTGGCAAGATTTCTTTCTCTTCCTCCCTACTTCCGTCTTGCTCTCCTCCCAAACCCTTTGGGCTCATTCACGGGGCGAATTCAGAGGATCTGGTGAAGTGGTCTGAGAAGTCCCAGGGAACAACAGTGGCACTACAAGATGGAAAGAGTCTATTTTCTCAGATCACTGCTTGGAGATGTATACAGGAGATCCACCTGACCAGAGTCATCTGCTTTGAACTATAGATTAGAGCAAATGAACCTTCGTTGTGTTAAGATACTGAAATTTCTGTGGTTCTTTGTTAACCACATTAGTTCACCCTGACTAATATAACCCTGCTTTGTGGTTTATTTAATGTGGTTTATTTTATTTAATGATGCACATTTGCTAGAGTTATGCACATTCTATAGTGAAGTGCATCAATACAACATAACCCTAAAACTTACTGAAAATACACTTCTGCTGTATAAATATAAGTATTTCCATTACTGGTATTCTCGGATCTCTTGCCTAGCAATAAGAACATCTTCTATTACATTTGTTTTTTCATTTAGACTCTGGATGCCAAGGGCTCATAGATGCTGTGTTTTAAAGTTTCCTTTATTCTTCCATGTGCTTATGACACAGTAAATCTGGGCATACTCACAGTATGGTGGTTGGGTTCCCAGGGTGACCACGCTCAGAGAGAGCTAGGAGGAAGGTATCATTACCCTTTATAATCCAGCCTTGGAAGTCATGCAACATCACTTTCCCCTGCATGTTATTTTTTAGAAGCAAGGTGGAAGTGAATTAAACTCCTCCTCTTGAAGAGGGAGTGGACATATTTTAGAACTACTACACTGTCTCAGCTACTAGTTATTGAGCCCTCACCATCTTTAGACTAAATCATAGCACTTAGAAATACTGTTTACATGGCAGAAACTTAGCCACAATTGAATATTATATGTGTATGCATGTATTTGCTTTCACGTGCATATGGTTCATCATATGCACGTGAAAGCTGGACAATGAATAAAGAAGACTGAAGAAGAACTGACACCTTTGAATTGTAGTCTTGACGAAAAATATTGAATATACCATGGACTGCCAAAAGAATGAACAAATCGACTTGACAGAACTGGGTTGGGTTGGGTCTTGGAAAAAGTACAACCAGAATGCTCCTTAGAAGCAAGGATGGCAAGACTGTGTCTTACATACTTTGGACATGTTGTTAGGAGGGATCCATCCCTGGAGAAGGGCATCATGCTTGGTAGAGTACAGGGTCAACAGAAAAGAGGAAGACCCTCGATGAGATGGACTGATACAGTAGCTGCAACAATGGGCTCAAGCATAACAATAATTGTGAGGATGGTGAAGGACCGGGCAGTGTTTTGTTCTGTGGTACATAGGGTTGCTATGAGTCAGAACCGACTCAATGCAGCTAACAACAACAACATGCGTGTATTATGTGTGTGTATTTCTAAGTGGGTTTAGTAAGAAATTTATTATATTCTGCTTGACTACTTTGCTCAGAATGTGGTTTCCTTAGAAGAAAGCTACGCTGCATTTGAACCACAAACCTCTGAAATTCCTAAATAAAGTTCTTATCTATGCATAGGAATCAGCCATAGTTGTGATTTTTTTCTTTTTAAGTCAAAGATATGTAAGCTTCTTTTTACTAAAATTAAAAAACCAAACCAGTTGCCATCAGGTCAATTCTGACTCACGGCAACCCATGGGTTTCAGAGTAGAGCTGTGTACCACATGGTTTTCCATGACTGGAACTGTTTGGAAATAGATCACCAGGACTTTCTTCGGAGAACCCTGTGGGTGGATTCAAATCACAAACCTTTCAGTGAGTAGCTGAGCACTTAATCATTTGTATCACTCAGGAACTCCATTTACTAAAATTAGGGCCTTCTTAACACCTTAAACCAGTGCTGTCCAAAAGAACTTTCTGAGATGTTAGAAATATTCTCTGTGCTCTTCAGTAGACACTACTCAACTATAGCTATTGAGGGAGGATCTCACTACCACAAAGAAAGAAGAGCTAGGAGTGGAGCACATGTATTGGACCCAAGGCCCCTGTACTGAAACCTCCTAGACCCAGGAGGCAGAGAGCTGTAACACCAGAGACAGTGAGAGACGGTGAGAAGCTTCAGCAGAGAAATGGTGGCAGCAGAGGCAGCAGAACGAGGAGACCAGCAGGAGATGGTGTGGTGGGCCTCCTGGCCCATGGAGCAAAGTGATTACAGTGGGTGTGCTGACCGACAGAGCGAGAGAGATGACTGCCTTCGGGCAGGAGGCTTCCTGGTGGAGTAGGGTGCTTCTGAGCACTTGGTGATGAAGCTAGACTTACCATCCTGTGGAGCGAGAGAGCTGAGTGTGTTCGTGCCGAGACTTAGTGGTGGAGTGGGGTGCTTCTGGGCACTTAATGGCAGAGGTAAAAGAGCTTTGTGACACTTGCCCAAGCAGGGCAGAGGTTGAGAGGCCAAAGATAGGCGTGCCTGCGGGCACAGCTGAGAGGCTGGCTGATCAAAGGACTGTATCCTGAGCTTTCCTGAACCTAAATTGTAACCTGTTACTTCCTGATAAACCCCATGATCGTGAGTCTTGTCTGTGAATTCTGTGTGATCATTGCAAAAAATTATTGAACCCAGCAGAGAAGTGGAGAGTGCCATGGATGGAGAGTGGAGGCATGTCTGACCTCCGCCTCATGGGAATCAGTCTTGGGCTGTGGACCTTGATTCTCCTTCCCCCTTGTGAAGTTAGAGGAGGTCAGACACCCTGCCATGCGATTTTTGCACACCCTTAAATGGTAGGAAGCTTTTTGGATATGTGATATATTATAAATCTTTTCATTAACTCAGCGATCTAAATATAAAGCCAACATACTGTCCAAATTTGATACATTCTGTATGATTCTCGTTGCCATTGAGTTGATTCCGACTCATCGCAACCCTATAGGAGAGAGTGGCACTGTCCCATAGGGTTCCCAAGGCTGTAATCTTTATGGGAACAGACTGCCACATCTTTCTCCTGGAAAGTGGCTGGTGGATTTAAACTGCCAACCTTTTGGCTAGGAGCCATTGCGCCACCAGGGCTCCTTTCTGTATGATTTAGAGTTGTACAAATGAACAGAAACTAATCTCATCTTTATATTGTGTTTAATGGGTGATAGTTGTGACATTGGAGTACTATTCAATAGTTTTTACTGGTACAAGTTGACATGAGGGCTCATGTTAATAGCTTCCAAATATAGAGTACAAAACAACAAATGGTGAAGTGGACGTTTTTGCCAATGTGTATGTGTGTTCTTTAATGACATGCCGTCAATTTAAAATGAACAAGAATTCACACTCATTTATGAGTTTCTTCATTGTGAAGTATTTGGGATGTGTTAAGAGTTGACAGCTTTGTGAGTGCTATGCCTTCGCTTAAATCTCTGTATTCTTTTAATTGTGCTTTAAGTGAAAGTTTACAGTTCAAGTTACTTTCTCATACAAAAATTTATACACACATCGTTATGTGACCCTAGTTGTTCTCCCTGTAATTTGACAACACGCTCCTCCTTTCCACCTCAGATTTCCCGTGTCCATTCAACCAGCTCCTGTCCCTTTCTGCCCTCCTATCCCACCTCTGGACAGGAGCTGCCCGTTTAGTCTCATATATCTCCTTGAGCTAAGAAGCACACTCTTCAAGAGTGCCATTTTATGTCTTATAGTCCAAGTCCAGTCTAACCTTTGTCTGAAGAGTTGGCTTTGGGAATGGCTTTTGTTTTGGGCTAACAGAGAGTCCGGGGGCCATGTCATCCTGGATCCCTTGAATCTCAGTCAGACCATTAAGTCTGGCCTTTTTTTTTTTACTAAAATTTGAGTTCCGTGCCCTACTTTTCTCTTGCTCTGTCTGGGATTCTCTGTTGTGTTTCCGGTCAGGGTGATCATTGGTGGTAGCCAGGCACCATCTAGTTCTGGTCTCAGGATGATGGAGTCTCTGGTTTATATGGCCCTTTTTGTCTGTTGGGCTAATATTTTCCTTGTATCTTTGATGTATTCATTATCATTTGCTCCAGGTGGGTTGGGACAAATTGCTACATCTTAGATGGCTGCTTGGTAGCTTTTAAGACCCCAGATGCCACTCACCAAAGTGAGATGCAGAACATTTTCTTAATAAACTTTGTTATGCCAGTTGACCTAGATGTCCCCTGAAAGCGTGTCCCTAGACCCCCACCCCTGCTACTCTATCCCTCAAAGTGATTGGTTGTATTTGGGAAACTTCTTAGCTTTCGGTTTAGTCCAGTTGTGCTGACTTCTCCTGTACTGTGTTGTCCTTCCCTTCACCTAAGATAATTCTTGCCTACTATTTTATCTAGTTAGTGAATACCCCTCTCCCTCCCTCCCCAGCCTTGTAACCACCAAAGAATGTTTTCTTCTGTGTTTAAACCTTTTCTTCAGTTCTTATAATAATGGTCTTATACAATATTTGTCCTTTTGCAACTGACTGATTTCACTCAGCATAATGCCTTCCAGATTCATCCATGTTATGAGAAGTTTCACAGATTCATTGTTCTTTATTGTTGCATAGTGTTCCATTGTGTGAATGTACCATAATTTGTTTATCCATTCCTCTGTTCATGGGAACCTAGGTTGTTTCTATTTTTTTTGCTATTGTGAACAGTGCCCCAGTGAACATGGGTGTGCATATGTCCATTCATGTAATAGCTCTTATTTCTCTAGGATGTATTCCAAGGAGCAGAATTGCTAATCATATGGTACTTCTATTTCTAGCTTTTTAAGGAAGTGCCAAATTGATTTCTAAAGTGGTTGTACCATTTTACATTCCCATGAGCAGTGTATAAGTGTCCCAGTCTCTCCACCACCTCTCCAACATTTATTATTTTGTGTTTTTTGGATTAATGCTAGCCTTGTTGGAGTGAGATGGTATCTCATTGTAGTTTTGATTTGCATTTCTCTAATGACTAATGATGGTGAGCATTTCCTCATGTATCTGTTAGCCTCCTGAACGTCTTCTTTGGTAAAGTGCCTGTTGATATGTGTTGCCCATTTTTTAATTGGGTTATTTGTCTTTTTGTTGTTGAGATTTTGCAGTACCTTGTACATTTTAGAGGTCAGACCCTGATCAGATCTGTTATAGTCAAAAATATTTCCCAGTCTGTAGGTTGTCTTTTTCCTCTGTTGGTAAAGTCTTTTGATGAGTATAAATGTTTCATTTTTAGGAGCTCCCAGTTATCTAGTTTCTCTTCTGGTGTTTTTACGTTGCTAGTAATGTTTCATATGCTGTTTATGCCCTGTGTTAGGGCTCCTAGCCTTGTCCCTATTTTTTCTTCCATGATCTTAATCATTTTAGATTTTATATTTAAGTCTTTGCTCCATTTTGAGTTAGTTTTTGTGTGTGGTATGAGGTATGGGTCTTGTTTCATATTTTTCTTGCAGATGGATATCCAGTTATGCCAGCACCATTTGTTGAAGAGACTGTCTTTTTCCCATTTAATGGACTTTGGGCCTTTGTCAAATATCATCTGTTCATAGGTGGATGAATTTACATCTGGATTCTCAATTCTGTTCCACTGGTCTATGTGTCTGTTGTACCAGTACCAGGCTGTTTTGACTACCATGGCGGTATAATAGGTACTAAAATAAGGTAGCATGAGGCCTCCCAATTTGTTCTTCTTCTTCAGTAATGCTTTACTATCCGGAACCTCTTCCCTTTCCGTATGAAGTTGGTGATTTGTTTCTCTATCTCATTAAAAAATGCTGTTGGAATTTTGATCGGGATTGCATTGTATCTGTAAATCACTTTGCGTGGGATAGACGTTTTTACGATATTGGGTCTTCCTATCCATGAGCAAGGTATGTTTTTCCACTTATGTAGGTCTCTTTTGGTTTCTTGCAATAGTGTCTTGTAGTTTTCTTTGTGTAGGTCTTTTACGTCTCTGATTAGATTTATTCTTAAGTATTTTATCTTCTTGGGGGCTATTGTAAATGGTATTGATTTATTGATTTCCTCTTCAAAGTTCTCTTTATTGGTGTAGAGGAATCCAACTGATTTTTATATGTTTTTCTTGTATCCTGATACTTTGCTGAAATCTTCTATTAGTTCCAGTAGTATTCTTGTAGATGCTTTGGGGTTTTCTTTGTATACGATCATATCATCTGCAAATAGCTATATTTTTACTTCTTCCTTACCACTTGGATGCCATTTATTTCTTTTTCTAGCCTAATTGCTCTGGCTAGGACTTCCAGCACAATGTTGAATAAGAGAGATGATAAAGGGCATCCTTGTCTGGTTCCGGTTCTCAAGGGGAATGCTTTCAGACTCTCTCCACTTAGGATGATGTTGGCTGTTGGCTTTGTATAAATGCCCTTTATTATGCTGAGAGATTTCCCTTGTATTCCTATTTTGCTGAGAGTTTTTATCAGGAATGGGTGTTAGACTTTGTTAAATGCTTTTCTGTATCAATTGATAAGATCATGTGGTTCATATCTTTTGTTATATTTATGTGATGGATTACATTGATTGTTTTTCTAATGTTGAACCATCCCTGCTCACCTGGAATGAATCCCACTTGGTTGTGGTGAATTATTTTTTTTTGATATGTTGTTGAATTGTATTGGCTAGAATTTTGTTGAGGATTTTTGCATCTATATTCTTGAGGGATATTGCTGTGTAATTTTCTTTTTTTGTGGTGTCTTTACCTGGTTTTGGTACCAGGGTTATGCTGGCTTCATACAGTGAGTTTGGGAGTATTCTACCCTTTTCTCGGCTCTAAAATAACCTTTAGTAGTAATGGTGTTAGCTCTTCTTTGAAAGTTTGGTATAATTCTTCAGTGAACCCATCAGGGCCATGGGTTTTTTTGTTGTTGTTGTCGTTGGGAGTTTTTTAGTTACCTTTTCAACCTTTTCTTTTGTTACAGTTTTATTTAATTGTTCTACCTCTGTTTGTGTTGGTTTAGGGAGGTAGTGTGTTTCTAGAAATTTGTCCATTTCTTCTAGGTTTTCAAATTTATTAGAGTACAGTCTTTCGTAGTATTCAGTTATGAGTCTTTAATTTCAGTTGGGTCTGTTGTGATATTGTACATCTCATTTCTTATTCAGGTTATTTGCTTCCTCTCCTGTTGTTTCTTTTGTCAGTTTGGCCAGTGGTTTGTTGATTTTGTTGATCTTTTCAAAGAATAAGCTTTTGGTCTTGTTAAAATCTTTCAATTGTTTTTCTATTTTCTATTTCATTTAATTCTGCTCTAATTTTTATTATTTGCTTTTTTTCTGGTGCCCGAGGGCTTCTTTTGCTGCACTCTTTCTATTCAAGTTGTAGGGATAATTCTTTGATTTTGGCCCTTTTGTCTTTTTGGATGTGTGCATTTATTGCTGTAAATTGACCTCTGAGCACTGCTTTTGCTGTGTCCCGAAGGTTCTGGTAGGATGTGTTTTCATCCTCATTTGGTTCTGTGAATTTCTTTATTCCATTCTTAATTTGTCTGTAACCCAGTAGTATTTGAGCAAAGTGTTGTTCAGTTTCTGTGTATTTGATTTTTTTTTTTTTCCCTTGCCTTTTCTGTTATTGATTTCCACTTTTATGGTTTTATGGCCAGAAAAGATGCTCTATAGTATTTTAATGCTTTGGATTCTGTTAAGACTTGCTTTATGGACTAATATGTAGTCTATTCTGGAGAATATTCCATGTGCATTGGAAAAGAAAGTATACTTGGCTGCTGTTGGGTGGAGTGTTCTGTATATGAGATCGAGTTGTTTGATTGTGCCATTTAGAACTTCTATGTCTTTATTGAGCTTGTTTCTGGATGTTGTATCCTTCACCGAAAGTGGTATGTTGAAATCTCTTACTATTATTGTGAAGCCATCTGTTTCTCTTTTCAATGCTGTTAGAGTTTTATGTATTTTAGAGCGTCGTATGTAAATATTTACTATGGTTATGTCCTCCTGGTTTATTGACCCTTTAATCATTATATCGTGTCCTTCCTTATCCTTTATGATAGATTTTATTTTAAAGTCTATTTTGTCAGAAATTAATATTGCCACTCTTTTTTGATTGTTGTTTGCTTGATATATTTTTTCTATCCTTTGAGTTTTAGTTTGTGTCCTTAAGTCTAAGGTGTGTCTCTTATAGTCAGCGTACAGACGGATTTTTTTTTTTTTAATCCATTCTGCTGCTCTCTGTCTCTTTGTTGATGTATTTAGTCTATTTACGTTCAGTGTGATTATGGATAGGTATGAGTTTAGTGGTGTCATTTTGATGTCTTTTTATTGTGTTGTTGACAGTTTCTTTGTTCCAATTAATTTTCTGTGGTGAGTCGTTTTTCTTCATGTAATTTTCTTTTCATTGTTGTTGATTTTGTATTTGCTGAGTCCTTATGTTTTTCTTGTTTCTTATTTTGATGTGTAGGATTGTTAGTTTCCTTTGTGGTTATCTTAATATTTACCTCTATTTTTCTAAGTTTAAACCAATCTTTTTTTTTTTTATATTACCTTGATTTCCTGTCCATATGAAAGATCTATATTTTTTAGGCCTCTGTTTTAATGTTGTCATCTTTTATACATTGACATCTCTGTTTCCCTATTTTCAGTGTTTTAGCTTTGATTTGTTTGTGACTTCCTGATCTGTGTCAATAGCTGGTCGTTCTGTCTTGTGTTCTAGTCTTGGGTTGTTACGTGATGTTACTGATTTTCTAACCAGAGAATTCTCTTTAGTATTTCTTGTAATTTTTGGTTTGGTTTTTACAAATTCCCTAAACTTCTGTTTATCTGGAAATGCCTTAGTTTCACCATCATATCTGAGAGGCAGTTTTGCTGGGTTTATAATTGTTAGCTGGTAATTTTTTTCCTTCAAGGCCTTATGTATGTCATCTCATTGCCTTCTTGCCAGCATGGTTTTTGCTGAGTAGTCCAAGCTTATTCTTATTGACTCTCCTATGTAGATGACTTTTTCTTTATCCCTAACCACTCTTAAAATTCTGTCTTTATCTTTGGTTTTGGCAAGTTTGATTATAATATGTCTTGGTGACTTTAAGATCTACCTTGTGTGGGGTTCAATCAGCTTCTTGGATAGATATCTTCTCATCTTTCACGATATCAGGGAATTTTTCTGCCAACAAGTCTTCAACAATTCTCTCTGTATTTTCTCTTATGCCCCCCCCCCACCGCCCACAGTCTTATACTCCAATCACTTGTAGGTTAGTCCTCTTGATAGAGTCCCACATAATTCTTAGGGTTTCTTTACTTTTTAAAGTTCTCTTATCTGATTTTTCTTCAAATAAGTTGGTGTCAAGTGCTTTTTCTTCAGTCTCACTAATTCTGACTTTCACTGACTCAATTCTGCTCCCATGATCTTCTATTGAGTTGTCTAATTTTGAAATTTTGTTGTTAATCTTTTGAAATTCTGTTTGCTGTCTCTCTATGGAGTCTTGCAGCCTGTTCAATTTGTCATTATGTTCTTATATAACCTTCTTAAGTTCCTCTGTTGCTTTGTCTGCGCATTCCTTGGCTTGTTCTCCATTTTACCTGATCTCCTTCCTGATCTCTTGAAGACTTTTGTGTATCAAACTTTTGAATTCTACCTCCGAAAGTTCCAAGAAATTCTCTTCTTCTGGAAGATTTCTTGATTCTTCATTTTGGGTGCTTCTGAAGCCATCACATTCTGCCTCTTTATGTGATTCGATATTGACTGTTGTCTCTGAGCCATCAATAAGTTATTATTATATTTATTTATTTTAAGTTTGCTTACTGTGTCCTAGCTTCTTGTTTTGTATTGTTTCAATATCCCCAAATAGACTGCTCATTTGATTATTGGCGCCTTGAAGCTCTCATGTCCTATCACCAGGTGGTTAGAGCTATTACTAGCATGTGAGCCCAGGAGCCTGTTTACTTTTCTTGTATGGATTCAGCTTACCACGTAGTTGGTCACTAAGTGTGGTTCAGGCTCTCATCTATAGTCCTAGATGAGCAGGGGGACTACGTGGGTAAGTGACAACCCTGTTTAATGGACAGAGCAGTGTTAAAGGTCACGAACCTGCCATTCCACCTTGTAGCTGATACAGTTGAATTTAAGCTTTAGGTATATACCCTGTCGTACTGTGCTAATGAGGGCCTATGGTGTTGAAATGGACCCACACAGGCCTATGCATTCAAAGTCCATGAACCCCTTATGCCTGTGCCTAGGTAAAGGAGCTGTGCCTGCCCTGAGTTTCTGGCTTAGGGGAGCTGGCAGATTGTTTTTTCCTGTTTGTTGATTTGTTCTCTCTCCAAAGCTGGGAGAATGGCTCAGGACGTGTGACAGGTCCTACATCCGGCCTAGGAGATGCAACAATTGCTGAAGCTGGCCTGGATCCGGTTCAGAGTGGGGTGGGGCAGGTAAATGGGAGAGAGGTTCTTCCCAAAGTGGGTGTTTTTTTGATGTGCACAATAGGTTTGACTCATGTACTTATCTTTTGCCAATTCAGCTCTGCTTCTCACTGGCTCTGGAGGGTTGAGCAGAATCTCTGCCACTTGGTCTCTTCTGATGTGGTAAACCTGTCCCGAGAGCCACTGCTTTCCTCACTGCACATGCCAGCTGATCCAGCCTTCAGGGTACCAGTTCCCACCAGGTTCGATCTGGCAACTCCTTGCTCCTTCTGAACCATCTCTCCCTCCCCCTGCTGCTCAGTCCAGTTCCTCAACTTTGCCTTTGATGTTCAGGGCTCCTAGATTGTCATATATAATCGATTCACTTGTTTTTTTAGGTCTTTGTTGTAAAGAGGGACCACAGGAAGCGTCTGAGTACTCCACCATGTTGGCCCCACATCCAAAATCTCTGTATTATGTTTGTGGAGATGCTTGGGATCTTGGGAGCCATTGACAAGTGTTATAAGGACTAATTATCTGTGTTTCTCTATGTTTAAAGGACTGTTTCAGATCAGGATCTGAGTCATGCAATAGAAGGAGCCAAAATATCTGAATTATGTTGTCTGCTCTCACAAACTAGCTCTGTGAAATTAAACTCTCTGGGTCTCAATTTCTTCTGCAGTGAACAAAGAGTCTTAGACTAATAATCTTTAATGTTTCACACAGCTTTAAAATTCTGTGATTGACAATTCCTCAATTTAAGTAAGGGTCTCTATTTTTTTATCCTTAAGCATTTGTTATTCACATGTGGAATGTGAGATATGAGGACTGAGCCCACCTGTGTCAACATCACTTTAATTCCTTGTTCCAGGAAATTCTTGCCCAGGAAGCTAAGATTGTAAATTAATAAATAACTGCACTATTTGCTTTAGGAAATTTTCACAAATGAATTTATCAGGACAAACAGTTTGCTCATCTGGGCAAACAGCTCTCTTATTAAAACAATACATATCTCACCTGGGCAAATAGCTCAACAAGTATGTGAAAGAATGACATGCATTGTGGTTTTTGAAATTAATCTGCTGTAGATGTTATTTTACTGTCTAAGTGAAGAAAATATCTCGGTATCTGAATCTAGCCATTGTTCCTGACTAGTATGAAACTTTACATAGTATATATTATGTGAGGTTTATTATAACAAGATCAGTGAGGTTATAGACATTGGGTTAATTATAACAAGATGGGTAACCAAAACCAATCTTCTTTGTTAAGCATAGTTTATAATATAAACAAACATTTGCCTATAATATACATTCTAAGAAATTAACTTTTCTATAACAAATACACATAATCTTAAGGTTACAGGTTAAAATAAAGTTTTTGTAGTTGGTTGTCACTTTGAGGACTAAGGTGCCCCTGACCCAAACCATAGTATTTTCAGTTGCCTCATATGCATGCAAAAGCTGGACAGTGAATAAGGAAGACTGAAGAAGAGCTGATGCCTTTGAATTATGGTGTTGGTGAAGAACATTGAATATACCATGGACTGCCAGAAAAAGTGAACAAATGTGTCTTGAAGGAAGTACAGCCAGAATGCTCCTTAGAAGCAAGGATGGTGAGACGTCTTCTCATGTACTTTGGCATGCTATCAGGAGGGACCAGTCCCTGGAGAAGGACATCGTGATTGGCAAAGTAGAGGGTCAGCAAAAAAGTGGAAGACCCTTGATGAGATGGATTGATGACACAGTACCTGCAACGATGGGCTCAAGCATAGCAGTGATTGTGAGGGTGTTACAGGACCGGGCAGTGTTTCATTCTGTTGTACATAGAGTCACCATGAATCAGAAGAGGCTTGGTGGCACCTGACAACAACTGTTTGAAACGGCATACCACAGAGTTCCCCTTGAATTACTTACCCAACATTTAAGAGCTACTTAATTAGCTTGACAAAAGAGCATGTGCAGATTTGAATTTTAAGCTGAACTTGCACCTTTTGCTTGGATGTTCATCATTCACTGTGCTCTTAAGACCACCAAGTAAAAACACTTCTGAACCTGTCATATTTTTGGCTCTATGTTCTGAATTCTTAACCTATATCAAAGTAATTTTTCTCAAAGATTCTCACTAAGTACCTGCATTACCCATGATTTATGTCTTTAAATTTCAACAAGGCCACATTAAAGTGTTTTCAAGTTTATAATTTTTATTTCCTCATGAAACCTGTTAGGAAAGATCTTAGCTTTGACTCCTAGTTTCAGTTTTACCCTAAGAAATTCACCATGGACCTGAAAGCAGTTTGCTGAGACTATGGAATTAGAACTTAGAATGTGCCTTTAAGGAGAAGTAGCCCTGAAAAAGAGTCCCATGACATTTAAATTCTCCTGCTTCATGTAGCCGTTTTGATGTTGGGATATTTGAGATAGACTGAAAAAATCCTTCAATTTTTAGTTAAAAGAAATTACCAAATAATGTGCAAAGCAGACAACATGACCTTCTCCTGAGCTTCACCTCCCTCTTGACTAGCCTGCTGTATTCTCTTTTTTTTTCCTGTCTACTGCTTTCCCATGACTCCCCAACCCTATCCTGTGAAGATTGGCTATAATGGGGGATCAGAGATGTGGTGAGGCGTAAGGGGGTGTCAGATGGGTGAGTGTTGAACAACACCTAGCAAACAAACCATACATAACTAGGCATCCAAAGTTTACCAGGATTCATCTCAGGAAAAAGCTATTAGTCATTTAAAGCAAAGTGTTCTGTGCCCTTTTTGAGGTTTTTTTTTGTGTCTTTAATATCTGCACTTCAAATTCTAGTTCTCTGATTTTACCCTAAAAGTTACAAACATTGATGGAGGTAGGAGTTACGGTGGAAATATTTTGGCCTGTGGAAGAAACTTCATATTAGATAATAGTGAATACATGTCATTCTGTAAATTTATCAGAATCCATAGGGCTGCACAACAGAGTGCACACATAGGACTGTACAACATAGTTTACATAATGTAAACTACGGGCTTTAATTAATAATCATGTATTAATACTGGTTTATCAGTTATAACAAATGTACCACAGGAATGCAAGATGCAAATAATAGAAGAAACACTGTATGGGAGGGCGAAAAAGGGTATACGGGAACTTTGTACTTCCTGCACAATTTTTCTATAAATCTAAAACTGCTCAAAAAATAGTCTATTAAAAAGATTCATGTTAGTATAAATTTGAAGAAAATAATCTGCTTATGATTATCAATTTATTACAATCACGCCCAAAGGAGGAAACCCAAAAGTCTTAATGTTTTTTTACTGACAAAGGAATTGAAGTCCTTTACCAGGGGCGTTACATATAGTGGGTTGAAGACAGTTTTCCTTAACAGCAAATTAGTGTCTGTAGCTTCAGGAGTAATGATTATATTCCACACAAGAGAAAGTTAAACTTTCTAAGTCTGGACGTCTCAAGGTATCTTGTTACAAACTAGCTAGGACACTTTTATGATGATAAGATACAAATCAGGAATAAGACAGGAAGGGGCTTTCATCCAGCATGGGTTAGGATTTATAGTCATAGTTATCTCCAAGTTCATGGATTGTGAGCATTCGTAGCCTTCATCGTTATCAAGGAGCTGAGTGACTCTCTAACACAGAGCTCTGAATAACAAGCATACATCATACTAATTTTCTTAAATCTTTTATAATGATGATTTTGGGGATGAAGATCAATATCTCTAATGTTCTCATAGACTAATGATACTTTTTGATGATTTAATGATATTTTTTGATGATTATAAGTGTAATATATATTGATAAATGCTCCAAAAATACAGGAAGAAATAATGAGGAGCCTGAAAGTTCTCCATAGTCAGGGTCAGGGTCAGGGATGGATATTGGCATACATTAAACCAAAGAAAACCAAAGCAGTTGAGTCGGTTTGGATTCATAGTGACCCTACAAGACAGAGTAGAACTGCCCCATAGAGTTTCTAAGGAGTGGCTGGTGGGTTCGAACCACTGACATTTTGGTTAGCAGCCGAGCTCTTAACCACTGCCCCAGGGGGAATTGTATACTTTGAGAGAGTACTCTGAATATCCTGCTTTGTTAACTAGGTGCTCCTGCTTGTTAGTCTGGCTCCCCACTATCACCCCACGCTATTTTTAAAGTGGTGGTTGAGAGGTACCCTTAAGCCTACTTATTTCATAATTTCACACTTTCCCTTTAGTTCTTTAGACTGCACCAAGATCTACTTTTCTTAAAATGGTTCCCTGCTGTCATGGCTTCTGATAGTCTGTAAAGAAGATCTGTCCACCTCCTTCCTCCTCCCTACACAGCCTTTGCTGAACCTGTCACCCCCTTTGCTTTCCCTGCCTTCTTGCCAGTTCATATCAATCATTTTCTTTAAGACCAACATCACGAAGGAGTCTTTAGGTTCAAGCTCTGGGTTCATCAATTCCTAAACTTGTGATTCTAGACAAGGGTCTTAATGTTAATTTCCCATAATTTTTTTCCCCCTTTGACATCTCAGGCTGAGCTATTGACTTGCTTGACATTTCAAAGTTTTCTGTTAACAGTTTATGCTACAAACCCTGTGAAAGATCAACAATAACTATGACAATAACTACAAAATTAGAAATGTTCCCTCATTACTCTCTTTGGATTTCAAAAATGCCTGCTATGTTTTTTGTTTTCCTGGGATAGTCGTAAACAACCTTCTTTTTGAAAGAAAACCTCTCTTCTGTGGTTCTTTCTTCTGAAACAAAGCTTTCTTTTTTCTGAGTCCTGAGCGAGAATAAGTTCCTCTGAGCTGTCCCGCTCATCCAGGATTGTAGTGAGGTCATTATGCCTCAGCAGATTTCAGTTAATTTCCTTGAGCTGAATTGAATGAATGACTCAACAAGTTGTCCTTTAAGAGACAAGTTTATTTTTTATACAAAGCCAGCATGCAAATAAAACCATGAGGTTTCTTCATGCAATATAGTCAGGCTTTGATGCTCCAGCAGTTTGGCACCTAAATACGTAGGCATTCAGTGAATGTTTGTTGGAAGGAAGGATGGAGGGTATGAAGAAAGAAGGGAGGGAAAATTAGCATCCCCCCCCCCAAAAAAAATTAGGTGCCTGTTTTACTGGGAATAGGTTTGTTCTTTAATTGCAAAAGGAATATGAAATTCATTATTTTTAAACTTGGAGAACCAGAATATAACTTAGGATGACTTAAAAAGTAACTTCCTTTTACTGCGTTTTTATGACAAATACATTCATTAGACAAGACCCAGGAAAATAGTTTTCCTGTATTTTAAATTCGTTTTGTTCAAGAAAACATGGAATCTATAGAAAAGTTGAAGAATTTCTGGTTATCATACTCATAAAATATATCCATTTGAGTTTTGCTTCTGAACAGATATATTCTGCTAAGGAAGCAGTCTCATCTGAGATTTCTTGCTGAGCACATGTATTTTTCTCTATGCTGAGTCTTAAAGTGTCTGTATTTGCTTTGTAGGTAATGAGAGACTAGCTTCTAACCCAGCCAAAGGAAACTGACGTGAACTATCAGAAATAATATTGACCAGTATAATAATTATAGGACAGTGGTTCTCCAACATTTTCATCTCAAGATTTCTTGTGGCATGTATCATACTTCTAACAAAAAGTAGGAACGTGGGGGTGGAAGGTGTTAGAGGGTGGCCACCAGCGTGGTTGAGCCACGTTCACCAGGATAGAAGACCCGACCCTACTGTGAGGCCCAAACCCTGGTGAGTAAGAACAAATGTTCAAAACTTCAAGGGGCCCAATAGGGAATCATGGGCAAAGATTTGGAGGTGTCAAACTTGCTTAAATTATAGGGGTGAGGGAGGAGAGGTGGTGGTTGTTATTGTTGTCAGGTGGCATTGAGTCAGTTCTGATTCATAGCGACACCATGTACAACAGAATGAAACACTGCCTGGTCCTGTCAAACCCTTATAATCATTGCTGTTTGAGCTCATTGTTGTAGGCACTGTGTCAATCCGTTGCACTGAGGGTCTTCCTCTTTTTTATTGACTTAGTACAACAGGTTTGTTTGTTTTTTTCTGTCTTTTCATATTACCTATGTTTTCTTTAATAACTATATAGAGTACATAAAGGAAAAAACCTAAATTTTATATATTTCTGACATAAAGAAAACTATATCTTTTAACTAACTGAGGAAAATATATGTAGGTACTATGTTTAATGATTGTAGTCTGCACTTTTTAAAAATTTAAATGTGGAGAAGAAATGCAGTAAAGTTTAAACAAAAACTTCAAAGTTTCCCTGTCTGGGATAAAGTTGAAATTCCCTAAGACAGAATTTCATAGCCCTTGACTGTTTTTGCCCCTCCCTCCTATATCCCCTTGTCCCTTATTTGCATGTCCAATAAACGTCCCTGGGTGGCACCAACAGTTTCTACTTGGCTGGTAACCAAAAGGTTGGTGGTTCGAATCTACCTGGTGGCACTGTGGAATAAAAGACCTGAGATCTGCTTCTGTAAAGATTATAGCCAAGAAAACTCAATGGGGCAGTTCGACTCTATAACACAATGGGTCGCCATGAATCAGAATCGACTCTGTGGCACAAGACAACAACAACACATCCTATGCCCAAGGCTTGTGGGTCTAATGACACACCAGAAAGGCATTCCTCTGCCCAGATTTTCCTCCCTCCTCTCTACATTTTCCTCCCATGTCCCTGCAACATCTATAGCATTTTTTTTTTCGAAACTCAGATAGATTATCCTGTCCTTGCTGAAGCATTTTCTGTACAGTCTGGGGAATTTATCATTTTGTTCTTGCCCCCACCTCCTAGGTGCTTAAATCCATCCCTTTGCGCACATGTCTGCCCTTTCTCTGAGATTGCCTCACCCTCTTGATTGTATCCCCTGCACCTGGCATAGTACCTCACATACGGTAGGTATCTAATAGATGTAAATTGATAAATGATATGAGCCAGGAAACACATCCTTTTTTTCTTTGTATACTCAGTGACTGCTATAGAGTTTAACATGTACCAGGCACTTAATAAAGATTTGTTGAATGGAGGATATACAGGCAGTCCCTGGGTTACAGACGTCTAACTTATATACAACCTGTAGTTACAAACCAACCCTCGTAAAGCCTATATATTAAAAATTCGAGACGTAAAATGGTTTGTAATAACAAATGGATGCTACTGTGCAATGCACATCAAAACATTATTATTACTGTATTATTATGTTAAAGATGTTTTAGTGTATCTGGAAGTGTTTCTTTAATGTTTTTTATGCGTACAAAGGTACACTATATACTAAGACGAACATTTGACTAACTGACGTTAGATATGAACTGTTCTGACTTACATACAAATTCAACTTAAGGACAGACTTAGGAACAGAACTCGTTTGTAATCCGGGGACTGCCTGTAATACAATTGAAAATATTGCTTTATAAGTATTCAAATACTAGAGAAAAATAATGAGTCAAATAAGCAATGAGCTGTTTACATCCTGCATTAGTGTAGCATCATGGAAACACTAATGACTTTGGAGTCAGAACGCTATGTTTCAAATCTTGGCTGTACATCTTACTTGGAATCACTGGGTGGCTTGAATGGTTAAGTATTTGGCAACTAGCCAAAGGGTTTGTGGTTGGAACCCACCCCTAGATGTCGTGCCTTGAAAGACAAGCCTGGTGACCTGCTTCTGAAAGGTCACAGCCTTGAAACTCCTATGGAGCAGTTCTGCTCTGCCACACATGGGGTCACCGTAAGTCTGAATTGACTCAATGGCAACTATTACAACAGCAGCATCTGACTTGCTGAATCTCACTGGACTTATATTTCTTCACTTATCAAATGAAGATAATAATACCTACCTCACAGGGGTTTTTTTGGGAAAATGATCAGTTACCTTTTAAAGTACTCAACATAGTAAGTGTCCAACAAGTAAGTTCTTTTTATTGTTACACAGAACATTAAAAATCAGAATTTGAATTGAACACTGTTTGCTCTAATCTATTATAGTGCATTCTTTTCTTCTTTCTACAAAGAGTTTTGTACAAAAACTATTGCCATTTGACTATTAAAAAAAAAAAACCTCAAGCTACCTAACAATCAGAATTCTGGTGTTTTAAAGCATGTAACACTTAAGAAGACCTGGAAGTAAATAAGTAACTGAAGTTAGGAAAACTTATGTATTCTCATAGTTGTAAAAATGGAAACTTGTTTTAGTATTTTTTTATTGATAGAATTCTAAATGGACTCCAAGAGGTGATACTTCCCTATGAAACTTAAAAGATCTGAGATGGAGCTTTTGAAATTGACTAGGATTCTAATAGCTTTGTTGAATGAAAAGGTGACTACAATTTTATTTAAAGAAAATCAAATTCAATCCAACAAATATTTGTCGGATCTCTAATAAAGTGCAAGGTACTGTCTTTGGAACTGATTATTTTATGAAGTTACAGAAGACAAGAACCTACTCAGACAATGAGGTTTAATAAGGCAGAGCTTGGAAAGCCCAGAAACTATAGATTCTGGTGTTCCACTTTAAGAAAGGAGCCTCTGCAAAACGAGATGATACCAGAGTGTATCCCAGGAAGCACAGGGCACTTTGCTTTTCCCCTAAGGAACATGTTAGTAATTCATTTTATGACTGTGGTTTACTTGAAAGGTACATTTTGACTAATGATTAAAGAAAAAAGAAAGTGTTTTTAACTTTATTATGGAGCTCAGGATGAGGAAAGTGTGGAAATTTTGAAATGATGAGTCTATTATCTTTACGAAAAGAAGGAATCTCTAGAATCAGCTGCAGGGAAGACACAGATTTACGTATCTTTTTCTAACAAAATGGAAACCCCTCAGTGGTGGGAATGGTTAATGCGCTTGGCTGCTAAACAAAAGGTTGGAGGTTCTAGTCTACTCAGAGGTGGCTCAGTCAGAGAAAAGGCCTGGCTATCTACTTCTGAAAAATCAGCCATTGAAAACCCCGTGGAGCAGTTCTACTCTGACACACATGGGGTCACCATGAGTTGAATCAGCTCAGCTGCAGTTGGCTTGATTCTAACGGAATAGTTAGGTCAGAGTTTAGCCCTGCCTGCACCCAGAGTGGATCTAAAAATCTAGACAACTCCGACAATGACCACATACCTGTAGCATAATGGATTAACTTAAATTCTTAATAAGAGCAGATTTGTACCTAAACTAGCATGTGATCATCTTTCACAATAAATGAATTAATAGAGCTAACTAAATGAAATTATGCGCATAAAAATACATAACGGTTTAATTAACAGAATTAAATAGTGTAAAGTACTCAGTACAAGGATATGTTTTCCTTTATAATAAAAAAGTAATTAAATAGTATTTTTCAAAATGTCATTTCCTTCTCTTTCGCCAACCCAAATCAATGAATTTACTGATAGCTCCTTCCTATGCACGCATTCAACTGACCCATTTCCAGATCCCATGACTCAGGCTGGTTTTAACAAAAAGATAAGCCTAGTGTCACTGACTAAATTTAAACATCAATATGGACTTGCTTCCCTTGTACAAAGTGTAGTGTTTTCATTTATAGATTGCCACTAGGATACCTTAGTAATGACATCCAGTTTGATGCAGAAATTTCAAAGTTTAAGTATCTTAATGAATAAGGTTTAGATCATGCAAGATACCCCTTCTTTCTCAGGGAATTGCTCCTTATTTCAGTATCTTATAAATATCAGTGGAGCATTATGGGATAACCTAGAAACAAACCCACGTATGTCGGTATGATTTATGGTAGACTTGGCCAGCAACAACAGGGGGAAAGGAGGGGCAGTTCATTAAATGGTGCTAGGGAAATTGATTATTCATATCGAAAATAATTAAAATAGACCTGTACTTCATTCCATTCACAGAAATCAATTCAGGTAGATTGAGGGACTTAAATGTAAAAGGCAACACTTTAAAACTTCTAGAAGAAAATATAGGAGAATAGCTTTATGACCTTGGAGGAGGGAAGGATTTCTTAAATGAGACGAAAAAGTGCTAGCCTTAAGGCAAGGGACTGATAATTTGACTGCCTTAAAATTAAAGATGTTACTTTTTCAAAAGACATTAAAAGAGTGAGGAGTAAAAGCTACATTCTGGGGGAGATATTTGCCGTACATATATCTGACAAATAAACCAAAAACCCATTGCCATCGAGTCGATTCCGACTCATAGCGATCCTGTAGGACAGAGTAGAACTGCCCCATAGAGTTTCAGGGAGCACCTGGTGCATTCGAACTGCTGACCTTTTGGTTAGCAGCTGTAGCACTTAACCACTACACCATCAGGGTTTCCTGACAGATAATAGGGATACAGAAGCATGTCCTTTAGAAGATGGGACTTTACTTCATCAAATGACATTGTAAAATGAGAGGAAAAAACAAGCCGTAAACTGGAGGAAGATATTTGCAATACACACAACTGACATAGTAATAAAGAAAAAAGCACCACTTAGAGTAAGCAAAAGCCTTAAACAGAAACTTCACAGAATGGAAATGTGAATAGTCAATAAAAATATGAAAATATGATCACATTAGTAATCAAGGAAATGCAAATTAAAGTCACCAGGTAATACTATTTTATATTCCCCAGGTGTGGCAAAAATTTTAAAGTCTAAACATCCACGGTAAGGGCGGGGAAACAATAGGAAGTCTTAGACGTATTGGTGGCAGTTTGAGGTAGTACAGCCACTTGGAATAACACTGCAGCTATGTCAAGTAGAGTTGAAGCTGAGAGTACCTTACAGCCTAGTCATCCACTTCCACCGTCCACAGATGGGAGTAGTGGTTCTCAACCATTCTGTACGTTAAAATCTCAAAGGAAACATGCCAAAAATACTTAAACCCAGCCTTACCCTGAGTCCTGTGGCTCCCAGATTGAGTACTAAGGTGCCTTGGGGCAGGGCAGCAAACCCACAGAGCACCTGGAGCATTTCAAATATTCAAGGAAAATACAAGGATACTTGGCAACTCTTGAATACTGTGTGAACTTGTAGCTTGAGGTTAAAGCTCAATTCACAATTTCAGTACTGGGCATGCTTGCTACATTCCTTTCTATTATGCAGTATTTTGCAAAACTGAGTGTTCAGTAATTGCCGAAATAAAAAGTACGTGTATTAGGTGCCATCGAGTCAATTTTGACTCATAGCGACCTCATGTGACAGAGTAGACTTGCCTCATATGGTTTTCTTAGCTGTAGTCTTTCATTGTGTGATCTTTGCGTGGTATTTCTCCGGTGGAGCCACTGGGTGGGTCTGAACCTCCAACCTTTCAGTTAGCAGCTGAATGCTTAACTCCTTATGCCACCAGGGCTCCTTG
Source organism: Loxodonta africana (assembly GCF_030014295.1). Classification (NCBI taxonomy): domain Eukaryota; kingdom Metazoa; phylum Chordata; class Mammalia; order Proboscidea; family Elephantidae; genus Loxodonta; species Loxodonta africana. Next base: position 106,635,622 of record NC_087345.1, on the reverse strand, counting down.
AAAAAAGCACATATCACATGAAAATTATACCACATATGAAACAGGAAATGAAAGTGTCAGTGGCTTCTGATCCCAAGGTTTGAGAACTTGTATGTTGCCTAGCAGGAGCAAGTATCCCATTAGTAAGTAATTGTGGCTATTTAAAAATGAAATTAAACTATTAATTTTTTTCTTTGATTTTATGTGCGTTATTTTTTTTCAAACAGCAATGACTTGTTAAGACATAAAAACTTAGTAAGTTGTTGGGACCTGTTAAAATTTCTTTTGTCCTACGGATAACTGAGATACCATGTGTGCCTTGAACTGAGAATGTTTGGGAGTCTCTGCCCCTTATCAGTTAACTCAGAATTTCTGGAAATGGACTCTGTATGTCAGTGTCTTTAAAAATCTTCCAGGTGATTCCAAATTGCCACCAGGGTTGAGAACGACTGCTAAAGAGACTCTTACACATATGATGTAGGAAAATAATATTCAAAGTGTATCAGTAGACCAGTATTTGCATCTGAGTTCAGATAAGTATAGTCTATATTGATCATACTTTTTGTGAATAATTGTACAACTTTTGAAAGCTTTTTCTATTATGCTCGTTCTGATTATTTTATTGAAATGTAATTTTATGCCTGTTGAATTTAATAATTAAAAAATTGGAGCTTGCCTTTTGTTTGTATTTTTCTCATTATGTTTCTAGTAATTTATTATTTATACAGGTTTATTGGGACCCCTGCTGGTGCAGTGGTTAAGAGTTATGCTAACCAAAAGGTCAGCAGTTCAAATCCACCAGCTGCTCCCTGGAAACCCTATGGGGCAGTTCCACTCTTTCTTATAGGGTTGCTAGGAGTCAGGAATCGACTGGATGGCAACTGGGCTTTTTTTTTTTTGAATAGCTTTTTTGAGGTATAATTAACATACAGTAAGTCAGGGCTTTGAACTGGTTCTTCCCACTTCAGACATGGCCAAGGAAGTGAAATTGGAACAGACCTGAATTTTTAAAATTTGGGTGAACCAGGGTGATACCTGGAATGGAAAAATTACAAGTGAAAGCCCTCCTAGAAACTTAATCTCTCTCTTAGAAAACAAGGGCGGTGTGTGCATTGCGTAAGAACCAAATCTCTTGCCCGTGGGATTTGGAGCACAGTTGGAAAGGGCAGTGCCTGCTCAAACATGGTGGCCAACCTCACTGCTTTGAATGTGTGTCGCTTTCCACAGACCTGCCAATAATCCAGCCTCGGGCATCAGGTTCCTGAAAGGGCTCAATATGCCTCTTCCTGGTCTCCAATTCCATTGCTTTGACCTGTAATTTTTCCGTTCAGGCTACTGTTCCAGATCACCCAAACTGTAAAACTTCGAGTCTGTTTGGCCGTTTATTGGCCATGACTGAACTGGTTCGAAGCCCAGCAATAAACTGCATCTATTCAAAATGTACAGTTTACACCTTTCAGCCAAAGGTTAGACAGGCACATAAAACAAAACGAGACTAAAGAGGCACACCAGCCCAAGGGCAAGGACTAGAAGGCAGGAGGGGACAGGAAAGCTGGTAATAGGGAACCCAGGATTGAGAAGGGAGAGTGTTGACATGTTGTGGGATTGGTAACCAATGCCTCAAAACAATATGTGTACTAATTGTTTAATGAGAAACTAGTTCATCTAAAGTACAATAATAAAAATATATATAAAAAAATAAATGTACAATTTAATAAATTTGGGCATATGTATACTCCTGTCCTTCTTGGATTATTTGCTCAGCATACAGATTGGATAACCACGGTGAAAAGATTACAACCCTGACGTGCACATTTCCTGATTTTAAAGAATGTGGCATCAGGATTGATTTAACAACCTTTGATACGCAGATGATACAACCTCGCTTGCTGAGAGTAAAAAGAACTTGAAATACTGATGAAGACCAAAGATGACAGCCTTCATTATGAATTACACTTTAACATAAAGAAAAGAATAATGGACCAATAAAGAACATCATGATAAATGGAGAAAATATTGAAGTTGTCAAGGATATCATTTTACCTGGATCCATAGTCAGCACCCATAGAACCAGAAGTCAAGAAATCAAATGACATATTGCATTGGGCAATGTTGTTGTTATGTGCCATTGAGTTGGTTCCAACTCTCTTTAAAGTGTTAAAAAGCAAAAATGTCTCTTTGAGGGCTAAGGTAAGCCTGACCCAAGCCATGGTATTTTCAGTCACCTCATATACATGTGAAAGCTTGACAATGAATAAGGAATACTGAAGAAGAATTGGTGCGTTTGAATTATGGTGTTGATGAAGAATATTCAATATACTACAGACTGTCAGAAGAATGAATAAATCTGTCTTGGAAGAAGTACAGCTGGAATGTTCCTTAGAAGTGATGATGGCGAGACTTTGTCTCACATACTTTGGACATGATATCAGGAGGGACCAATCCCAGGAGAGGGACATCGTCCTTGGTAAGGAAGACCCTCGATGAGATGGATTGACACAGTGGCTGCAACAATGGGCTCAAACATAGCAACAATTGTGAGGATCGTGCAGGATCAGGCAGTATTTTGTTCTGTTGTACATAGGGTTGCTATGAGTTGGAACCAACTTGATGGCACCTAACAACAATAACATACACCTGTGCAAGTGTTACTATAACCAAGATAGGGAACATACCCATCACCCTCCAAAAATGTTTTTGTGTCCCTTTATAATCCTTCCTTTTGCCCCTCCATGCTCTCCCATACCCCCCTGCTTTTGTCCCCTCCCCAGGGCGACCACTGATCTGCTTTCTGATTCTACAAATTAGTTTTCATTCTCTAGAATTTCATATAATGGGATCTTACAGTACATACCATACTTTTATCTGGCCTCCTTTGCTCAGCATAGTTATTTTTCAGTTCAACTGTGTCGTGCGAATTGGCAGTTCATTCTTTTTATTGCTGAGTGGTATTCCACTGTACAGATATACTACCAAAAGTTTGCCCATTCACTTATTGATGGACGTTGGGGTTGGTTCCAGTTTTGGACTATTACAGATAAAGCTGCTATGAGCATTTGTGTACAAATTTTTGTGTGGAAATAGGCTTTTGTTTCATTCGGTAAATAAATATGTAGGAGTGGAATGACTGGGGCATATGGTAGGTATGTGTTTATAGTACTGTAATTTATTTTTATTGTATTTTGCAAAAACATTAGTCTGCCAGTGATTGGAAATAAATAAAACTGGCCCTTTACCAAATGTATTATAAGCAGTATTAGCCTAGGAGACATATACAAGAATGTTTGCAGCCATGTTGTTTGTAATAGCAAAAGCAAAAAAAAAAAAAAAGGCTGGAATCAACTCGACGGCAACAGAACAGGTTTCAGGGAGCTATCCAGTCACCCCTTGTCAGGAGAATGGACTATTAAAAGGAGATGTATGTATTTAGCAGACTGCTTTATAACAATGAAAATGGATGAACAACAGCTACACTTAAAAAATAAATTGCAGTTACCTAAAGTTGATTTAAAAAAGAAAATTGCAAAAGAATACATACAGGATTGTTCTGTCATATAAATATAAAAAACAGACAATATTACAGTATTGTTTAGGGACACATAAGTATAGGGTGAACTATAAAGAAAAGCAAGGAAATGGCAAATACAAAATTGAGGATAGGTTTACTTATGGAAGGAGGTCGGGGTGCAGTGAGGGAGACAGGAACAAAGAAGGGCTTTTTGGGCTGAGTTGGAATCGACTCAAAGGCACACAATAACTATAACATTTCTTAAACTGCAAGAATGCATTTTGATGTTATTTTTTGTGCTTATATTTCATTGTACATTTTCTTTTGTGTGTATTCAATATATAACAGTTAGTTGGGAAGGGAGTTTGATAAGCAAGACAGAAGGTAGCAATTACAAAACTTCAAGGATGGAAAAAAATCCAGCTTTAAATAAATATATATTTGAATAATATGCTCTTAGACATTACATTTGGAAAAAATCAGGGACATTAAACCAAGCCATCAAGATGTATTTGGTTAAGAAATATAGGAAGTATAATATGTTATTCACTGGAATGATGCCTTGTAACCATGTAATATGATTAAATCAGTTAACAATATATTAAAGATTGTTAAAAAAAACATAGTCTCAATGGATTTCATCAAATTAAAAATGCATGTCCTTCATGTTTATGATAATTGAGAAATGGTTTACAGCATGTAAAATGAGAATCAAAAATTGGTAAGCAGATGTCCTGTGTTTCCCAGATGGATGAGATTTATAGTTAAGTAGGAGTTAGGTTAAAAGCCAGAGAAGATGGGGGAAGTTAAGAAAGAGTTGGAAATTCTTACTAAAGGAAGATAAAACTGAATTCTTCGCTAAAATAAAACTTTAGAGATGATACCTTGTAAGATTTCTCTCTGTTTGTCTTTTTGCCTTTTCAGTGGCTTAATCTTTGGGAAGAAAGGGTGCAGCTAAGCTCCCTTTTTAGTAAGGGCTTTAGTGTTTCAGAAACATATAGGGAGCCACTTCCCATAGAATCAGGCATACATTCAAGGAAAACCTTTACACCAGAGGAAGCAAGAGCCTGCCAGCGTCAGATCTAAGACTTACAAGGGTAGGAAAGGAGAGATGGGGACTAATATATAATAAGAATTCGGTGTGGTCAAGGCATTCTGCTGAGGATATTATACCTCTTGTCTGATAGCCTTAACTGTCAGAGCTAGCTTATTTTCCTCACCTTTAAGATGTTGTCAGGTGCCATTGAGTCAGCTCCAACTCATAGCAACCCTAGGTACAACAGAAGGAAACACTGCCCAGTCCTATGCCATCCTCATAATTGTTGCTACGTTTGAGCCAATTGTTGCAGCTGCTGTGTCAATCCATCTCATTGAGGTCTTCCTCTTTTTCGCTGACCCTCTACTTTACCAAGCATGATGTCCTTCTCAAGGGACTGATCCGTCCTGACAACATATCTAAAGTACGTGAGATAAAGTTTTGCCATCCTTTCTTCTAAGGAACATTCTGGATGTACTTCTTCCAAGACAGATTTATTTGTTCTTCTGGTAGCCCATGGTATATTCAGTATTCTTCACTAACACCATGATTCAAATGCATCAATTCATCAGTCTTCCTTATTCATTGTCAAGCTTTCGCATGTATACGGGGCAATTGAAAATACTGTGGCTTGGGTCAGGCTCACCTTAGTCCTCAAAGAGACATCCTTGGTTTTTAACACTTTAAAGGGTTCTTTTGCAGCTGATTTGCCCAATGAAATATATATTTGGATTTCTTGACTGCTGCTTCCATGGACATTGATTGTGGATCCAAGTAAGATGAAGTACTTGACAACTTCAATATTTTTTCATTTTATCATCATATTGGTTTTACTGGTCTAGTTGTGAGGATTTTTGTTTATGTTGAGGTGTAAGTCATGCTGAAGGCTGTAGCCTTTGGTCTTCATTTGTAAGTGCTGTAAGTCCCCTTCACTTTTAGCAAGCAAGATTGTGTCATCTGCATCTCACAGGTTGTTAATGCATCTTCTTCCAATCCTGATGCCACGTTCTTCATATAGACCAGCTTCTAGGATTATTTGCTCTGCACCTTTGAGATAGATTTTATTATTCTCATTTTACACATGAGTTTACTGAACTATGGAAGTTAAAACCTTGCCAAAGATTTCAAAGGCGGAAGATTTAAACCCAAATCCATTTGATTGCAAAACATATCTTCATTCTGTTAATCTACTACTACTAGTTCCAACTGAGTTGATTCTGACTCATGGTGACCCCATGTGCGTGAGAGTAGAAATGTGCTCCATAAGGTTTTCAGTGGCTGACTTCAGAAGCAGATTACCAAATCTTTCGTCTGAGATGCCTCTAGGTGGACTCAAACCTCCAACTTTTCGTTTAGTAGCATTAAGCATTTGCACCAGCCAGAGACTCACTGCTAATAATAATAATAGCCAACGATTATTGAGCACTTTACTATATTTGTTCAAAGAACTGTTCCAAGTGATACATAGATTTTTGTTTCTCTTTTAAGCCTCACAACAACACTATGATGTAGAAACTATTACCCCACTTTACAGATGAGGAAACTGAGGCACAGAATGTTGAGTAACTTGCTAAAAGTCTCAGAATTAGCAGCAGAGTTGGTTGAGCTCATGCTCTTAAGCTGTTCTGTCTCTTATGAGTATGTGTGCCCTTTTAGGGATCAGGCTTGATTATAACTGTCAAGGAAATTTCATGTTTTCTAATAACCTTTGAACCGTATGATTCATGGGAACTGATTTCTCCAAACTGGGTACTTTTGGGTTACCTCACCTCCAGTAAGCCTCTCTTTTCTAATTGGATCATACCCTCTAAGATGCTTCACTGCTGAAATGTAATGGTTTTGGGAAATAGTTCTTAGCCAGTTCTAACAAGTTTGTTGTTAGTTGCTGTTGAGTCAATTCTGACTCATGGCGACCCATGTGTTCAGAGTAGAACTTGCTCCATAGGATTGTCAATGGCCGTGGCCTTTCAGAAGCGGATCACCAGGCTTGTCTTCCGACTAGCCTGAGTGAGTTTGAACCGCCAATCTTTTCCCTAGTAGCTGAGTGCTTAATTGTTTGTGCCACCCAGTGGCCTCTAACAAATTCAGCGAGGTTCTTATTGTTTTACTCTTTTCAGACCCTTTACTCATTGTTTTCTATGCAATGAGAATGAGTACAAGAACTTTTAGTTAAGGACTTTCACTAAGACTTAAAAGAAACAGTAACTAAACACCATTTTAACTGTTAGATGGGGTTATAATTCATATCTTTTCTACTCCAGAAATATTTGAGGTAAGTTAAAATAAAAAAAAACAATACAGTGAGATAAATATAATAAAATTTCCCAGCAGTATAGAGGAAATAGGAGATAGTTATACCAAAAACTTAAGGTACTTTAGCTATTGCTGTTGAGCATTTAATGCTGAGTTTCCTGGCAGCCAAAGCAACAGGAAAATATAATTGGTCAAATAATTGTTATTTTATGTTCAAAGAAGGTAAATTAGTTCATTGGGAAGGATAGGCTACAGTGATAGGCCAACTGCCAACCCTTTCTTTTCTCCAAGTTAAATCGTATCTAAATTTTCAATGAAACACAGATCTTAAAGTGGTGCAGTAGGGACCTTAAAGAACTGCCACTGATAGTCTTTAAATGAGGTGATGTGGAAATGCTGTAATTCTTACCTGGCAACACTTACGTTTTAGGTTTGCTCTTCTGTGGAAAGACCTGATTCCAGCTTATCTCCTTACTTTAGTTGGGTCTTTTCTGAAAGGTCACCCCCTTGTCTAACTGCCACCTCTAAATGAGGTCCTTCTGTCCTTGCTTGCATTACTGTCTATGGCTGCACTGTCCAATATGATAGCTATTATCCATGTGTGGCAATTAAAATTCATTAAATTACATAAAACTAAAAATTCAGTTTGGTCAAAAAGATAACACTGAAATCGTTACCTCTGGTGCCTGTGAAGTGACCTTGTTTAGAAATAAGGTCTTTGAAGAATCTATGGTGCTTGGTTGATGCAAACAGTTCAGTTAACACGAGGTCATATTGGAGTAAAGTGGGTCCTAATCCAGTCTGAGTGACTCCTTATAAAGGAGAAGAAGAGAGAGAGAAAGGGAAAGGGAAGACGACCCCGTGAAGATGCATTTGCAATTCAAGATACACCTAGGTCTATCAGAAGCTGAGAGAGACAAGAAAGGACCTTCCCCTAAAACCCTTCCCCTAAAGCCTTCAGAGAGAACATTGCCCTGCCAACACTCTAAATTTGGAACACTAGTCTCCAGAACTGTGAGACAATAAATTTCTGTTGTTTAAAGCCAGCCAGTTTGTGGGTCTTTGTTATGGCAGCCATAGGAAACTAATACAAGTACCTTGGTCACAGTAGCCACATTTCAAGTGCTTAATAGCCATACGTGGGCAGCGCAGATACATCATTGCAGCAGGTTTTATTGGGCAATACTGATCTATGCTCTTATCCTGACTTTCATTTTCTTCATAGAACCTTCCCAACATTATGCCATACACTTAAGATTTTATTTGTTTACATCACACTAGAAGGTGTGCTTCAGGAGGGTTGGATTTTTTTTGGGGGGGGGGTTGACAATATACACAACCAAACATACATATGTTCACAAGTTCAATGACGTTGATTACATACTTCATAATATGTTAGCATTCTATCTCTACCCCTATTGTTAAAAAAAAAAAATTTTATATACCATTAATTTAGGCCCTCTGGAGGACAGAGATTTTTATTTCTAGAACAGTGCTAAATCCTTAGTACCTAAAGCAGTGTCTGGCGTAGTACAGGCTCTCTGTAAATACTTGTTGAATGAACCAATAAATGAATGAATGAATGATTAGCATTATTTTGCAGTTTCAAAAATATTATGTCTAGTGCCCTTGGATGACCTTGTACGCCTTTCTCTCGTAGTTTTAAAGATGAAAGAATGAATATTCTGTATCCAAAGACACATATTTTTAAGATAAAGTGATAATGTTAAACATATTAGCCAAATATTTATTTCTTTCCTTTTTCATATTATGAAAGATAATGAAGATGAGAATTCTGCTTAACAACTAACATATTGCCCTGAATATGAAGGTTGTTGTTGTTGTTAGGTGCCCTCGAGTCGGTTCCGACTCATAGTGACCCTATGCACAACAGAACGAAACACTGCTTGGTCCTGTGCCATCCTTACAATCGTTATGCTTGAGCTCATTGTTGCAGCCACTGTGTCAATCCACCTCATTGAGGGTCTTCTTCTTTTCCACTGACCCTGTACTCTGCCAAGCATGATGTCCTTGTCCAGGACTGATCCCTCCTGACAACATGTCCAAAGTATGTAAGATGCAGTTTCACCATCCTTGCCTCTAAGGAGCATTCTGGCCGCACTTCTTCCAAGACAGATTTGTTTGTTCTTTTGGCAGTCCATGGTATATTCAATATTCTTCGCCAAAAACACAATTCAAAAGCGTCAACTCTTCTTTGCTTTTCCTTATTCATTGTCCAGCTTTCACATGCATATGATGTGATTGAAAATACCATGGCTTGGGTCAGGCGCATCTTAGTCTTCAGGGTGACATCTTTGCTCTTCAACACTTTGAAGAGGTCCTTTGCAGCAGATTTGCCCAATGCAAATATCAAACCTAGTTTTTTCTTTGGACTAAGAAGTTATGCGAGTACAAAGAGAAAGCAAAGCACTTTTTATGTGGCTAATTGGACTTAAAATGGTATGTAATTTAAAGCAGCTGCAGTACACTGAGATGGAATTTATTAAAAGTAATATTATGCAATTATAGTTATAAACAAGAAATCATAATAAATTCTAAAATTGGATAGAGCTGTCAGTTTACCTCAATTAATTTCAAATAAGAAATATCTAGAAATGTCAGCTTAGTTAATTTCAAGTAAAAATAGTCCATGAAAGATTGCAGTGCCCAAAAGAAATTTGCTATCTGAGCAAAATGTAACTAGAAGCATGACTACCCTAGGTTTGCCTATAAATAGACGAAATTAGCTTTGTGATCCCAGCCAAGGATATAGCTTCAATAGCCCTAAAAAAGTTTTTTTTTTTCTTTCTATTGGGCCCAGCTTTGTCAGGATATGCTTGGAATGGTGATGGAGGAAGGAATTACCTGGTAGAGACAGACAGGCCTGGTAAATCACCTTTAGCAATTAGCCAAATGTTAGCTATAGGTTGACTGTCATATCCAATTGCAGTGTCTGACAATTAGGAACTAGGTAAAATAGGAGTGTTATCTCCTTCTCCTTCTCTTTCTAAAAAACAAATATTTTCTGAGTAGTGTTAGTTCTCAATAGATTTGTAAATACGGATCATGGGGTATCTCTAGCCTGTATGAGATTGGTGTTATTTTGCTATTTCAAGAAAAAACAAAAACAGAAAAACCACTATAGTTACATTACCATTGATAGCGTGCCTTTAAATATGAAATACTTACTGACGATGCAGTCAAACCCTTCAGGAAACTGGAGGTCTTCAAATGAAGACATACTAAAAGCAAAGAGGGGAAAATGTGGGAAAAAAAATAAACTGTAGCTTTTACATGTATTTTTTAGAATTAGAATTGGATTTGTTAGTAGTTTTTGTTATTAGACAGAATGTTTGAATTGCCACAACCAATGAGATAAAATAAGCTTTCAACTAAAAAAAAAATTATGGTTAATGTCCTTGAGTAACCTCAGTACTTTTATTGATTTTTACATCAAGTCCAGTGTAGGACCAAGTTTTCATAAAAATAATGACTACCTTTGGAAACCCATATGTTCAGTTTAAGTTTCTGAGCTGAAATAAATATGAATTAAGGATTCATAAAAATTTTTACTTTTGCAATTTCAATTTTTTTGTAGTTTATTGTCGAAAATATACACAGCAGAGCATATACCAATTCAACAATTTCTACATGTACAATTCAGTGATGTTGGTTACATTCTTCAAGTTATGCAACCATTCTCAGCCTCCTTTTCCAAATTGTTCCTCCCCCATAAGAGGCCCTGGTAATGCAGTGGCTAAGCACTCGGCTGCAAAGTGAAAGGTCAGTGGTTAGAACCCACCAGATCCTCCATGGGAGAAAGGTGTGGCAGTCACCTTCCATAAAGATTACAGCCTTGGAAACCCTATGGGGCAGCTTCACTCTCTGCTAAAGGGTCACTATGAGTGGGAATCAACCCAACAGTAACAGGTTAGTTAGTCCTCCCCCATTAACATAAACGCACTGCGCACTGATGTTCCTACCTAATATTTTGAATTGCTGTTGTCAATTTGATCTTATCTTATAGTTATTAAAAAAGCATAATGAGGAAGGCAGGCATCCTTTACTAGTTTAAGCAAAACTTTTGTTTGGTTTTAAGAAGACTCCAGGGGATATTTTGGTTTAAAGGTTTAAAGATTATTTTGGGGCAATAGTTTCAGGGGTTGATCCAGCCTCTGTGGATCCAGAAATTCTGGATTCCTTGAGAATTTGAAATTTTGTTCTGCATTTTCTCCCTTTCATCAGGATTCTTATATAGTATCTTTGCTCAGAATGTTCAGCATTGGTAGCTAGGCACCATCTAGTTCTTCTGATCTCATGGCAAAGGAGGCGGTTGTTCGTGGAGACAATTAGCCACATATTCCATTTCCTCCTCCTAATGTTGACTCTCCTTCTTCCTCTGTTGCTCTAGGTGAATAGAGACCAATTGTTATGCCTTGGATGGCCACCTGCAAGCTTTTAAGACTCTAGGTACTACAATGAACTAGGAGATAGAAGCACTAAACATGTTATTAGGCCAATTAACCAGGACGTCCCATGAGACCATGACCCTAAACTTCCAAACCAAGGAACCAAATCCCATGCGATGTTTGGTTATCCATAGCAGCCTTGGCAGTTTTTTTGTCATTGTTGTAAATATACCTATCACACAAGTTTTGCCAATTCAATGCAATTGGCAGCAATTGTATTAACCGACTAAGCAACCCTATCCTAAATCAATGCAATTTTCCATCACTCTAAACTGAAACTCAGTACTCTGTAAGCAACTACACCCCCCTTTCTCCCTTCCTCCTGCCCCTGTTAACCACTAATAAACTTTGGTCTCTATACATTTGCCTGTTCTTGTCTTTTTATTCAAGTGAGGCAATTCAATATTCGTCCTTTTGTGATTGACTTATTTCACTCAGCATAGTATCTTCGAGCTACGTCCATATTGTAGCATATATCAAGACTTCATTTCTTTTATAGCTGAGCAGTATTCCATTGTATGTACCACATTTCGTTTATCCATTCATCTATTGATGGATGTTTTGGCTACTATGAATAGTGCTGCAGTGAACATTGGCGTACGGGTATTTGTTTGAGTCTCTGCTTTCAAGTCTTTTGGGGTATATACCTAGGAGTGGAGTTGCTGGGTCACATGGTAGTTATATTTTTAGCTTTTTGAGGAACTGCCCCACTGTTTTCCGCAGAAATTGTACCATTTTGCATTACCACTAGCAATGGATAAGAGTTCCAATTTCCCTGCAATTTCAATTCTTGATGCTTTGTTGAAAAAAAAAAAAAAAGAATATATGTATATATCTAAATTTTTATTTCTTTTGGTACTGGATCTAGAGTGTAATTTTTTAAAACTTCGCATCAAGGTTGTAAAGATAAATTCACTTACTGTTAAGACCTTAGGGGTTGTTTTAGCTGTAGTACCTAGAGGACATTGCATATGTGCTAAAATAGCATGAGAGCCACGGAATGCCTCAGCCTTTTGATTTTATTCAGATGTTTCCAGTTTTCTGTACATAAAAGTGGGCAAGTGGTTGTGAAAAAGAAGTTCTCTGACGTACTTGACACACAGTTCAGGTTCATTTTAAATTTTACAAATATTCGACTGAAGAGTCAGGGTTCCTTTGCCTGGATGAAAGTCTGCTGAAGATTTGACTGGGCCCCTGCATGGCCAGACCCGTCTGAGGCTTTTTCATGGGTAAGGAGTTCAGAATTGATTTCACAGCATCTGATCATTACTAAAGTTTGTGAAACAAAGTAAACATCAACTCCAAAGATCATTTTTCGCTTATTCATGAGCCTATATACTTATTGCCAAATGTAGAAATCTGGCTACTCAAACAAGAATTTCTTCTTTTCCTGGGACTGTGCAAGCCAAGTACCAAGAGTATTCCACCCTGTATAGATAGTCATCTATAATGTAATATTTCCTTCTTAGTTGATTCTTACCATTATACCAGTCAATTCCAACTCATGGTGACCTTATGTATGTCAGAGTAGAACTGTGCCCCATAGGGTTTTCAGGGCTGTGACCTTTTGGAAGCACATCACCAGGCCTTTCTACTGAGGTACCTCTGGGTACATTTGAACTGCCAACCTTTTGGTCAGTAGCCCAGTGCTTAACCATTGTATCACTTATGAATCATCTTTTGATTTTGATCCACATCAAGATTTTAAGAAGGATAGTTTACTAAAATGTGGGTTTTCAGAATTATTACTGTTTTTTTAATTCTCTTTCTATAAAACATAGTTTGTGGAGGAGCACCAGATTCTTTTTTTTTTAATTACAAAATCATACTGTCTCCCCCTAATGATTCTTGTGAGGTGCTGTCAAGTCGGATCCAACTCATAGCGATCCTATGTACAACAGAATGAAACACTGCCCAGTCCTGCGCCTTCCTTACAGTCATTGTTATATTTGAGCCCATTGATGCAGCCACTGTGTCAATCCATCTGGTTGAAGGTCTTCCTCTTTTTCCTGACCCTCTATTTTATCAAGCATCATGTCCTTCTCCAGAGACTGATCCCTCCTGACAACATGTCCAAAGTATGTAAGATGAAGTCCTGCCATCCTTACTTCTAAGGAGCATTCTGGCTGTACTTCTTCCAAAACAGATTGTTCATTCTTCTGGCAGTCTACAGTATATTCAGTGTTCTTCACCAACACTGTATTTCAAAGGCATCAACTCTTCTTCAGTCTTCCTTATTTATTGCCCAGCTTTTCAATGTATATGAGACGATTGAAAGCACCATGGTGACTCTTGGTTTCAGGGGTAGGGCCAAGATGGCAGAGTAGTCAGATACTTCCTGTGGTCCCTCTTAAAAAGAAGACCTGAAAAAACAAGTAAATTGATTATGTACGACAATCTAGGCATCCCAAACATCAAAGACAAAGTTGAAGAGTTGGATTGAATAGCCGGGGGAGGGAGATACAGTTTAGAAGCAGTGAGGATTTGCCAGACTTGGCCTGTCTGGCACCCTGCAGCTGGATTGCCTGGCTTGTGCGGGCTGTAGCAAGCAGTAGCACTCAGGACATGTTTTCCACATCAGGAGAAACTGAGCAGTGGAGAGTCTTCACAGGCCTCTAGAGCCAGGGAGAAGAGACACTGAATCCACGAAAGTTAAGTGCAAGTGTCAAAAAAACCATTCCCCTCTCTGGAAAGTACCTCTTTCTCATTCACTTGCCCCCACCCCAGTCTGCTCTGGTCCTGAGCTGGCTTCGGGGATTGCTGCACTCCCCTGGGCCAGAAGTGGGACTGTCACACACCCTGAGCCATTCTCCTGGCTTTAGAGAAGAAACAAATTAACAAACAGGAAAAAATAATATGACAGCTCCCGTGAGAACTCAGGGCAGGCACAGCCACTTTGCCTAGGCATGGGCACAAGGGGTCCATGGTCTTGGCATGTCTTTCACCTCTGCCTAGACCTGTGTGGACCCATTTCAACAGTGTAGGCCCTCATTAGCATATTACAACAGGGTATATACCTGAAGCCTATTCTCAACTGCAACAGCTAAAGGGGAGTGGCAAATTCATGACATTTGATACCGCCCTACCCGTTAAGCAGAGTCCTCACCTACCTACATTGGAGGCCTGAGAACTAGTAGCTCTACCCATTCCACCTAGCCACCCATGACAGGGGTCCGATTATAAGTAGTGCCTTCCAGTTCTTACAGCCAATAGCACTGGGTGCCCAAAATCTGGCTGCAAGACCCACTCACCTACCCATTCTAGGGAACAGGGAAACACCTTCCACCCAGGCATTCAGAGGCAGCCATCAGACTCCTATCTTGCTGAGCGCATAACCCCCTACTGCAGCCAAATACCTGTGCCTACTCCAATCACCCCTACATAGCCCTGCCCATGTAGGACTGTAGGTGACAGCCTGCACCACACACTCAGTGACCAGCAACCTGAGCACCTGAGCTGAATCCACACAAGAAAAGTAAACAGACTCTTGGGCTTACATACCTATTAACAGCTCTAAACACCTGGTGACAGGACATGAGAGTTTCAAAGATGCCAATAATCAAAGTAGCTCACGTGACCAGCCTATTTGGGCGTATCAAAACAAAACAAAACAAGAAGCTAGGACACAGTAAGAAAACATTAAATAAATAAATATAATAACTTATTGATGGCTCAGAGACAACAGTCAATTTCAAATCATATAAAGAGTCAGACCATGATGGGTTCAGCAAATGACCAAAACAGAGAACTAAGAAACCTCCCAGAGGAACAGAAGATCTTGGAATTATCAGAGGTAGAAATCAAAAGATTAATATACAGAGCTCTTCAAGAGATCAGTAAGGAGATCAGGCAAAAAGCAGACCAAGCAGAGGAACACACAGACAAAGCAACAGAGGAACTTAAGAAGGTTATACAAGAGCATAATGACAAATTTAACAGGCTGTAAGAATCCATAGAGAGAGCAAATAGAAATCCAAAAGATTAACAATAAAATTTCAGAATTAGTCAACTCAATAGAAAGTAACAGGAGCAGAATTGAGGCAATGGAAGTTAGAATGTGTGAGATTGGAGATAAAGCACTTTACACCAATTTATTTGAGGAAAAATCAGGTAAAAGAATTAAAAAAAAAATGAAGAAACACTAAGAATTATGTGGGACTGTATGAAAAGGAATAACCTATGAGTGATTGGAGTACCAGAATGGGGGGGATAACAGAAAATACAGAGAGAATTGTTGAAGATTTGTTGGCAGAAAACTTCCCTGATATCGTGAAAGATGAGAAGATACCTATCCAAGAAGCTCACCGAACCCCTCACTGGGTAGATCCCAAAAGAAAACACCATGACTTGGGTCAGGTGCACCTTAGTCTTCAAGGTGACATCTTTTGCAGCAGATTTGCCCAATGCAATGTGTCTTTTGATTTCTTGACTGCTACTTCCATGGACGTTGATTGTGGATCCAAGTAAAATGAAATGCTTGACAACTTCAATCTTTTCTCCATTTACCATGATGTTGCTTACTGGTCCGGTGGTAAGGATTTTTGTTTATGTTGAGGTGTAATCCATACTGAAGGCTGTGGTCTTTGATCTTCATTGTTAAGTGCCTCAAACCCTCTTCACTTTCAGCAAACAAGGTTGTATCATCTACATATCGAAGGTTGTTAATGAGTCTTCCTCCAGTCCTGATACCACGTTCTTCTTCATATAGTCCAGTTTTCTGATTATTTGCTTAGCATACAGATTGAATAAGTATGGTGAACCGATACAACCCTGATGCACACTTTTCTTGACTTTAAACCATGCAGAATCCTCTTGTTCTTTTCAAATGACTGCCTCTTTGCCTAAATAAAAGTCCCTTATAAGTGCAATTAAGTGTTCTGGAATTCCCATTCTTCTGGATGTTATCCAAAATTCGTTATGATCCACACAGTCAGATGCCTTTGCATAGGTAATAAAACACAGGTAAACATCTTTCTGGCATTCTCTGCTTTCAGCCAGGATCGATCTGACATCAGCAGTGATATCTCTTGTTCCAAGTCCTCTTTCTGAATCCAGCTTGAATTTCTGGCAGTTCCCTGTTGACTTACTGCTGCAATTGCTTTTGAATGATCTTCAGTAAAATTTTACTTGTGTGTGATATTAATGGTATTGTTTGATAATTTCCACATTCTGTTGAATCACCTTTCTTTGGAATGGGCACAAAGATGGATCTTTTCCAGTCAATTGGCCAGGTAGCGGTCTTCCAAAATTCTTAGCGTAGATGAGGGAATGCCTCCGACACTGCATCTGTTTGTTGAAACGTCTCAATTAGTATTCCATCAATTCCTGAAGCCCTGTTTTTCACCAGTGCCTTCAGTGCAGCTTGGACCTCTTCCTTTGGTACCATTGGTTTTTGATCATATGCTGCTTTCTGAAATGGTTGAACATCGACCAATTCTTTTTGGAATAGCGACTCTGTGTATTCCTTCCATCTTCTTTTGATGCTTCCTGCTTCGTTTAGTATTTTCCCCATAGAATCCTTCAGTAATGCATCTCAAGACTTGAATTTTCACTTCAGTTCTTTCAGCTTGAGAAATGCTGAGTGTGTTCTTCCCTTTTGATTTTCTACCTCCTTGTCTTTGCACATGTCATTATAATACTTTATTTTGTCTTCTCAAGCCACCATTTGAAATCTTCTGTTCAACTGTTACTTCATCATTTCTTCCTTTCCCTTTAGCTATTCAGCATTCAAGAGCAAGTTTCAGAGTCTCTTCTGACATCCATTTTGATCTTTTCTTTCTTTCCTGCCTTTTTAATGGCCTTTTACTTTTGGAAAATTGCTTTGGACAATTTTGGAAATCAGAACTTCGCGTTGATATACTACTGATAATCATTCTAAAGAACGTGTTCCCATTTTGCCAAATGCCCCCAAAATGTCTTTTTTCTCTTCTAGGATCTAATCCAGGATCCCCCATTGCATTAAATTGTTATTGTCTTTTTAGTCTCCTCCAGTTTGTAAGAGACTTTCTCAGTCTTTCATGACTTTAATACTTTCGAAGAGTACTGACCAGTTATTTTGTAGAATGTCCCTCAGTTTGGGTTTGGCTTCCTTATGGTTGGACTTGATTGTGCATTTTTGGCAAGGATACCACAGTAGTGATGCTGCGCCCCTCTTAGTGCACCAGATGTCAATATGTCTCATTGTTGATGAGCTAACTTTGGGTCACTTGGTTTAAGGTGGTGTTTGCCAGGTTTTTGCACCAAGAAGTTACTGTTTTTTCCTTTGGAATTGATTAGTATCTCTGGAGAGACAATTTGAGACTATGCAAATAGCCTGTTTCTCATCATATTTTCACCCATTAATTTTAGAATCCATTGATGAGTCTTTCATGTAACAGTTATTCCTATAGTGTATGCCAAATGATATAATTTATTTCCATCATTCCTTCTACATTTATTAATTGTAATTCTACTGTAAAGAGCCATTCCTTCTTCCTCCATTTATTTATTTACATCAGTGTGAACTCATCAAAACTTATTTTATTCTATGGAGTTTATTTGGGCAGGCTCCAGTATCCTTTTGACATATTTTCATTTCTTTCTTTTTTTTTTTTAACATTTTTCTTTTTGGCATCTCAAGATGTACCAAGCTCATTTTGTACTTTCCCCATCATTTCTCCAAAGAGCCCTAGTTTTTTTTGGAGATTGACATTAGAAACCAAAATCTGGGTGCTAGGTATGCTCTTTGCTACTAGTATGTCATCACATTGCTTCTAGTCCCTCTTAGCAAACAGAGCTGGAAAAATAAATACACTTACCTACCTACAAAAGAAAGTTCACCTGATACTTACAATTATAATCTAATACGACTAGTTTCCTTCCAGACATCTCCATTTCCTTATATGTAACTCCTTTCTCTAACAGTGAGAAACCTGGCTCTCATTATCCCTAATATATTTACTTATTTATTCAACCCAGAATACATGTAGGTCCCTGGGTGGCACAAGTGGTTTGCAATTGGCTGCTAACCTAAAGGTTGGTGGTTCAAATCCACCCAGCAGCAACACTGGAAGAAAAAGCCTGGCAACCTGCTTCCATAAAGATGACAGCCTTGCAAACCGTATGAAACAGTTATACTCTGTAACATATGGGGTTGCCATAAGTTGGAATTGACTTAATGGCAACAGGTCTGGTTTTTTGTTTTTCTTCAAGTATGCATGTGGTTTTGGGATTGTAATTCCATAATCTCTGTGAGAAACAAATAACCAGAGTATACTGTTTGGGTACAGTTCTTTCTGTCTTTGATCATTCGGGTACAGTTCTTTCTGTCTTTGATATAAAACCCTGCTACCGTCAAGTCAATTCAGATTCATAGTTGATTCAGATTCATAGCGACCCTACAGGACAGAGTAGAACTACCCCATAGGGTTTCCAAGGCTGTAATTCTTATGGAAGCAGACTGCCATATCTTTTTCCAGCAGAACAGCTGGTGAGTTTGAACCATCAACCCTTCAGTTAGCAGCTGAGCACTTAACCACTGCACTACCAGAGCTCCTTTTAGTCTTATATTCCAGCCCATAGTGATCCTAGAAGACCAAGTAGAACTGCCCCATAGGGTTTCCAAGGATCAACTGGTGGATTTCAACTGCTGACATTTTGGTTAGCAGCTGTTACCACTTAACCAGTGTTCCACAAGGGCTCCTTTTTAGCCTTATAGTATATAGTAAAAATATTGTCTTCTAAAATTACTTAGATTGGTCTTTTCTTTCCCACTCTTTTCAGCGTGGCTTTGTTGTTTATTTGTAATACAGCTAGGTTCATTTGTTCTTTTGAGTTCTTCTTTGAGTCCCTCCTCACATGTAGTGATTGATATTAATTGTTATTTGGAGGAGCATGTGAAATATTAATATGGCTTCAAGAATCAGAATCATACAGCGAGGCATAGATACTCAGAGAATTGTCACTCCTTCAGCCCTCTGTTCCATTTCATTCCCCCATTCCTACACCCCATTCCCTCCCACCCCCTGTAGGTAGCCATTTCATTAGCTTCTGGTTATTCTTCCTTTATTTCCTTTTGTACAAATGAGCAAATAAATATGTCTTTTTTATAGTACCAAGCAATTTGAATGCTCTTTGATGATTTCATCTCTGAGGGTACTGTACTGTTCATACTTGGTCTATCCTTACTGCTAATGTATTAGAAAGCTAAATGAAACTATGTATTTTTCTTGAAAAATAATTTTGAATTTGTTTTTTCTAGAATGAAGATGATAGCACGACTTTGAATGGGTTCATTAGCACTGAATTGTCTATTTCTTAATAGGATTTATCTTAAAAAGGATAACATAAAGCAAGCAGCAATGTTTATCAAGTTTTATTTAACTCATTATATATATACATATACATTTTAAGCAGGATGTCTTAAAAATTTCTGTTTATTGTTTGAATTTAAATTATTTCAAGCACCAATTAGAGCTGCTAGTCTGTTATGTAAAATATATACTGTTGCTTCTGGAGGTCTTGCAAAATACCAGTGTTTACTTGCAAAACAAAACATTTCTCTGTATCTATGTGTATATCATTGTATACTTTTTTTCCTTTTCAAATATTCTGCAGGCATTTGGGCAGTCTTTCTCCATCCACCGTAAAGTTGCTGAGGATGGAGAGACTCGGGAGGAAACGCTTCTGCAGGAGTCAGCATCTAAGGAAGCTTACTATCTGGGGAAGATCTTGGAGATGCAGAACGAGCTGAAACAGAGCCGAGCTGTGGTCACTAATGTACAGGCAGAAAATGAGCGGCTCACAGCAGTTGTTCAGGATCTGAAGGAGGTAAATAGATAAATTCCCTGTTAAAGATGTGTAGGGCAGGGAAATAAAGTTCTTCTTGTAGGAAATTGGAATAAAATATTTGCTTTAATCAGAGACTTGTATTAAATACATAATACCGACGCGAGAAATTTTTCTGCTTTCTTAGTGAAATGACAGCTTGTTCTGAGAAGAGTTTGCCTTTCTTTCTTTTAAGAATTAAAGTTTTATTTATTGAGTGCTTGGGAACTGGCCCTGCCATTACTGCATAGGTATTTAAAAAGATGGTGACGTTAACACTTTCTCCCCCATGACCTGTTTTAATACAGTGTGGAAAAATACAGTTAGCTGTAATGCTCCGTATCTGTACTAATTCGTAACGACAGTGGTGTTAGCTCAAGATTCTTCTAATTGGGGAATGAGGCCCCAGGCGAGTGTCCTGAGGGGTCTTAGAGTCTGGTGATGCAGAACCCTAAACTATGTTTCCTGGCTATAGAGGAGGCAGCAAATTATAGCTGCCATGAATTGGGGAGTCTCCTTTAGACCCTGGGCCTCCAGTGAACTCATTCTTTCTCTTCAGTTCTTCCATGGCAGCATCAGACTGACAGAGTCATTCATTAGTGGAAGAGTGATGTTGGGAGCAGAAATAGCCAAAAGCAGGTTCATCCACCACACCCTTTTAAGAGCACCTTTGGAAACTTCATATTCATTCATTCACTCCATTTTTTGTTATGAGAGCTGTAGACAAGGTACAGATGTCCCCTGATTCCTACCCATGCAGCAGCGATTGATAAATGTACAGGTGCAGTGTCTACTACTAAATGGCTTATTAATTGAATGTTTTAGTAATAAGATAGGATGAAAAATTGTGAAATATAAGATAAGAAATCCACTAATATTCCCCTTGAAAATAGTGGTATGACTAGAATTTCATTATTATGAGATATAATTTGCCCAAAATTTATTGAAATGTAAGAAACAATTTACCTCAACACATGTCCATATTAGAATGAGCTAAATGAATATTGACAATAAAGTTCTTCTTTGTCTCTCTCATTGCCTTTGGAAACACCCAAATACAATGGTATGACCCTGGAGACAGAGACATGAGTCCAGCAAATGGAAGTTAGTGCTTGGTATTAAAAGGAAGGTGAGATAGTTTCAGGGCACCTTGCCTCATCTCCCTCCAACCCAAATAATTTAGGAGTGAGGTGGCTTGATTATTTTCGCCTTTGGAGCTCTGGCGTCCTGTCCCCAGATGTCTAGAGCTGTTATCAGGTACATCAGTGTAGGAGTCCATTCACTTTTCTTGTATGAATTCAGCTTAGGTGTCCAGGTAGCTGATTAACAAGTGTGTGGTACAGGCTCTGTCCTACAGTCTTAGAGGAGCAGGGGTGATTGGCGTAGGTACAAGTATCTGGTTGCAGCAGGGAGTCACACTCTGAACAAGGCGGGGGGCTGAGAATTGTCCCCAACGTGTCTCTGAGGAAAGTATGTCCCTGTTCCCTAGACTGTACAGGTAGGTGCGTTTTACAGACGGACCATGGGCACCCAATGTTTTTGAGTGTAAGCACTGGGAGGTACCAGTTATCCTTGGACCCCTGTCACGGGTGGCTGGGTGACCAGAGTGGAGCTACCAGTCCTTAGGCCCCTGATGTGGGACAGTGAGGACCCTATTTAATAGGCAAAGCAATGTCAAACATCAAACACCCACCTCTCCGCTGCACAGCTGAAATGTTTAGAGTCTGCCAACAAGGGCCTATCCTCCTGAAATAGGCCCACACAGGTCCATGCAGAGGGAAAAGGTACTCAAAGTCCACAGATCATTTATGCCTGGACGGGAGCCGCTTCTGTCCTGAACTCCCCCCAGTGGGTGGATCTGGAAAATTATCTTTTCTCCCAATTGCAAATTTTATTCCTTCTCCAAGGCTGGGAGGATGGCTCTAGGTGCTCAACAGGGCCTATCTCAGACCCAGGGAAATCAGCCGCTGGATCCGGCTTGGGGTTGAGGGGGTGCTGTGAAATATATGCAAGTACTTAGCTTTTGCTGAGAGCGCCGTTCTTCTCTGGTTCCAGAGGTGTTAGTAGGCTGTGTGGCTGGCTGCTTCTCCCTGAGGAAACTGGCGGAATGCTAGTACCAGCCTGCCACAGCTGCTCTTGGGAATGGTGCCTGAGGTCTCCCCATGATTCAGGTCCAGTAACTCCTCTCCACTTCTGAAGAGTCTCTTCTTCCCCCTGCCCCTCAGTTCATTTTCTAAGCTTGCCTTTGATGCTCAGGGCTCCTAGCTTGCCATAAATATACTCGTTTCACTTGTTTTTTCAGGTCTTTGTTGTAAAGAGGGCTTCCCGGAAGTGTCTGTCTACTCTGCCATCTTGGCTCCACCTCCCCAAATAATTTTTAAAAAACAAAGCTGCCCTCCCATTCTTCATTTCATATATCTTTACATATCAGTGTTTTGTCATCACTGCTAACCATCTGGGGTCCTAGACCCTCCACCTCCTAAGGAATTGCCCTTCACCCTTCCAAGCCCAGGCCTCTCCATGAGAGAGGTGTCTTCTGCAGAAATGGGCTGAAGGTTCAAGTAGTGTTGTAGACCATCATACAGGATTAGGCAAGGCACAGAACATCTACAAGGAACAACCTCAGTAGCTGTGAGCTGCAGGTTCATGTGGCAAGCTAGCAGGAAGGACACGACATGGGCGACAGACATGAGGACCATGCACACGCAGATCCTGGCAGTTGGCAGAGAAGAGCTGTGACTAGTGAGTAACCACCAGCCAAGCATTCTTGATTTCCCATTGGACTGATCCTCTGTGAGCTGTACATTCCCACTTTACATGGCAGCTGCGGAAAGAGCAGTAAAGGGTGAGGACAAGCAAGGAATCCCAGATCTTTTTCTGTATGTGTCAAGGCAGTGGTGATTGATGGAGCATCCTCAGTTGCACATGCAGTGCTTGCCAATGAGAGGATAGATGACAAGCAGCAGGAGTTGGTAATAAAGGACGGGGCTATGGGTTAGGAATGAACTGATGCCTCAATGGAAAATCATTTTTGAGGAGGACTTCATAGTTCAGTTAGAACATAAGGAGAATTTATTAAAACTTGAATCCTGGGCCCTACCCCAGAAAGTCTAATTCAGTAGGTCTGGGTGGGACCAATAATTTGCATTTCTGACAAGTTCCCTGGTGATGATGACGCTGGTGGTCTACAGGCCACACTTTAAGAACCATTAATTTATTTGGTTGACCCAAGGCTGGGGAAAATAGTATCATAAAGCTTATGATTTAGGGAATTGCTATAAGTACCATAATCACCTGAATGAATTACTTGGTTACAATTTCTTTGATAACCAATTTCAATTGTTGATTTGCCTTAAGAGAAAAATTTGGTATTTCAAAATTTATGTATTTTTGGTCTAAAACAGTTAAAAGCTATTTATTCTATGAATGTATTCATTCAGATTTGTCAGGTAGTTAAAAGAAAGAGATTGTCAGTTTCCTAGTCTTCTAAGTTTGCCAACAGCATGCGTGGGAGTATATTTGTTGAATCATTGATATTCTTTCTGGTGGACTAAAAGCTAGTGTTAAGCCCCTGAGGTCTGCTGTTTTTCATCCCTGATTTAAATTTTGATGTACCTAATAGAATTATTATTATTATTAGCATTTAGAGCTGAATACATGTTGTAAAAGGAAACAGGAATAAATTCTATTTTATTGTATATTGATACTGACTTTTGATGACTGGTATTAAATTGAAATCCCAGATTTGTTTTTATTGTCAGTGTATGTTATTTATTTTTTAAATTCTACACACTGAGTGATACATAGCAGTTGGAAGAAATATGAAACAAAAAAATCATAACATAACATACCATGATAAATGTACAAGGATAATGAACCCAAATGTAGTCAATCATTAGCTCAACAGATGCTGTGTGAGTTAACAATTTAATTAATGGAATTATTTTTATTTACTAAAAGGACTGATCTCTTTTTTTCAGCAGAATTGTTGGTATAGGCAAAGATGTATGTGTGCTGTGTATTATGGAAGTTTTACATGTGTATGTGTGTTATTCCCAAGGTCAAATTCTTTTCCATGTATGGTGGGTATAATATAGTGAAAAAAAAAAATGAGAAAAGGCTGAAATAGGAATTAAAAAATCCATATTTTAGTCTCAGCTCTTCTACAGGTTTTAGTACTGTTTTCGTGGTTTTTTAAAAATTCATTTAAAATTAATATTATTATATAGTAAATACATAATGAACATAAACTGTTCTCATTAATTTTTGCATACTCCATAAAAATATTGTTGATGATACTACTCATTATGTAGATGTGTATTCTTAGGTTTAAGAAACATTAAACACCTCTTTGAATTTATCACCTTAAAAATTCTTTCCTTTAAGAGATGAATCAAGCAGTAAGAATTACATTGTATTTTTTATTTTTGCCTAGGTTGTTAAGAATCCCAGGACTGGGTTTTTCGTATAATCCTTTTCACTTTTAAACAATTTTATCATCCTTATTTTATATGTGTATTTAATGTAAACTCATTTTTAAAAACTAAATAATTTTTATGAATGCTTCAAAGGTCAGCGGAGCAAGCGCGGGGGTCTGGGGAACATGGTTTGCGGGGACTTCTAAGTCAATTGGCAAAATAATTCTATTATGAAATCATTCTGCATCCCACTTTGAAATGTGGCGTCTGGGGTCTTAAATGCTAACAAGCAGCCATCTAAGATGCAGCAATTGGTCTCAACCCACCTGGAGCAAAGGAAAATGAAGAACACCAAGCCCACATGACAACTAAGAGCCCGAGAGACAGAAAGGGCCACATGAACCAGAGACCTACATCATCCTGAGACCAGAAGAACTAGTTGGTGCCCGGCCACAATCGATGACTGCCCTGACAGGGAGCTCAGCAGAGGACCCCTGAGGGAGCAGGAGATCAGTGGGATGCAGACCCCAAATTCTCATAACAAGACCAAACTTAATGGTCTGACTGAGACTGGAGGAATCCCGGCGGCCATGCTCCCCAGACCTTCAGTTGACACAGGACAGGAACCATCCCCGAAGACAACTCATCAGAAATGAAAGGGACTGGTCAGCGGGTGGGAGAGAGATGCTGATGAAGAGTGAGCTAATTATATCAGGTGGACACTTGAGATTGTGTTGGCAACTCTTGCCTGGAGGGGGGATGGGAGGATAGAGAGAGAGGGAAGCTGGCAAAATTGTCAAGAAAGGAGAGACTGAAAGGGCTGACTCAAGACGGGGAGAGTAAGTGGGAGTAGGGAGTGAGATGTATGTAAACTTATATGTGACAGACTGATTGGATTTGTAAACGTTCACTTGAAGCTTAATAAAAGTTATTATAAAAAAAAAAAAAAAAAAAAACTAAATAATTTTTAGAAGCTCAGGGGCTATAAAGAAAAAAAATCACCCAAATTAAATAACCAAATTAAGAGTTGTTGTGGATTGAATAACCCTGGTGGCGTAGCAGTTAAGAGCTATGGCTGCTAACCAAAAGTCGGCAGTTCGAATCCACCAGGATTCTGTGGGGCAGTTCTACTCTGTCCTGTAGGGTCACTATGAATCGGAATCGACTCGACGGCAGTGGGTTTTTTTGGTAGTACGTGGATTGAATTGTATTCCCCCAAAATGTGTTGCAAATGTAAACTCTATGCCTGTGGTTATAATCCCATTTGGGATGGGTCGTCTCTGTTAGGTCAATGAAGCATAATTTGTGTAGGGTGTTTGGAGTCATCCTCTTTTGAGATGTAAAGGAGATTAAAGAAGCAAGCACAGAAGGAGGAAGACAGATGCCACACCACATGAAGATCACTAGGGAACCAAGGAACAGGAATCTTCCTCCAGAGCCAACAGAGAGAGAGCTTTCAACCCAGAGTGGGCACCCTAAATTCAGACTTCTAGCCTCCTAAACTGTGAGAAAATACATTTCTGTTTGTTAAAGCCACTCATTTGTGGTATTCCTGTTACAGCAGCATGAGATAACTAAGACAGGAGTTAATCTAACTCAACCACTAGGCCAGTAGCGGGGGAAAAAAAAAAACCTAGATTCTCTTGTCCAGAATCATTTTGGTTAGAGCTTAAAGAAAATAGATAGATTATTATTATGGATTGACTTGTATCCCCTAAAAATGTGTGTCAATTTGGCTAGGCTATGATTCCCAGTATTGTGATTGTCCACCATTTTGTCATCTGATGTGATTTTCCTGTGTGTTGTAAATCCTACTGTTATAATGTTAACAAGGCAGAATTAGATGCAGTTATGTTAATGAGGCAGTACTTAAACTACAAGATTAGATTGTATCTTAAATCAATCTCTTTTGAGATATAAAAGGGAGAAGTGAGCAGAGAGACAAGAAAGCAGCACTGGGAGGACAGTGAGTCCCTTGGACTCAGGGTCCCTGCACAGAGAAGTTCCTAGACCAAGGGAAGATTGGTGACTAGGACGTTCCCCCAGAACTGATAGAGAAAGCCTTCTCCTGGAGCTGGCACCCTGAATTTGGACTTCTAGCCTCCTAGACTGTGAGAGAATAAATTTGTTAAAGCGATCCATCCACTTGTGATATTTTATTATAGCAGCACTAGATAACTATGACAATTACTGTATTTAAGAAAATTTGAATTTAATATTTTCTATCTCCAACCTACAGGTCTAACTTACTAAAAGAAAGACTAAATAAGTTTATTTGCCCAATATTTGCTGGGTATTTACTCTGTATTGACAAAATCATAGAATGATGGAGCCCTGGTGGCACAGTGGTTAAGAGTTATGGCTGCTCACCAAAAGGTCGGCAGTTTGAATCTATCAGCTGCTCCTTGGAAACTCTGTGGGGCAGTTCTACTCTGTCCTGTAGTGTCACTATAAGTCAGAATCAACTCGATGGCAATGGGTTTGGTTTTTTTGTTTTCTTTTTTTAATGCTCTCATTTGTTAATAAGTCAGAATTTACTACAATATTTACAAAGCATGCAAATCAATTATACCAGTATTCTTAACCAGAATTGGTATGTCTGTTATAAAGAGATGTCACAAAACCCCTTTAGGAGGAATGCAGTAGAGTTATAAAATAGATTACTGACCTCAATAGAGACTAATCCTCTTCTTTAAAGTGCAAATAACATTTATCAAGGGCCAGACAACATGCCAGACACACTTCTAAATTCTTCATGTGGATTAATCTATTTAATCCTTATAACAACCCTACTGAAGTAGGTGTTATTATTATACCATCCTGTTTTACTGATGGGGCACGTGAATCACAGAGAGGGCCGTAAGTGAGGAGCCAGGATCTGAACTCAGGAAAACTGACTGATGTGTGCACTCAGCCACGTCACTGTAGCTGCCAAACCAAGCCCAAGCCCAAGCCCAAGCCCGAGCCCAGTGCCGTCAAGTCGATTCCGACTCATAGTGACCCTATAGGACAGAGTAGAACTGCCCCATAGAGTTTCCAAGGAGCACCCAGCAGATTCGAACTGCTGACCCTTTAGTTAGCAGCCGTAGCACTTAACCACTACACTACCAGGGTTTCCTAGCTGCCAAAAGCACGTGTTTTTGTCTTTTAAATCTTGCTCCAAGTTAACGAAATTTCTGGGAAAAACATTTGAAGCTTTAGTACAATAGCAGAATTTGTGACTTACTGGAATATCATCATTAACATTTTATTAGGATATGACCATTTTACTTTTCAAAAGCTGCTGATTTTTAAAATCACGTGATTTTTTTTTTTTTTTTTCTCATTGAAGATCCAGTGTAAAAACGTCTTGGAGGCAGTGTCTGACCTCCTGCAACCTCACAAGGTCAACAGCACAAGGCTGACTCCCCTGAGGCAGAGGCCAGACAAGTCTCCTCTCTCTGACATAGCTACCAATTCTGATACCAACTGTCCCTCCCACAGCACTCTGTACTGGGTTCAATAATTCATTGCAATGGCCACACAGAACTCACAGACCATAGTCACAATTGTGAGGTTTATTAGGGAAGTAACAGGCACAATTCAGGCTCACGAGCACTCAGGATATAGTTCTTCCATCAGGATAGCCTCTCCCCAGCTGTGCTCACAGGCACACCTCTCCCTGGCCCTCAGTCTCTGCCCAGAGGCATTCAGCTTTCTCTCTCCGTGGGCCAGGAAGCCCACCACAGCATCTCCAGCTGCCAGATCTCTGCTCCTGGGTCTCTCCTTCCTTGGTAGTGGTGGGCTCCTCCTCTCCGCTCTGAAATTGGCTTTCTTTTAAGGCAAAACTGACCAATCCCCTTGGTAGGCCACAGTTACGCTTTCACACAATCACTGGGCAAGAGTTACAAAGACCATGGCTAGAAAATAATTGATCCACTGTATCCAGTTTTTTCCTCATTGGAATATACAACCAAATTTCCTAAGATAACAATGGCTCAATTTTCAGAAATCTATTGTTAGGTCAACATTTTAGGGATACACCTGTTCCACCAAAGGGAATCCATAACCTTAAAATTTTAGGACTGGAAGGCATCTCAGTGATTATTCGGTATTGACTTATCCCAAATCAATAATTCTTTCCACAATATGTCTGAATGGTCACATAGTCTTTCCTAAGATATTTCCAGTATCCTTTCAAGGGAGGGGCTGTGTTTTGTCTGCCATTTATCTTTGTATCCCTAGCACCCAACACAGTGCCTGATCAGAAGCAGGCATAAAAAAAATTTAAAAAATAGTTTGTTGAATTGAACTGAACTGAAGGGACATGTTTTAGGAGTTAGATACCCCTCAGTTCGAATCCCAGCTATGCTAGTTACCACCTGTATGATATTGGACAAGTTACTTTTATTCCCTGAGCCTCAATTTCCTTATTTCTAATATGGAAATGATAATACCTAACTTACAGGTCTTGTGTAAAATGCCTGGTACAACGGAGGCACTAAATTAGTGTTCATTCCGTATCTCCCAACTCCTCCCAAGGCTGCCCATGTGTTGCCTGGCAGCTCTATTTCTAGCCTCTGGATCTACAGAGAATAAATCTTTCTAGTTTCCTTTCCACTTCATCCATGTCCAAAGCCTCAAATTGTTGGAAGGAGCTAGCTTCTTTTTTTCAGACCAAATATATCTAAATCCGTTGGCATTTCCTCATGTGACATGATTCCAGAGCATCTCAGCATCCTGGTTATTCTTCTTAGATGATTCTCTGTGTCTCTTAAAATATGTGTCTGCTTTTTTTAAACATGAATCTCTTGACTGTCTTTACTCCAATTGGAAACCCTTGAAAATTTGAACGATTGGACCTAGATTTTGAGTTTCGTATTAAGCATTCATCTCAGGGTTTTAATCTTTTTGGATTTTCAACTTCGTAGTCATACATTCATTCATTCATTCAACAAAGATCTCTTCAGTGCTTAGTCTGAGCCAGATACTACTTTGGTGTTTGGGAAGCATCAATGAACACAGTTCAGTGGAGAGTTGTCGTCAATCTTAACACAACTAAATGTACTTAGAAATGATTTTCTTGCACTTGTGTCTGTGAAAATGGACAGTGTGCTGCGTTTTAGGCAACATATAATGTTTTTGTATAGTAATATCATACTCATGTAGATGTCTCTCATTAGACACAACAAATAGGTGGTACTTGCTGTAAGTAAGCAAAGAACAGCATCTAAATAGCGAGATTCGATGCCATGGACCTCAGGCACCAACACATATCACTATATTCACAGGATAACTCAGTCACTCTTTAAACTCTCTAAAAACCTAGTTATTTTTATGTGTAAGTGGTGGTTTGGTAGTTATTTGAAGAATTTGAAACTAGAAAATCTGAGTTCAGGCCCTAGCTCAACCATTTTACCAATTGTGTGAATAAACTCGTTTCCCATATAAACATTATAATCTAATCTATTTATCCCCCCCAACGTTTTTAGGAGGGTATCATGAAATATGGTTTATGAAAGTGCTTTAAAAGAAATAGGGGACTATGTATATGTGATTTATTGTTTCAAAGTTTGATTATCAGACTTATTTACCTACAGCAGGACAGAAACAATAAAATAGAAAGATGTACTGGCTAGTAGGAGAAGCCCCAGCACCATTTGACAGCAGCAAGAAATAATGGCTGACACCCTAACACCAAAAGAGAAAACCAAACACATGTTTATAAG
Source organism: Loxodonta africana (assembly GCF_030014295.1). Lineage (NCBI taxonomy): Eukaryota > Metazoa > Chordata > Mammalia > Proboscidea > Elephantidae > Loxodonta > Loxodonta africana. Next base: position 106,605,446 of record NC_087345.1, on the reverse strand, counting down.
CCAATAGATTGAAAGAGGAGAGCCATCTGGGTGCTCTGACTATTAGTGTAAACGGCCTTTCATACCTGGCTGGTCCCTGAGAGGGTCATTGCATTGTTAGTCAGTAAGGCATCTATTGTGCTTACTGATGACCTGACTCATAGGGGAAAAGATAAAACTAATTAAGTCATGAAATGAATGACAGAGTCTTTTTCACAGCCTCTGATGGTTCTGGCTGAATAATTTGTCATTAGGAGCTGTGTTTACATAAAGCTGAATGAAACTCACACATCCAACTGAATGATGTTTTTTCAGTTCTGTAAAGTCATGGCTTGGGTATAGCTAGAAAGTTGTCTATTTCTCTGGCATGCCCTGGCTTCTCCCCCGCTCTCCGTACTTGTTGGAAATGAACACCACACTCTGGAATGGTGCAGAGCACTAGTGAGGAATTGTCACTGTTCTTAACTGGTTTAGGTAACAAATTTTGTTTTTTGTTTTTTAACATATATTGAGAGCTACTAGAGGCTTGAATTTTTTCTTCAGTTCTTTCAGCTTGAGAAATGCTGAACTTGTTCTTCCCTTTTGATGTTCTATCTCCAGCTCTTTGCACGTGTCATTATAATACTTTGTCTTCTCAAGCTGCCCTTTGAAATATTCTGTTCAGCTCTTTTACTTCATCATTTTTCTGATCACTTTAGCTACGTGACATTCAAGAGCAAGTTTCAGAGTCTCTTCTGACATCCATTTTGGTCTTTCTTTCCTGTCTTTTTAATGACATCTTGCTTTCTTCATGTATGATGTCCTTGATGTCATTCCACAACTCATCTGGTTTTCGATCATTGGTGTTCAACATGTCCAATCTATTCTGTGGATTTATTCTAATTTTCTTCAGTTTCAACTTGAACTTGCATATGAGCAATTGATGGTCTGTTCCGCAGTTGGTCCCTGGCCTTGTTCTGACTGATGATGCTGAGGTTTTCCATCATCTCTTCCCACAGATGTAGTCAGTTTCATTCCTGTGTATTCCATCTGGTGAGGTCCATGTGTATAGTCGCCATTGATGGTGATGAAAAAAGGTATTTGCAATGAAGAAGTCATTGGTCTTGCAAAATTCTGTCACGCGATCTCCAGCATCTTTCTATCACAAAGGCCGTATTTTCCAACTACCGATTGTTCTTCTTTGTTTCCAACTTTTGCGTTCCAATCACCAGTAATTACTAATGCATCCTGATTGCACTGAAGTAGACCACCAGGTCCTTCTCCCTAGTCTATGTTAGTCTGGACTCTCAGCTGAAACCTGTCCACTGTGGGCGACCCTGCTGGTATTTGAATACTAGTGACATAGCTTCTAGCATCACAGCAACACGCAAGTCCCCACAGTACAACAAACTGACAGATGAGTTGCAATACTGAAGGATTCTACAGGGAAAATATTAAATGACATAGGAAGCATCAGAAGAAGATGGAAGGAATAACAGAGGCACTATATCAAAAAGAACTGGTTGATGTTCAACCATTTCAGGAGGTAGCATATGATCAGGAACTCATGGTACTAAAGGAAGAAGTCCAAGCTGCACTGAAGGCATTGGTGAAAAACAAGTCTGCAGGAATTGATGGAATATCAATTGAGATGTTTCAACAAAGGAATGCAGCACTGGAGGTGCTTGCTCGTCTATGTCGAGAAACTTGGAAGACAGCTACCTGGCCGACCGACTGGAAGAGATCCATATTTATGCAAATTCCCAAGAAAGGTGATCCAACTGAGTGCAGAAATTATCAAACAATATCATTAATATCACATGCAAGTAAAATTGTGCTGAAGATCATTCAAAGATGGCTACAGCAATATATCGACAAGGAACTGCCAGAAATTCAAGCCAGATTCAGAAAAGGCTGTGGAACAAGGAATAGCAGTGCTAATGTCAGGTGGATCCTGGCTGAAAGCAGAGAATACCAGAAAGATGTTTACCTGGGTTTTATTGACTACACAAAGGCATTTGACTGTGTAGATGATAATAAATTATGAATAACGTTGTGGAGAATGGGAATTTCGGAACACATAATTGTGCTCATGAGGAACCTGTACGTAGATTAAGAGGCAGTCATTCCAAGAGAACAAGGGGATACTGAGTGGTTTAAAATCAGGAAAAGCATGTGTCAGGGTTGTATCTTTTTACCATACCTGTTCAATCTGTATGCTGAGCAAATAGTCCGAGAAGTTGGACTCTATGAAGAGGAACTTGGTTTCAGGATTGGAGGAAGACTCATTAACAACCTGCGTTATGCTGATGACGCAATCTTGCTTGCTGAAAGTGAAGTGGACTTGAAACACTTACTAAGATCAAAGACCACAGCCTTCGGTATGGATTATACCTCAACGTAAAGAAAACAAAATTCCTTACAACTGGACCAATAATTAACATCATGATAAACAGAGAAAAGAATGAAGTTATCAAGGCTTTCATTTAACTTGGATCCGTAATCAATACCCATGGAAGCAGCAGTCAAAAACTCAAAAGATGCAATTACATTGGGCAAATCTGCTGCAAAGGACCTCTTTAAAGTGCTGAAAAGCAAAGATGTCACATTGAAGACTAAGGTGTGCCTGACCCAAGCCATGGTGGTTTTAGTCACCTCATATGCATGTGAAAGGTGGATGGTGAATAAGGAAGACCAAAGAATTGACGCCTTTGAATTGTGGTGTTCATGAAGAATATTGAATATACCATGGACTGCCAGAAGAATGAACAAGCCTGTCTTGGAAGAAGTACAATCAAACTGCTCCTTAAAAGCAAGGACAGTGAGACTACATCTCACATACTTTGGACATGTTATCAGAAGGGATCAGTCTCTGGAGAAGGACATTATGCTTGGTAGAGTAGAGCATAAGCAAAAAAGAGGAAGACCCTCAAAGAGATGGATTGACACAGTGGCTACAACAACGGGCTCAAGCATAACAACAATTGTGAATATGGCGCAGGACTGGGCACCGTTTCATTCTGTAGTACATAGGGTCGCTATGAGTCAGAACCAACTAGATGGCAAGTAACAACAACAGCACGTACCAAACATGCTACTCAGCACTTTACGTCTGTCTTAGTCATCTAGTGCTGCTGTAACAAATACCACAAGTGGATGGCTTTAACAAAGAGAAATTTATTTCCTCACAGTAAAGTAGGCTAAGAGTCCAAATTAAGGGCATCAGCTCCAGGGAAAGGCTTTCTCTCTCTGTCAGTCTTCTCATCAATCTTCCCCAGATTAGGAGCTTCTCCGCACAGAGACCCTGGGTCCAAACGAGGCGCCCTGCTCCCGGCATTGCTTTCTTGGTGGTACGAGGTCCCGAATCTCTGTTTGCTTCCCATTCCTTTTATCTCTTTTAAGATAAAAGGTGGTGCAGGCCACACTCCAGGGAAACTCCCTTAATGTTGGATCAGCGATGTGACCTTAATAATGATGTTACAATCCCACCCTACTCCTCTTTAATGTAAAATTACAATCACAAAATGGAGGACAACCACACAGTACTGGGAATCAAGGCCCAGCCAAATTGATACATTTTTGGGGGGACATAATTCAATCCATGACAATACAATTTATGCCAATGCAACTTTTTACAAGTGTACAGCTTATTGACAGCAAGTACATTAATCAGCTGTGCAATCCTACCCTTAATCAGTGTGATTTTTCCATCACCGTAAACTGAAACTCATTGCTCCCAAAACAATAATCCCCCCTTTTCCTCTCCCTCTCACCCCTGGTAACCACTAATAAACTTTGATCTCTATACATTTGCTTGCTCTTGTCTTTTTATATAAGTGAGGTCATATCATATTTGTCCTTTTGTGACTGAGTTATTTCACTCAGCATGTCTTCAAGCTCCATGCATACTGTAGCATGTATCAAAATTTCATTTCTTTTAATGGCTGAGTAGTATTCCATTGTATGTACCACATTTTATTTATCCCTTCATCTGTTGGTGGATATTTAGGTTGCTTCTGCCTGTTGGCTACTGTGAATAGTGCTGCAGTGAACATTGGTGTAAAAGTGTCTGAGTCTCTGCTTTCCAAAATTTTGATATATACCTAGGAGTGGAATTCATCGTCATATGGTAGTTCTATTTTTAGTTTTTTGAGGAACCGCCACACTGTTTTCCATTATGGCTGTACCATTTTGCATTCCAGTTTCCATACATCCTCACCAGCATTTATCTTCCTTTTTTTTTTTTTTTAAATCTTAGCCATCCTAGTGGGAGTGAAATGGTACTCATTGCGGCTTTGATTTGTATCTCTCTGATGGCTAATGATGTTGAGCATCTTTTCATGGGTTTTAATGGCTGGTTTTTTTGGTAGTAGATTACCAGGCCTTTCTTCTGAGGTGCCTCTGGGTAGACTTGAACCTCCAACCTTTTGGTTAACAGCCAACTTTGTTAACCAATAACAAACTATCAAAGTATTTTACAGAGTGTCTGTGCCACTTTACATTTCCACAGCAGTATATAAGAGTTTTAGTTACTCCACATCCTCTCCATTACTTGGTATTGTCAGTATTTTTTATTTTAGTGATTCTGATACATATGTAGTGTTATCTCATTGTGATTTTAATTTGGATTTCTCTAATGGCTAAAGGAGCCCTGGTGTCACAGTGGTTAAAGGGCTTGGCTGCTAACCAAAAGGTCAGAAGTTCAAATCCACCAGGCGCTCTTTGGAAACCCTATGGGGCAGTTCTGCTCTGTCCTATAGGGCCACTGTGAGTTGAAATTGACTCAATGGCAACGAGTTTTAACGGCTAAATAATATTAAACATTTTTGCAAATGCGTATTTGCCTTCCATATTTTCTCCTTTGTGAAGTGCCTGAGCCTTTTGCCTGTTTTTTTAAGGGTTGTTTAAAAGTGAAGGTAGTTAAATTTTGAGAGTTCTTTATATAGTCTGGATACAAATCCTTTGTCATATATGTGATTTGCAAATATTTTTTTCTGGTGTGTATCTTTTCATTCTCTTAAAAGCGTGTTTTGCAAAACCAAAAGTTTTTAATTCTGATGAAGTCTAACATATCAAAATAAATTTTATAAATCATGCTTTTGTTTTCAGCTTTGAAAACCCTTCCCTAACCTCAGGCCATAAAGGTTTTCTCCTATATTTTCATCTAAAAGCATTATAGTTTTACATTTACACCTGTAATCTATTTTGAGTTAATTTTTGTATGAAGTGTGAGGTTTAGGTTGAGATCCATTGTTTGCATATCATTGTCCAAATGTTCCAGCACCACTTGCTGAGAAGACTTTCCTTTATCCAAGAGCAAAGTATTTTTTTGCTCTTTCTTAAGATGTAAGAAATAACAGCATATTTGAATGCCATCAGCAGTGGGTTTTGTTTTTTTTTTTTTTTTTTTTGGGAGGTGACCCAGTACAGAGGGAAAAATTAATGGTATAGGAAGAAAGGAGGATAATGTCTAGAGCTATTGATTTTGTTAGATGATGGAGAGGACATACAATCTGGCTCAAAAATGGAGGATTGCCTTTAGATTTGCAAGGCAATTTCGTCAATGGCATTACCTTGGATGAAAAGCAGAGTATATGAATGCAGAAGCCTGTACATGGATAGGTGACTGCTTCAATTTCCTCAGTGAAGTAGGAAGCAAGGTCAGCAACTGAGAGGAAAAATGGGAGAGGTGTTGGGGATTTTAGGAGAGAGAAGTGGTGAGATAGCCCCCTGGGGGAGTGAGCCACCAAGGTGTTAGCATGGGAGTGAGTGGCAGAAGTAGGAGAAAGAAAAGAGCCCTCGAGAAGAGGAGTTTCAGGAATTGAGATCATCAATGTGCATATTGAGAATGCAGGAATTAAGACCAGAAGTTCTGGAGTTCATGACAATAACCCAGGAGTTAAGGTCTTGGAGGAATGAGAGGGAATGATTTGGTCAGATTGCCTCAACTGCAACAGGTTTGGTTTTTTGGTTAGGTACCAATAACAATGCTGGACAGTAGTTGATACAATCTGCTGACATGAGATTTAAAGCAGAAGACTTTTAGGGAGAAGGAAAATGCTTCGAAAGCAGCCATGTGGAGCAAAGAGGGCACCCATCACACCTTGAGGCCCAATGGTAAGGGGCTATGGGAATAAAAATAGCCAGCACTTGTGCGGGTTGCAGGGGAAGCAGTGCCCCGAGGGAGAATCCGATTTCCATTAAAGCAAGAAGGTATGGAGCAAGTTATACACATTCCTTAAAATCAACGTGATGCCTACTATAACCCATATGTTCAAGGAGTCAGTGAATATTGATTGATAATGAAATGCTTGCAGTTGTTGTAAGGAGCATATGCATTTGATTTCTTTTTTTTTTTTAAGAATTACAAATATTTTTTCCATGATTTGGAAAGTTGTATTTTATTTGTCAATGACAAATATTACAACAGCTTTTTTTTTTTTTTTTTATAGTTCTCAAAATAATGACAGTTAATCTTCATTCAAGAATATCTTTAGTTCCACTCCTTGGAATATATCCCAGAGAAATAAGAGCTGTCACACGAATAGATAGATGCACACACATGTTCATTGCAGCACTGTTCACAATAACAAAAAGATGGAAACAACCTAGGTGCCCATCAACAGGTGAATGGATAAACAAATTATGATATATTCACACAATGGAATACTACTCAATGATAAAGAACAATGATGAATCTGTGAAACATCTCACAACATGGATGAATCTGGAAGATATTAATTATGCTGAGGGAAATTAGTCACAAAAGGACAAATATTGTACGAGACCACTATTATAAGAACTCCAGAGAAGGTTTATACACAGAAGAAAACATTCTTTGATGGTTATGAGGGTCGGGAGGGAGGGAGAGGGGAATTCACTAACTAGATAGTAGATGAGAATTATCTTAGGTGAAGGGAAGGACAACACAATAGAGGGGAAGTCAGCACAACTGGACTAAACCAAAAGCTAAGAAGTTTCCTGAACACAACCAAACACTTTGAGGGACAGAGTAACAGAGGCAGGGATCTTGGGACCATGGTTTTGGGGGACATCTAGGTCAATTGGCATAACAAAGTTTATTGAGAGAATGTTCTGCATCCCACTTTGGTGAGCCACATCTGGGGTCTTAAAAGCTTATGAGCAGCCATCTAAGATGCATCAATTGGTCCCAACCCACCTGGAGCAAAAGAGAATGAAGAACACCAAAGACACAAGGAAAATATTGGCCCAAGAGATGAAAGACCTACATAAACCAGAGACTCCATCAGCCTGAGATGAGAAGAACTAGATGGTACACAGCTACCACCGATGTCTACCCTGACAGGGAACACAACATAGAGTCCCTGATGAGGCAGGAGAAAAGTGGGGTACAGAACTCAAATTCATGTAAAAAGACCAGATTTAATGGTCTGACTGAGACAGGAGGATCCCCAGAAGACACGGCCCCCCAATTCCCTGTTAACCCAGAACTAAAACCATTCCCAAAGCCATCTCTTAAGACAAACATTAGACTGGACTATAATATAAAAAAATAAGTAGATACGGGAGACTAAATGGGCAGCTCCCGTCCAAAGGCGGGATGAGAAGGCAGAAAGGGATAGGAGCTGGTTGAATGGACACAGGCAACTCAGGGTGGAAAGGGGGAGTGTGCTGTCACATTATAGGGATTCCAACTAGTGTCACATAACAATGTGTATATAAATTTTTGTATGAGAGGTTAACTTGAGCTGTAACCTTTCACCTAAAGCACAATAAAAATAAAAATATCTTTAGCCTTTTTTGAGGTTCTTCTGGGGCAATAATAAGGACCTGCATCTCCATAATCCCAAACATCTGGGGGGAAGGCTTCAAAAATAACATTTAAGTATTTCCAGTATTCTGATGTTGGGTATCATCTGGACATACCTTCAAATTATGCCAAAATAATGTGATCATATTTCGTTTTTGTGGCTAGTTCATTTCTACATTAGACAATGAGAAGGGGTGTAAGCTTCTGGCTTAGTATGAGAGAAGTTACATCAACTTCCTCTCTAGTAGCGAGCCATTAAAAAACCGAGCCATTAGTTAGTGCCAAATGGAGAATTAAATGGGAAATGGCAAGGAAAGTCAAGCTGAAGTTAGAAATGGTGAGAGAGCATTGCTCAGGACATACTGTATAAACGGCAACTCTGAAGCTGACACAGGTAAAAAAAAAAAGTCTGGTTTTAAAGCAATCTTGCATAGTCTCTCTTTTTTTAAGCAATTACGTTTTTGTCTGTTATCTTTTGCCATTTTAAAATAACAAATAGTGAAAGGAAGCCTAATTTTTAAACATGTAGAACTGGTATGGCATATATTTAAAAAAAATTTATTTTCTTTCTCTCTCTATCCCTCCTTCCTTCTGTCTGTCCCTTCTTTCCTTCCTGTATTGTGAAAAACGTCTAACAGGTTTTCTACCTCTTGGAACATAAAAATAAACATCTGTGCACAGTCGACTTTGTACATATTGATTCTTGGACTAAAATAGCTTGATTCAGTTTTAAACTTTGTCTTTTCTCACCCCGGGCTCAGGGTCTTTGTTCCCTGTGCAGACGAGGTAGAAGGAGGAGTGATGCACAGCCAGCAATTCAGCCGGATGCTTTGTGGGCAGTTTTAATCTTTTTTTTTACACCTTGACCTTCATTTCCAGAGGACATCCTGGCTGGCAGATCTAGCCTGATCAAGATTCTGGTCAGGTGTTTAGTTCTCCTAAGGAAATTCAGTTTAATCTAACAATCGGGTACCTGAATCTACTCAGGACTTAATTTCTCGAAGGTTATAGGGAGCTGACACATGAGCAAGTTAGAGAGCACAGTCTAAAGAATGAGCTTAGTGATGGGATAAATCCTACTCTTTGATGCTTAGTCAGCAAAGATATTTTTAAAAATAAATGCTGTAGACTGAACCATACTACATGTATTAACAGACCCAAACTTTAACTTTCAATTTGAATTAAAATACAACAGTCTGCACGCATTAAGAAAGGCTGCGCGTTGATTACTACCTCATAGCTTTCACATCATCACTTGTTCAGTAATATTAAAAGTACTTAGATTTAAAAATAGTTTTCTGATAGTTTTGGTTTCACTAAAACAATTGTTCAAAGAACAGAGTTGTAACTAAACAGCTCTTCTGAACCTATCACAACATCACATAAAAACCACACTTCCTGCATTAGATGAAAGAAATCTAAAATATCAAAATGTATTTCCTGGTGGACTTTGGCACCCAGTGTATCCCCATAATTATATTTAAAAATGCATATTAATAGGTTGACAATAGTTATAGATAAAATCCGTGTCTTATTGGAGCATATAGGATAAAGCATCTTTCTAAAAATGGGGTAGAAACTTGTCTACCAGGAGAAAAAGATGGCAAGTAAGCTTGTCTTGGACGGCTAGCTCAGAAGAAAAGAACCCATCAGGATATTAACTCTTCTCAACAATTAATGATAATGAAACTGGGCCTTGAGAGTAATAAAAATACTGCAACATTTTTTAAATCAGTCTTTCATTGGCAGTGCTAGTTAATGAAACACAGTTTCTTAATCTTTTTTTCATTATCATCTCCCTAAGGAGCCCTTTTGAGACACTTTTTCCCTTAATCAGCATGAAATTAAATACTAAGAAATAAGATATTGTTGGATATCATTGTGCTTGGGAGGATTACAAACCTTGTATTATCCAAGACATTTTTTTGTTCCCCCAAGAACCAGTGAAGGGGCAGTATCACCTTCCTAGGAAAGCATGTCCATTAAGAAAAATATATATATATGTAAATAATTTTGGCTAGTAGTCAATGCCTTATCATATCTTAAATCTGTTTGGGACACTTGGCCCTAGAACAGAGGGAGAAGGTGTGCTTAATTCAATAGGATTCAGAAGAGTGAAGAGAGTTGATGATGCCCATCTCACTGCGGCGGACTCACTCATCCATTTATTTTGCTTCACCCCGTCTGCCTGGGCCCAGTCAGCAAAGGAAGGCAATGAGCCACTCCAAGGTCAGACAGTGTTACCTCTTATTGTGATAGGCAAATCCACCATTAAGCTTCAGATTGAGAAAAATACTATAGAGTTGGCAAATGCTTTCAATGTGTATGTGCAGATAGTCATAGTCATATGTAACCACAATATTCCAGTCTCTGTGACAAAGAGAAATAGAAATTTTGTGCTGTATTTTAATTTGCTGCAAAATTTCTCCTTCAGGAATGATCTTTCAGTTGAGCACCTACTCGGTGCAAATGCTGTGCCAAACACTGCTGGAAAGAACCAGCACGTGCAAGGCAATGTCTGCCTTTATGAAACTCATTGGACTGTTCAAGGGAATAAAGTGAATGTACAATTAATTTTTGTGCTAGAATAGAAGGCACTTCCCACTGGCTGCCCCTATCAGGACGGTTGCCTGAATTAGAGCAGGAAATACCTACCTGACAGTCTCCCACACAGCCTGATATAGTGCCCTCTTGGGAACGTCCAGGCAGACGCCACTTGACTTTGCAGCCTAACAGAAGTATTATTAGTTAAAGACTTAATGCTTGGTTCTTCTTTGTTTGTTGTAATGGATATCTTAAAAGGCTTTGAAATTGGTCAGTTCTTTATTAGCAATCCATGAGACTGTACTCCCATCTCAAATGAATAGCAGTTGGGATGATGGAGATCCAATTTAACAAGAAGTTGCATGAAACCCAACTAGATTGTTAGCTCTCTATTCCAGCTGCCTTTAGAGACACTTTTCCCTGACACATATCACCAAATCACAAGCTAAAAACAGTCATATTTGCCCTTATTCTTTTTTTTTTTGTTTGTTTTAACTCGATTGCCAGGAAATTTTATTATGATCTGTTAGTTGCTATCTAGTCGATTCTCATTTGTGGTGAGCAATATATTTCATGTTGGATAAAGAAGATGCACAAAAGAAAACTTGTATTAAGTGAAATTTTTTACGAGTTTATTACTAAAACTATGCAGATAACTGAAGTTAGAAGCTTTGGGTTTAGCTTTTAGAGCTAAATGCAGGTTTTGCGAGCATGTTCATCTCCATATGGCCCGGGTCTAACACTGCTTCTGAAAATGTTAGCTGAGTAACATTAGGCAGGTGAGTTATTCTCTCTGGGCCTCAGTATTATTACCTATTAAGTGAGAATAATAACAATACCTACTTCTTGGGGTTGTAATAAGGATTAAATGAATCATTACCTGTGATACCCTTAGAACAGTACCTGGTACATAGTAAGCCCTGAGTCAGTGTTTGCTATTGTATTATTATCTATTGTATTTTAAGGAATATTTAGGATTATCTCTTAAGGATAGCATTTCAGAAATGGAATTACAGGATTTGTTGTTGTTAGGTGCCATTGAGTTGCTTCCAACTCAATAGTGACCCTATATACAACAGAACAAAACGCTGGGGGTCCTGCATCATCCTAATACCCGTTTCTGTGTTTGAGCCCATTGTGGCAGCCACTATGTCAATCCATCTTGCTAAAGGTCTTCCTCGTTTTTGCTGACCCTGTGCTTTATGAAGCATGCTGTGCTTCTCCAGGGACATGTCCAAAGTAAGTGAGATGAAGTCTTGCCATCCTCACTTCTGAAGAACATTATGGCTGTACTTCTTCCAAGACAGCTTTATTCTTCTGGCAGTCCATGGTATATTCAGTATTCTTCACCAACACCAGAATTCAAATGTATCAATTCTTCAGTTTTCCTTATTCATTGTCCAGCTTTTGCATGCATCTGAAGCAATTGAAAAACTTTTTGAAAAGAAATATTGATATGTAAAGCTAGATTGATTTTCTAAAAAATTACACCAATTCATGCTCTCATTAATAACAGAATTCCTATTTCACTGAGCTCTGGCAAACATTAAACTTCATAATTCTTTTTACTCATTTGATAGATGAAAGTGGTATTTCAGTCAGGGCTTGGAACCAGTTCATTTCAGTTTGGATCTCTGCTGAGAATTTGCAGATATACTGAATCAGAATCTACATTTTAACAAGAATCCCAGGTGATTCTTATGTGTAATAAAATTTTAGAACCACTGCTCTACTAATGGAGCCCTGGTGGTACAGTGGTTAAGAACTCAGCTGCTAACCAAAAGATCAGCAGTTCGAATCTACCAGGTGCTCCTTGAAAACCCTATGGGGCAGTTCTACTCTGTCCTGTAGGGTCGCTTTGAGTCAAAGTCGGCTCGACAACAACAGGTTTGGGCTCTACTAGTAGTTCTCAGAATTGATCCCTAACCAACAGCATTGCGAACTCATTAGAAATGCAAATTATTAGCAGGGGTTTGAACTAGAATGAACTGGTTTGAAACCCTGCTTATTTCTGTCTTATTCTGCTTTTCTTTCTGCCTACTCCTATACCAAAACCAAACTCGTTGCTATCTAGTCAATTCCAACTCATAGTGACCCTATAGGACAGAGTAGAACTGCCCCATAGAGTTTCCAAGGAGTGCCTGGTGGATTTGAACTGCTGATCTTTTGGTTAGTAGACATAGCTCTTAACCACTACGCCACCAGGGTTTACCACTCTTATACCAGAGATATATTAATTAATTATTGCCATGTAATAATGTGTTTTAAGGTTTGCTAGTAACATCTTCCTTTTAACTTTTTTCTTCTGTTTCAATTTTGCTGGACCTTTATTTTTAATTCATATCTAAATGGTGGCCTGATTCAGTTTTTACATTATCAATATCCTGTATCCTCAGCAGAGCAGTTGGGAAGACAGACTTCTTTTTTTTATTGTGCTGATTTATTATCTCTCCTAGGAGTAGCTTGAAGAAATCATAAGTTCTTCTCTGCAGGCAAGAAGAGCTATTCCTTTTCAACTGTCCCAAAATGATAATCATTGCTTTTCGTAGACATTTTCCAAAATGAAATATGGGAACAGATGATATTCATAATCAGACATTGCAATTATCAGTACTAAGATTCCTTTTTGTTTGAAATAGCCAATAATCTCTACTCCTAATATTTATGAGTCTAATTTTTGCTAATAGGTACTCAATATGCGAGAGCTCTTCTTAAGGACCATTGACCCTATGTGAGAAGCTGTCTTTGTCCTTCCCCCTTATATGTATATAAGATGACCTCTACATCCAATCAAGTCATCACATGAGGTTTTTCATCATTTTTAATGAAATGTCAGTCTTGCCACCTGCTCACCTGGTACCCAAATGCATGCGTCTCCCTTCGGTCTGCAACACAGAATATTCAAAGCTGTCATCAGATGGTGTTACCGTCAAATGCCTACTTGTTATTCTAGTCCTATCAAAAACCCGGCAGAGAGACACTCAAAGGGCATAGCAGAAGTGACATGCAGTTGCCAGCTCCTCCATTTATTCTGAAGTTTTAGCCTTCTCTTGAGGTAGAATATTAAAAAGCTACCCGCTGCTATCAGCAGTGTGATGCGCCATTTAAAAATATGGGCTCTGAAGTCAGATAAAACCTGGGTTCACAATCAGGCCTACCACTTAACTTGCATTTCAATCTTGTGTAAGTCTTATCTTTCTAAGCCTCAGTTCCTTCATCTGTAAAATAGGGATGAATTAATAGTGAAGAAATGTATTCCTCTTGAATTTCTAATGCTGTTTTTTAGAATCACATAACTAGGGTTGTATGACTTCGTGTGTTTCCTTTTCTCTTTGTTTGCCGGGAATTAGGGAGCTCAGTTTAAAGATAAGTGAAAACTATTGCTTAAAACCTGGCAAGGATATTTGCTGTTGTCTGACAAGTGAACTATTTGCCCAGGCGAGTAGTCCGTTGTCTAAGAAAAACTGATTTTTTTTTTAAAGCAATCAATGAACTGAATTATTGGTTTACAGTCTTATCTGTCCTGAGAAAAGTTTCCCTGGAACAAGCAACTAAGTCATGTTGATACAGGGGGTCTCAGTTCTTAGCCCTATAGCTACAGGACGTTATTTCTTACAGACTTATTTCTCAAGGATATCTGCTTCCTTGTTTTCTTTTTCCCCATTGTTTTACATTTCTTGTTTTTATTTTAACTGCTTGTTGTGTATATGTATTTTATTATTAATGACCTCAAAACATTTTAAGCCGATAGGGCATAAATAATAATAGTAAAATACCAATCGTAATATAATCCAAATGATAAGCATGGACAAAGAAAACAAAGGAGGCAATATGGTTTAATGGTTAATCCAGAGTCAGACTGACCTGGGTTTGAATCATAGCTCTGAGCAGATTACTCACCTCTCTTTGCCTCAGTTTTTTTTTTTTTTTGTTAGATGAGCATAATATTGCCATATAGGGTAGTTTAAGGATTAAATGAGGTAATACAAAGCTCTTGAAGTAGTTAATAGGATAAGTGCTCATTAAACAGCAGTTTAAGGGAAAAAAAAGGATGAAATCACAACTTGTAGCCTTAGACATTTTAAGGACTTAAGTTTTGGATTGAAGCAAGATTGACATCGATAAAGAAAAAAAAAAAAAACATACCTCAGCTTTTTTTATGAAGAAAGATTCAGTACGATAGATAAAAAGTACCTCGCTTTAATATGGCTCCTATGAAGTGTAATCAGAACATCACAAAATCCTGATATGGTTAAATTCTCTGTGAAAGTCTAACTCCAGATTGCAGAGATGGAGGTAGACACAGGAATCACTGGACTGATTTCTTTTATAGAACCAGGACAGTCAAAGATGAGCCCACATAGCTTTCAGTTCTCTCTCCAGTATATGTAAAGACTTTTACCAACTGATTGGCAAATGTGGAGAAGGAATTTAAAAAATACACAGTGGTCTGATTTTATTTTTAAGTCGGAAGAGAAATTATGAAATGTTGCCTGAGTTGGCTTTCCTGTGTAAAATAGAATGAATCTTTAGATAGATAAACAACTGCTTGGAAGTCTCCAGAGATATAAACAATTCCTGAGTCTGGGAACATTTGAATGGCCTATTAGTTCATAGTTATTTCTCCTCCTTATCAGGATCACCTGATAACTAGGAGAATGGTGGGAGGAACTGGTCACTGAAAAGGAAAAGAATTATCTCTACCTCAAGAAATAACACCATAATAAATCAGTTGCTGTGGAGCCAGTTCCTACTCATAGTAACCCATGTGTTTTAGAGTAGAACTGCTAGATAGGGTTTTCATGGCTGTGGCCTTTCAGAAGCAGACCATCAGGCCTTTTTCCAAGCACCTCTGAATGGGTTCAAACTACCAACCTTTCTGTTAGTAGCCCAGCACTTAACCATTTGCACCCCCCGAGGGACTAATATCAGGGATTTCCACCAAACCTTAAAAAGAAAACAGCCCGTTCACATTTTTCTACTGATAGGAAGAACTATTAGGAACACATCTTTATGTTTATCGGGCATTTGTAGCTTTTCTACTGTTTATTATGTTTGGTTTCTTTTTCCCAGTGTTCTGCATTTACCAAATATTTATAGAACACTTTTTCTGTGTCAGGGTAGTGTTCTAGGCACTGGAGATGCAGCAAACAACAAGACCACATCCTTGCCATCTTGAAATTTACATTTGAGTAAGTGAGATGGAAAATAAACATAATCATAATATATCGTCATATTGTAAAACAAGGACCCCTCATTAGAGTGGCTTAGGTTTGTGTGTGTGCTGGGGGGAGAATCAAGAGTTGTGTTTTGGTCATGTTTGGGTCAAGATGCATATTAGACATCCTAATGGAGAAGACAAGTAGACAATTGGATACACAATTCTGGAAGCTCAGGGTAGAAGTTGAGGCTAGAGACAAAAACTGGGGTGTCGTCAGTGAATAGATGACAGAGCAATGGGCCAGATGAGATCACCTATGGAGTGACAAGATGCCTAAGAACCCAGCCTTGGACACTCCAGTATTCAGCAGTCAGTGAAGAAGAGGAGGAGCCATTAAAGGAGACAGATAGGAGCAGTTGCCTAGAATCCTAGAGATGATGAGTTTTCAAAAGGAGGAAACAATGAACTGTGTAAGATGTGGCTGGGAATTAATACTGTATTTGGAAAGATAGAGTTTACTGATGACCTTGGCAAGCAAGAGTTCCCTGGAGTGGTGGGATCAAAGGCCTGATTAGAGTAGACTGAAGGTCAACTGTGAGGAAAAAAGAGATGGTGTTATGGATTGAACTGTGTCCCACCAAAATGTGTGTCAACTTGGCTAGGCCATGATTCCCAGTATTGTGTGGTTGTCCTCTGTTTTGTGATCTGATGTAATTTCCTGTGTGTTGTAAATCCTAATCTCTATGATGTTAATGAGGCAGGATTAGAGGTGGTTATGTTAATGAGGCAGGACACAAGATATAGGATTAGGTTGTATCTTGAGTCAATCTCTTTTTGAGAAATAAAAGAAAGGAGCAAGCAGAGAGAAGGACCTCATTACCACCAGGAAAGAAGCACCATGAATAGAGTGCATCACTTGGACCCAGGGTCCCTGTGCTGAAAAGCTCCTAGACCAGAGGAAGATTGATGATAAGGACCTTCCCCAGAGCCAACAGAGAGAGAAAGGCTTCCCCTGTAGCTGGCATCCTGAATTTGGACTTCCAGCCTCCTAAACTTTGAGAGAATAAATTTCTGTTTGGTAAAGCTATCCACTTGTGGTATTTCTATTATAGCAGCACTGGATAGCTAAGGCAGATGGCAAGTAAAAACAACTCATTTCAGAATTTTGCTGGGAAGAGGAACCAAGGGATGGGGTGTCATTAGTTTTGATTTGTTGTTAGTTTCTGCTCTGGTGGTGATTTATTTTAATGGGAGATATGTGTTTGTAAATTGATGCTCCATTAGAGAGAAACTGATGATGAAGAGAGAGGTAGAAGGGATGATTGGAAGAGTGAAGTCCTTGAACAGGCAAGATCTGCTTTCCTGTTATGAATGAAGATGGGGACCTTGAAATGGAAAAAAAGACCTGTACCGATTTTAAGAACTTTGTGGTCTAGTGACAGAATTCTCACCTTCCATGCGGGAGACCCCAGTTTGATTCCCAGCCGATGCACCCTATGTGCAACTACCATCCCTTTATCAGCGGAAGCTTGCTTTTTGCTATGATGCTAAACAAGTTTCAGTGGAGTTTCCAGACTAAGACAGACTGGGAAGAAAGGCCTAGCAATCTACTTTTGAAAATCAGCCAATGCAAAGCCTATGGTTAAACAACGGTCTGATCTATAGCTGATCATGGGGATGGTACAGGACCAGGCAGCATTCAGTTCTGCATGGAGTTGCCATGACTTGGGGGCTGACTGGGTGGCAGCTAACAACAAGAACAACAACAGAGTTAGGATAGGGTGGGATGGTGTGACTTGGGTTTGGGAGCATCTGGTGAGCTGGATATCATTCAGTACCAGTCTTTAGGGAAAGGAACCCCAGGTGGATAGGGTAGAGCATGGTTTAAGCTGGCAAGAAAGCAAAAGGTAAGGATTTGAACAAACTTCCTGGTGTCCTAAGAAACAGAGCTGGGTATTAGGGTGGAAAAGTGAGCCTGGGGCTTAACTGGCAATAAGTCTCATGTGTTTGGGGATTTTTTTTTTTTTTTTTTAATTCTTACATACGGATTCTTTGAAATAGTTTATTTAATACTACTGTGTATACTTCAGTTAAAGCAAAACCAAACCTGTTGCTCATTCTGACTCATCGCAACCCTACAGGACAGAGTAGAACTGCTCCACTGGGTTTCCAAGGAGCACCTGGTAGATTCGAACTGCTGACCTTTTGGTTAGCAGCCATAACTCTTAACCACTATGCCACCAGGGTTTCCATACTTCAGTTAACAATATATAAATCTACTTTGAAATAATTTTTTGGTTGGTCTGTGAATATGTTCTTTCCACATCTCTCTTCATCTCTCACCTAGGGTTTAAACAAGAGAGAGGAATGTTTCTAATGGTGGTACAAATGATTGAGGCTGGGAGGGAGTAGTCCTAGGTTTCCCAAGTGTCCTTGACAACATTCAAGCAGAGTCTGCCTTAAAATATGAGTTTGGGAGTGTTATTTTCCTAGATATCACTAAGGGCTTCAAGAGTTCTGCAATGAATTTTTTTCTGTTTGCTTTAATATTTTATAATTTATTTGATTTATTGGCAGCATTTTACCAAATTGTTCCACTATTGTATTTTGCTTATTTTTATGCATAAATATCTTCCTGTATTATTTGATACCAATAATTTGCAAGTGATTTTATTGCAGCACAGGCTTTGATTCATTGGGATGTTGAAGCATGTGTCCTAGAATATAGACATGAAAAGGAAATAAAAGGGATTTAATAATAAAGGCTGTCAAAGTTGATAAATCAGACCAATTGCTTAGTGACCCGTTCCTTGAAATCAAATAGGAAACACAAAAGAAGACATTGGAAAAGCCAATATGGTAGAGAAGTTGAATTATTCAAGTATGAAGACAAAAAAGTATACTGTAGTGTTAATTATATAGCCTGAGATCTGTGATGCTAAAAGGACTACTTAAACTAATGCTTGCCCTCCACTACATTAATCACAGGAGTCCCTGGGTGGTACAAATGTTTAAGTGCTGGACTACTAACTAAATGAAAGGTTGGTGGCCCAAACCCACCCAGAGACACCTTGAAAGTAAGACTTGGAGATCTGCTTCCAAAAGGTCACAGCCTTGAAAAACCTGTGGAGTGTAATTCTATTCTGCACACTTTGGGTCACCATGAGTCAGAATTGACTCAATGGCAACCAGGGATGAATTACCCAATAAACACCTGCATAGGGCATCAACAAAACAGGGGCACTCGTCCAAAGCAAAGACTCATAGATGCCAAGCAGACAGGACACGAAGAAAAGCAAGCACATACAACAATGATTCAAGAAAGACCTGATACATTACCCTTATGTATGGAAGTAGATATTGTTTGGCAGCTTAATTGTGATGAACTTATTGAAGAATTTGTAAGAGCAAAGAATAGAAAGAAATGTTTTTAATTATACCATGTTAGAGATGAAAGATCTATCTAAAAATAAAATATAGTAATTTGTTGTAATATTTATTTTCTGGTCATTAAATTTTCTTTTATGACATCTTTTCACTTCTTCAGTTATAGCCCTTATAACAAAACAAGCATCAAAATTGAAGTATGAACTGTGTAAAGCAAAATTGGTAGAAGTCAATTTTTCATTGTGGGAGATCAACAGAATTTTACATTGATTGTTGAAACAACTAAGTTCACTGACTCATTTTCTTTGTTGTAAAATATGTGGAATATTCTTGTAGAAAATGTGGTATACAGTAAAAATCTTAGTAACCTGCATCACTAAAAATTTTATAAACAAGTTCATCTCTGTGGTGCGATTAATTATTTTTGTGTGTGGCCTTTCTAGCCATGGTCTTGTAACTCCCACCCAGGTGATTGTGTAGTAGGGTAATTGTGGCCTACCAAGGGGATTGGTCAGTTTTGCCTTAAAAGAGAGCCAATTCCAGAGTAAAGAACCCACCACCAAGGAAGGAGAAACCCAGCAGCAGAGACTCAGCAGCAGGAGATGGTGTGATGGGCCTCCTGGCCAATGGAGAGAGAAAGCTGAGTGCCTTGGGCAGAGACTAAGGGCCAGGGAGAGTTGTGCCTACAAGCACGGCTGGGAAGAGGCTATCTTAATGGAAGAACTGTATCCTGAGTGTTCCTGAGCCTGAATTTTAACTGTTAACCCATAATAAACCCCATGATTGTGAGTATGGTCTGGGAGTTCTGCGACCATTGCAATGAATAATTGAACCCAGCAGAAAAGTAGAGAGTGCTCTGGGAGGGATGGTTGGTGTCAGAATTGGTAAAGATGGCAGAGAGAGGAGGCATGCCTGACCCCACCTCATAGGAATCAGACTCAGGCTGTTGATCTTGATTCTCCTTATGGAGGAGGTCACACACTGTGTGGACCTTAGGCAAGTAACTCTTTGTGCCTCAGGGAAATGGAAATGATAATATTACATCCTTTAGTGGGTTTATTTTAAGGATAAAATGCAATATATAAAACAATTAGAATAATGTCTGGGACATAGGTGGTATTTATTAAATGTTAGATACACTTATTATTGCATTGAGGTATAATAAGATGACTCTCTAGAATATATTGTGTAACTTGCAATGCATATTTATCATTTAATTAATTTAAAGCAATGGTTAAATGATAGGACAATGTTGGTAGACTTATTGAATATTGAGGATGAGAAATGAGACTGAGGCTTTACCTTGCTTTATTTTGTTTTTGCCTTTTAGTTATCTAAATGACAGTTTGTAAGTATTCACCTGTTATTCAAATAGTTCTGTTTTAATGCAGACATTCTTATTAATTCTATATCGCCATATGTAATTGTAAGAATGAAATTGCAAGCATAATTCCTACTCCCTTTAGAGTGAGTCAGCTCTTGTACAAACTTTACCCTCTCTTTGACTTTAATTTTTCTTATATTGACCTTATTATTTTCTGGTTATAATTGAAAATTATTCTTAGAATTATTGTCATTACAAATGGAATTATGCTTCTTAAGATAACAATTAAAGACCACCCATTATTGTTGTTGTTAAATATTTTAAAAGTTACATATACGTACATTAAAATATTTAAACCATGTGGAATGACATAAAAATGAAATCTTCCTCTACCTTGCTCCAACCTCCAGTCTCACTCTACAGAAGCAACCACTTGTATGAGTTTCCTATTACTGCTGTAACAAATTACCACAAGCAGTTACTTAACACAAATTTATTATCTTACGATTCTGGGCTAAAATCAAGGTGTTCACAGGGTGTGCTCCTTTCTGGAGTTCTAAGGGAAAGTACATTATTTCCTTGCCCTTCCAGCTTCTAGAGGCCACCCACATTCCTTGGCTCACCATCTTCCTCCACCTTCAAGGCCAGCAGCATTGGGCTGGGTCCTTCTCACGCTGTCATCTCTCTTTTTCTGTCTTCTGCCTCCCTGCTCCATTTTTAAGGATTCTTGTGATTATATTGGGCCCAACTGGATAATCCAGGATAATTTCCTTATCCTCAAGGTCAACCGATTAGCAACCTTAATTCCATTTGCAGTCTTAATTCTCCTTGGCCGTGTAACTAAAATATTTACAGATTGCAGGGATTAGGATTTGGACATCTTTGGGGGGCAATAATTCTGCCTACCACACCACTATTAGCACTTCCTTATATATTGTTTCTGAAATGCTTAATGGTCTTTGGGTTTTGTTCACTCAGTTATGTATTTTGTAGAACTCTCTGCTCTTTTTTAACAGCTACATACTTTTCAGGGAGCTCTGGTGGTGCAACAGTTAAGTGCTCAGTTGCTAACTGAAAGGTTGGTGGTTTGAACCCCCCCAGTGGCTCCACAGGAGAAAGATCTGCTGATCTGCTCCTGTAAATATTACAGCCTAAAAACCCTATGGGACAGTTTTACTCTATCACATGGAGTCACTAGGAGCTGAAAATGGACATGATGGCACCTAACAACAACATACTATTCTACTGTTATGGGTATGCCATAAGTTACTTAAGCATTCCCCTATGTTGATCGACACTTGTTTTCAATTGCTGTTCTTTTAAATTATACTGTAAAGACTATCTTGGTAATTTTATATCTATGAATTTGGCAAATATGTCAGTGGGATAAGTGCATGGTGGAATTGGCAGTTAAAGCTGGGTATATAGGTATATTTTTGATATTTCTTTCCAAATTGCCTTCCCAAAAGGCTGTGCTAGTGAGCTCTCTCCCTCCAGTCATATGTAAGAGTTTCACAGTGGCCAACACTGGTTTTTCAGATTTGTTTTTACAAAAGTTTTAAAACTTTATGACTATAATAGATTTAAAAAAAAAAAAAAAACACTTTTTACTTTTTTTTCCCATTATAAATAGGTTTTGGCATCTTAACATGTTTGTTGGCCATTTGGAGCTCTGTTTCTTTGAATTGGTTGTTCATACATTTGCCCTTTTTTTCTGTTAGATTGAACACATTGTTAATAATATCAGAAATTATGCTATTTGCTATGCAGGATGCAGAGATAAGGACAGCCTGATCCCTGGTTTCAACCTGCTTTTGTTCTTAGTCTAACCTCGTTTATTATTTGATGCCCCACTGTACCTATCCAACAGCATTTACCATTTCCCCTTTCAAAAGATCTCAATATCTGCATTTTAGTTGAATGATAATAGCAAAAAAAAAAAAAATTGCATGGGTTATTATTTTACTGTTATTTGTACCAAAAGTAATTAGAATGTTTGCTCTTTCAAGGACAAAAAGAAAGCAGAAGTGAATAGTAAGCATTTATTAGTCACAAGCAATAGGTGAATAATGACAGAAATAGCTCCCCGGTCACTCTCTAGCACGTTTCTGTTTTATATTCTGCTTAACGTTTTTACCATGTAAAATTTTCTGGATTCATGTTGTTTCATTTATTTTCTTTTTCCCTCCAAGTGCAGTATAAGCCCTTCATGGGCAGAGACCACACCTGTCTTATTTGCTGCTATGTCCCAAGTATTCAGAATAGTGTCTGACATTTGTAGATGTTCAATGAACATTTGTCAAGTGAAGTATTTGTTGAAGAAACAAAATAGAAAACTTCAATCTCATAGCAAGTACTGTATTTTGATATACTCATCTGTCACACCTGCTTGGAAATCCATAAGCAGCATGAGGAAATAAAACAGCGGCCTTCCCCGTGTCATTGTCTCCCCTGTTCAGCATGCTGCTCTCAAGAGCAATGCACTTGCCTTGTGTCGTTACCTCATTCAACCGAAGACAGCCACGTCATCTGCCTCTTACTAAATTGAGCCTTTGAATCAGATGAATTAAATTTAGACTCAGTCTTCCGGAATTCAGTGAATACTATTACCTAGGTTCCCTCTGGTGCAATTAGCAAGGAGCTGTGAACGAGTAGATAACATCGCCTTAAAAGCAATTTTCTTTTCCTTTTCCTTGTTTAGTCCGTTTTCTTTTGAGCTCTTGGGAGCCATTTTACTTCTCCCAAAGCAAAAACATTAAGTCAGATGCATTCAGTGCTTTCGCTGAGACTGTAGTCCAAGGAAGAATGGGTTCAAAATGCAAAATTTCTGGAAATTCCGAAACTGTGGAGAAAAGGTCAGATATTTTGTGAGAAAGTAGAAATGTATACAACTGTATATGAAATAAATTGTTTTATTTGTTCTGGAATGTGAAATATGTTACCGGTATTACTCAGTCAAGATCCAGGGATCATACAAACTTGTGTAGCATTTTGTAATAAGGCCCCTGTGTGGTGCAAACTGCCTTGACTACTAATTGAAAGGTTGGTGGTTCAAACCCACCCAGCAGCACCATAGGAGAAAGGCCTGGTGACCTGCTTCTGTAAAGGTTACAGCCATGAAGACCCTGTGGAGCAGTTCTACTCTGTAACACATGGTGTTGCCATGAGTCAGAATCAACTAAACGGCAAACGGCAACAGTTTTTTTTTTTTTAAATCCTATCCAAAACTGTGCCAGGTATACAAAAAGATTTGTGCAATACCAAATGTTGTTTAAGATGTGGGTCGGGGGAACTCTTTAACATTCAGAGAAGTACGACCACTTTGGAAAATGGTTTGTCTTTATCTAGTAAAGCTAAAGATATATCCTACCCACTGCCGTTGAGTTGATTCCGACCCATAGCAACCCTATGGGACAGAGTAGAACTGCAGGTTCAAACTGCCAGCCTTTTGTTTAGCAGCCAAGTGCTTTAACCACTGCATCACCAGTGATCTAACAATGTACAGACCCTAAGGTTTATTTAGTCCAATCATAAGTATATACCCTAGAAAACCTTGCACTTTTGAGCCGGGAGACATATACAACAAAGCTCACTGCCATGTTTGTAATACAGAGAGCTGAAAACATCCCACATGTCCATCCACAGTGAGATGAATAAATAATGGTATGGAAAACCATATGTCAGTGAAAAGAAATTGACTACAGCTACATGCACCAACATGCTTAAATCTCAGAAATAGAACGTTGAGTGAAAAACAAGCTGTAAAATAATTCATTTACGTAAATTTGAACAGCACATAAGTGATGTATTGGTTATGGGTGCATACTTCAGTGATAAAACTACAGAAAAACAAAATTTGTAGCACAAAGTGTACTAGTGGTTACCTCGGGGAAAGTGACTGGGAGGGCATACACAGAACTTCAGAAGCCCTGGTAATGTGCTAAAGAAGTAGAGCATAAGTTGAGTGGTAGGTACATGAGTGTTGGTTTTTTTTTTTATTAAACTGTACATAAACATGATAAACACTCATTTGTATATGTGATTTATTTTGTTAACTAAATAAATTTATTTTGTTAACTAGACTGTCTTTTTGAACATCTTTTAATGTGGCAATGTAAAATGCACACATGGCCCTGGGTTTTAACAAAAGAACTAGAACATGCACCTTCAGAGATCATAAAAAATAAAATTTTTAACAAATTACTATCACTCTCAGTATTATTTTCCTTTAATTCCTTGAGCCAAGCACACATAATAGACGTGTAATTAACGTTCACTGAATGTTTTCAATCCATTTCAATCCTGGAAAAAGCTGTTGTGTGGATCAATAGTAACAACAAAACAATCATTTATTATCTATTATGTGCAGATACTGTGCTAGCTACTTGATGCACGTTATGCCTAATCCACACAACAGTCCTGAAAGGTAGGTATCTTATCCCCACTTTAATGATGGAAAATTGAAGTTTAGACGTTAAGTGATTGGCTAAAAGTCACACAGTAAGCAGTGGAGCTGGGATTTGAACCCAGTTTTGTTTGATTCCAAAGACCTGTGCTTGTCACACTGCTGCCTTGCATGAGATAATGGGTTTGAAAATGTTTTGTAAAGCATTGAACACTATATAACTATGAGATTCTGTTATTATTATTCTAAATTTTATGGGAATGGGCATCGTAAGTGTCCAGGACAACAGCTTTAGAGAGTGACAGTTTTGGAAGTTTGCAGTCTTTAGCAGTGACAGTTTGATATGCTGTTCTTTCTTTAAACCTCTTATAGAAATAAGGCACATATTCAGCAAAGTGTACAAATTATAAAGGTACAACTTGATGAATTTTCACCAAAACAATACACCCGTGTAATCAGCACCCAGATCAGGAAACAGAGTATTAGTACCGCAGAAGCCCCTTGGGCTGCCTTTCAGTAACTGACTCTCCAAGTGATAAACACTATCTTGACTTTAAATATCATAGACTGATTTTGCATGTTTTTGAATTTTATAAAATGGGATCATATGGTATGTGTTTTCTTTGTATCTAGCTTCTCTTAACCTTATATTTGTGTGATTTATTCAAATGGTTACATGTGCTTGTGGTTCATTAGTTCTCATATATATATACATAAAATTGTATGACTGTGCTACAATATATTTTCCCATTCTTTTGTTGACTGACATGTGAATTGTTCCAGATATTTGGCTATTATGAACAGGGCTGCCATGAACATCCTTGCTCATGTATTTTGGAGCGTATATGTGTCTTTTGGTACATATATGCCTAGGGGTAGAACTGCTGCAGGGTATGCTTGTTCAGCTTTAGTGGATACTGCTGAACAGTTTTTCAGCATGGTTGTACCAGTATACATACCCAATATATGAGAGTCAGTTGCTCCACATCTTTGCCACTGCTTGGTATTTTTTTCTACTTTTCATCTGAGCCACTCTAGCGAGTGTACCCTGGTGGTGTAGTGGTTAAGTGCTACGGCTGCTAACCAAGAGGTCGGCAGTTCAAATCCGCCAGGCACTCCTTGGAAACTCTATGGAGCAGTTCTACTCTGTCTTATAGGGCCGCTATGAGTCGGAATCAACTCAACGGCAGTGGGTTAGTGAGTGTACAGTGGTATCGTTCCGTGGTTTCAATTTCCATTTTCCTGGTAACTAATGAATTAAGAACCTTTTAATATGTCTCTTGTTCATTTGATATGCCATTTTCTTAAAACAAAATATTTATTAATAAAAAGATCATTGGAAATATCACTTAGTAAAATTGATTATGAAATATCTACTGTGATCAATCAGTGAGTTTAGACTAAGTTTCTCTACAGTGACAAATGACTTGAGATTCTCAGTAGCCTAAAATAAAAATGGTTTATATCTTTCATTCTAATGGTGCAGTGGTTAAAGCACTTGGCTGCTAACAGGTTCAGACCCACCAGCCACTCTGCAGGAGAAAGATGTGACAGCCTGCTTCTGTAAGATTTTACAACCTTGGAAATCCTATGGGGCAGTTCTACTCTGTCATTTAGGGGTTGCTATGAGTTTTTTATGAGTTGCAGTTTATGAGTTGCAGTTTATTCGACAGCAACTGATTTAGGTTTTAGTTTTCTCACTCCATGTTTTTGGAGACCCTGGTTGTGTAGTGGTTAAGAACTACAGCTGCTAATTAAAAGGTCATTGGTTCAAATCCACCAGGCGCTCTTTGGAAACTCTATGGGGCAGTTCTGCTCTGTCCTATAGGGTCTCTATGAGTCTAAATCAACTTGACAGCAGCAGGTTTTATGGGTCTTATTTCTGTTGGACAGTGGTTGTGCTCCATATCACCATCATTTTGGGGGGTTAGCTGATGGGACTGTCCTCTGGGGCATTGCTGATCTCCAGGCAGAGAGAAAACAGAGATGCAACACAATAGGATCCCGTACAAACTCAAAACCTCTGCTCAGAGGTGGCACATGCTTTACTTCCACTCACATTCCATTGGCCAAAGCAGTCTCATCACCAAGACTGATGTCAGTGGGTGGATTATATAGTCTTGTAAAAGGGAGGTGCTCATAGGAAGAGGAAGTGGGTATTTGTGAACAAGACACTGAACAATAGCCTCACTTTCTGCGAAGAAGGCTTAAAGGAATATTACTCTAGGATGGAAAACTCAAGCTGTTCGTCCCTGGACTGTCTTCAACACACATACAAATACAGCACTACTTTTAAATTTTTGTTTCATGTTTAGCTGAATTAGTTGCCAACGCTTAAAAATCATGACATTTCACAAAGGTGCAAATTTCTGGCTTCTCTT
This sequence comes from Loxodonta africana, assembly GCF_030014295.1. Classification (NCBI taxonomy): domain Eukaryota; kingdom Metazoa; phylum Chordata; class Mammalia; order Proboscidea; family Elephantidae; genus Loxodonta; species Loxodonta africana. Next base: position 106,578,494 of record NC_087345.1, on the reverse strand, counting down.
AGAAATCCTAAGTTATAGCAAGAATCATTGGAGCCTAGTTACAGCTGCCCCTTTAGGTGGCAGGTATATGCTCTGACTCTTCACGACTGTACCTGCTACCTTCTCTGCAGCAGTGTCTTTCAAACATTTTTTACATATCCCATAATAAAATTTTTTTTTTTGCATCGGTATCCAGGATGTGTGCACATTCATATACAGAGATACCTGTGAGAGCTGGAACTCAATGGGACTGCCTTGTTTTCCCCGTTCTTTCATGTTTTCCCCTGTTGACAGGGTGCAGTCTTACCACTTTTCTATCATGCTCTATTAGTGGAAAATATTTGCGTTTTCCTTCTCTGACAGGTTTCACCTTAACACAGGTTTCGGCTTTTGTAGGTTTTACTGTATGTGTATTGATATGCATATACACATACATTTCCAAAGCAGGAGTTTCATGGAACAGTGGTAAACACATTACTCTCGGCAATGCATGCTGGCATCTTCCGTTCTCTCCTACTTTATCCTACCTATTATTTCATTTTTTAAAGTGCTGGAGTCAACTCACTAAATTGATTTCACACATCACTGATGGGTCAGAGCCTACGACTTGAAAGCATTGTTCTCAATCATGTTACTTGTCTGCCACTTCTCTGAATGCTACATGTTAATTTTCGAGACTGAGTTTCTAGCTAAGCCCTTTAGGATTCCCAGGACAATTTGTTGTGTGAGTGAGCAGCAGCTGCCTTCCCTCACTGATTTAAACCCATGCAATGACTTTTTTTTTTTTTAAATGACTAGCTATGCTTCTGGAGTCTTAAATGAAACTTAAATTGCTTGAGTACCTGACAGTTCCATGCTTACTCTTCCCTTATTTGACTTTGTATTTTAATCAAAATACCCTTTAGGCAAATAAATCCCTGATTCAGAAAATCATAAGTTCCTGGCTGGGCTGAGGAATAAAGTGCAAGTGTAAGCAAGTCCTATTGTAGGTACAGGAGGGAGAGTGCCCAGAGGAGGACTGTGAATGGGGGCTTTATTATCTAGGGAGGCCCAGGCACATGGTTTTCACAGGATTGATTCCTCTGTCTTATTGATTCAGTTGACAAATATTTATTGATAACCTGTGCTCGAGGCTCAGGGACTCAGCATCCAAAACTTGTACAAAGATCTTCTAGATGCAGACAGTGTAGATAGCGATCATTTTATGTTCCTTCTCTCTTATTTCTTGTTTTCTTCCCTTAACCCAGAAATTCATTCGTTGTCAGAAGGCAGTTCTGATTAGGTGCTGGTGACACAAAGTGTTCTCCTGCTCAGATCTTCATGGATATTCAGTGGTGTTTTTACGTATATGCGTGGAGTAAGCGTGTGCCTGTCATTCTAGGGAAATGGTTTTGGGGGTGTGAAGACACTAAATAAAAACCTGTCAGTCACTAAGACACAAGCAACATTGCTCTAACACCCAGTGGAAAAGGGAAGAACATTGCCTCCACGTTTTCATGGGATTCAATGAGGCTTTGCATTTTGAGGACAAGTGCCACTTTGATAACGAGAGAATCCCACCATCTCTGTGGTGTCGGTGCCAGGTGAACCCAGCATTATCAGGCAGCAAGACCTGGTGAAACATGGAAGGAGGCGGCCCCATCAGGTGTGATGAGACTCATCAGAAGCAGTAGTGAGGCTCAGCAGTGGACTTTACTGGAGGGGCCCAGAGAAGAAGGAAAAGAGAACAAGGAAATGACTAATGCCTTAATAGGACATGAGGATGAAATGAGTTCATACTTGGTTGGATATATTGCAGTAGCAGATAGAAGCAGAAAAAGAAAAAAAAAGAAGCAGAGCCAGTAATATATGGGTTCAAGTCCTGGGCTTATATAACAAGGTTATTTATCCTTGCCTGTGTGTGTGTTTTACCTATAAAAGTTCTTTCATAACAGTGCAAATGCAACTCATTACCAAGAGTCCTTGAGCACTGCTCCCAAACGTTCCTCCATTGCCTTGATAATTTTTTTTTTCTTGTCTTTTTCTTAATCCTGTCTACACTGTTCTTGGTTTCTTGTGTATACCTCTGAGCCAGAGAAAAGGAAAGCCAATAACTCCCTGATAACTCTTATCTGCAGCTTCTGTTTCTTCCTGCATTCCCCACTCATTCTCCCTTTCCTTCTCCACCCTGTTACTAGCAAGTTCCTCCTGATATCCTTGCAATATGCCATTTTCAGCCTCATAGCACCCTTGTCATCAACAAAATAACAAAAAATAAGAATAATAAAGGTGTGGTAGACTAGATACTGCCAAAAGAACTTTTATTTTACAACTGGTGAACATTTTAAAACAAGTACTCCAGAAAAGAATTTGAAAATTATTAGTAAAAGAATGCTTGCTAACTAATTGTTTGTAATTCATTATAGAGCCAGTTTCCACCAGGCAATAAAGTGCCCCTAAAGTTAACACATATGCAAGTTGTTTAGGAATCATAATGCATTTTTTTTACCTGCTGGGATCATCTTACATACTGTTGATGCTTTTAGATATTATCCATAAAAATCCTTTCAGTGTTAATAATATTTAGACCATGCATTTCTTGAAGCTAAGGATTGTCCTATATACATTTAAATCTCACTACCTAGCAAAGTGCTTTGCCTATGGAGGCCCCTAATAAATATTTGTTGAATAGTTCCTTTTTTGCTCATCATACAATAATGGTTAATAGCAGAAGTTCTGGAGCCAGATCACAAGGTTCGAAATCCTGGCTTTGCCACTTACAGAATGTAAGTCATGGGTAAATTATACAGCCGCTCTGTATTTGTCTATAAAATTGGGATACTATTAATACCTACCTCATAATGTTGTGAGGAGTAAATGAATTTATTACATATAAAGTACTTAGAACAACGCTTGCGTATAAGGGTTCAATAAATATTAACACTTGTTATTGGCTCTTAAGCATATTTCTCCAACTAAATTATAAACTTTTTCAACAGGAGCCATGTACTATACTTCTTTTAATCCCAGAACCTACTTATTGTATTATTCAATGAGTATTTTTTGATCTAGTTAATGAATAAATAAATGGTATGTGTTTGCATTATCTTGTCCATTAAAAATCAAATGTATATACACTTGAATGTTTAAAGGTCTAACATTTGTAACAGCAAGAAGTGTTTTCAGAATTAAACAAAATTTAAGAATTGCCAAAGAGCTCGCAATATAATTAAGTGGAGAAAGAAAATGAAATTACTACTAATGTGAAATTCTTAACTCTATTTTATCCACTGGAAGCAGAGACTTTGTTCTATGTTTCCTTGTAATCCCAGCATTTTGCAGAATGTTTTGCATAGGGGTTTCACTGCCAAGATTTTACAATTCCACATTACTTATGGATAGTCTCACTTAAGTTTTCAGCTTCCCAGCTAAATATGACAAAAGAATACACCAGAGGTAAATGTTTATGAAGTATCTTTCAGTACTTTAAAGATGGCATTCCATTGTCTCCTGGCTTATATGGTTTTTAGAAGTCTGCAGTCATTTGTTTCTCTGTACAAATGTATCTTTTTTCCTCTGATTACTTTCAAGATTTTCTTCTTATCACCGTTTATCATCAATTTGATTATAATATGCCTGCCCATGTGTGTGTGTCTGCATTTATCTTAGGGTTTATTGGGGTTCTTTGATATGTGGATCATTACAGTTTTCATCTTCACACATCTGTCAGCTTGTTGTACTATGGTGACTTGCATTGTTGCTGTGACGCTGGGAGCTATGCCACCAGTATTTCAAATACCAGGTCATCCACGGTGGACAGGTTTCAGTGGAGCTTCCAGATGATGGAAAAGCTCAATATCGTTAGAACAAGGCCAGGGGCTGACTGTGGAACAGACTGTCAATTGCTCATGTGCAAGTTCAAGTTGAAGCTGAAGAAAATTAGAACGAGTCCATGAAAGCCAAAATACGACATTGAGCATATCCCACCTGAATTTAGAGACCATCTCAAGAATAGACTTGACGTATTTAACACTAATGACAGAAGACCAGATGAGTTGTGGAATGACATCAAGGACATCATCCATGAAGAAAGCAAAAGATCATTAAAAAGAGGGGAAAGAAAGAAAAGACCAAAAGGAAGAAATGAAGAAGTAAAACAGCTGAACAGAACATTTCAAAGGGCAGCTAGAGAAGACAGAATAAAGTATTATACTGACATGTGCAAAGCCGTGGAGTTAGAAAACCCCAAGGGAAGAACATATCTGGCATTTTCAAGCTGAAAGAACTGAAGAAAAAATTCAAGCCTTGAGTTGCAATATTGAAGGATTCTATGGGCAAAATACTGAATGACATGGGAAGCTTCAAAAGAAGATGGAAGAAATACACAGAATCACTATACTAAAAAGAATTAGTCAATGTTCAGCCACTTCAGGAGGTAGCATATGATCAAGAACGGATGGTACTGAAGGAAGAAGTCCAAGCTGCACTGAAGGCATTCATGAAAAACAAGACACTAGGAATTGATGGAATATTAATTGAAATGTTTTGATAAATGGATGCTGTGCTAGAGTTGCTCATTCATCTGTGAAGAAATTTGGAAGACAGCCTCCTGGCCTACCAACTGGAAGAGATCCATATTTGTGCCCATTCCAAAGAAAGGTGATCCAACAGAATGTGGAAATCATTGAACGATATCATTAATATCACACACAAAATTTTGCTGAAGATCATTTAAAAGCGGTTGAAGCAGTACATCAACAGGGAACTACCAGAAGTTCAAGCTGGATTCAGAAGAGGACATAGAACGAAAGATAACATTGCTGATGTCAGATGGATCTTAGCTGAAAGCAGAGACTACCAGAAAGATGTTTACCTGCATTTTATTGATGTGCAATGGCATTTGACTGTGTGGATCCTGACGAATTACGGATAACATTTTGAAGAATCAGAATTCTGGAACACTTAATTGTGCTCATGAGGAACTTGTAGAGGGAGTGGTTCAATCAAACAGAACAAGGGTATACCGTGTGATTTAAGGTAAGGAAGAGCATGTCAGGTTTGTATCCTTTCGCCATACTTACTCATTCTGTACACTGAGTAAATAATCCAAGAAGCTGGACTATATGAAGAAAAACACGGCATCAGAATTGGAGGAAGATGCGTTAACAAGTTGCGATATGCAGATGACATAACCTTGCTTGGAGAAAGTGAAGAGGACTTTGAAGCACTTACTGATGTAGATCAAAGACTACAGCCTTCAATATGAATTGCACTTTGTCTTAGTTATCTAGTGCTGCTATAACAGAAATACCACAAGTGGATGGTTTTAACAAAGAGAAATTTATTCTCTCGGAGTTTAGAAAGCTAGAAGGTCAAATTCAAGGTGCCAGCTCGAGGGGAAGGCTTTCTGTCTCTGTTGGTTCTGGGAGAAGGTCCTTGTCATCAATATTCCTTTGGTCTAGGAGCTTCTCAGCACAGGGGAACCTAGGGTCCAAGGGACGTGCTCTGCTCCCGGCGCTGCATTCTTGTTGGTGTGAGATCCCCATGTCTCTCTGCTCACTTGTCTCTTTTATATCTAAAAAGAGATTGACTTAAGATGCAATCTAATCTTGTAGATTTAGTCCTGCCAAATTAACATAACTGCCACTTATCCCACTTCATTAACATCATAGAGGTAGGATTTACAATACATAGGAAAATCACATCAGATGACAAAATGGTCAATAATCACACAATACTGCGAATCATGGAGTAGCCAAGTTGGCACACATTTTTGGTGGACACAGTTCAACCCATGCCACACATTAGCATAATGAAAACAAAAATCCTCAACACTGGACCAATAAGCAACATCATGATAAATGGGGAAAGATTGAAGTTATCAAGGATTTCATTTTACTTGGGTCTCCAATCAACACCCATGGGAGTAGTGATCAGGAAGTCAAACGACACATTGCTTTGGGGCGATCTGCTGCAAAAGACCTCTTTTAAATGTTCAAAAGCAAAGATGTCACTTTGAGGACTAAGGTGTGCCTGACCCAAGCCATGGTATTTTCGATTGCCTCATGTGCGTGGGAAAGCTGGACAATGAATAAGGAAGACTGAAGAAGGATTGATGCATTTGAATTGTGGTGTTGGTGAATAATATTGACTATACCATATACTGCCAGAATAACGAACAAATCTGTCTTGGAAGAAGTACAGCCAGAATGTTCATTAGAAGCAAGGATAGTGAGACTTGTCTCACGTTCTTTGGACATGTCATTAGGAGGGACCAGTCCCTGGAGAAGGACATCGTGCTTGGTAGAGTGTCAGTGAAAAAGAGGAAGACCCTCAACAAGATGGATTGACACTTGGCTGCAACATGGGTTCAAGCATAACAACAATTGTGAGGATGGCACAGGACCAGGCAGTGTTTAGTTCACAGGGTCGCTATGAGTCACAACCAAATCGACGGCACCTAACAAAATCATAGTTTTCATCAAGTTTGAAAATCTCCAGCCATTATTTCTCTAACATATTTCTATGCCCTTCCCTCCTTTCTTTCTGGCCGTTCAGTCACATGTATATTTTAGACCACTTGATATTGGCCCATAGGTAACTGGTGCTCTGTCCACCCCTCCCTCCCCACCACTCAGCCTTTTTTTTTCCCACTGTCCCTCGTTTTGGATAGATTCTATTACTCTATCTTCAAATTCCCTGATATTAATCTGCTGTTAACCTTAACTAGTGAAAATTTTATTTCACATATTTGTATCACATTTTTCGTATCTAGAAGTTCCATTTGGTGTTTTTAATATCTTTCGTTTCTCTCATTGTAGTTTTTACTGTAAATACTTGTATGTATTATAAGAACTGTTTTAATGTCCTTGTTTTCTTGTTCATCTCTATTATTTCTGGATCTGTTTCTGTTGACTGATTTTTATCCTGGCTGTGGTAAAAAACTAGTTTTTTTGTGGGTCACAATTTCCTGAGTATTGTCATATCTAATTTTTGACTGAATGCTATACATCATGGATATGGCATTGTTAAGCACCTGAATTTTGTTTTTTCCTTTACAGAGTTTTGGACTTTGTGTTGGCAAACAGTTATTTGTGGATCAGGTTAATCCCTGTGAGGCCTATTTTTAAGCTTTTCTAAGGAGGGTATAGAGTAGTCTTCATTCCCATATTATTAAGATTTGACCCTCTGGCATATCCATTGAATGCCCTGGATGGTCAGTGAAGACTCTCCACTCTGGCAGTTTGGAGCTCTGGGAATTATCCAGCAAACCACTCCCAGGTTGTTTCTTGCTCAGATATTCAAAGTATCAGCCTATTCACATGCAGCTTAGTTCACAGGAAAGACTCAAGAAGATGTTTATTCACATTTCTGGAGTTCCTTTTTAATTTTCAAATTTAAGTTTTTTCAAATTCTGTGTCATTTTCTTTCCAGAATTCTACCCTGCCACTTCTAGCTTCCTTAGCTCCCAGAACTCTGTTCCATCTCCCCACCTCAGCCGACCTCTGGGTTTTGTTGGGGTTTTCTCTCCGTGCACCTGCAGTTCATAAACTGCCTCCAGAAAGAAAGCTGAGGTGTTCATAGGGCTCACCCTGTATGTTTCTTTTCTTTCAGAGATCACAATACTATAGGGCCTGTAGTTTTAATGTCTGGAAACACCTGTCTCATATTTTGTTGAGTTTTCTAATTGTTTACAGTGGGAGATTGCATCCTGTTATTACTACTGCATCATGCCTGGAAGCAGTCGATCTCTTGTAAGTGTCTTGGTTAAAAAAGAATAAGTATAAGCTGACTGTAAACTAAGATTTTTAATTCACTTAATTGATTCTTTTATTCATTAGTAATTACAGTGCCATTCCTCATTTTTTAAAGCAGTTCTGCTAGGCAAATTTTCCATATCAGTCAGGTGTATGCTTCAAGAACAGACTCTTCCAGCTTCATTTTCAGCTTAAGTAAGTTAGAACAGAGAAGGAAAATTCCAAAGTGTAAAGAATGTTGCTGTTACATGCCCCAAAGCACATATCTCATAGCTTGTTAGGCAGGATGGTGAATAAATGTGTCATCTCTCTTCTTATTTGTGCGTACATTCTTACAGCCATAATCTCTCAGGATTTTATATTGCTTTTCACAAATTGGTTTAAACTTTTACTGATGATATATACAGATTTCTTCAAGCATAGAGACCATTTCTATGCAATCAGCCATATCCTCTCTAAGGTCATAGCTCTATAGTTCTATCATATATAAATACCGAAACCAAACCCATTGCCTTCGAGTTGATTCTGACTCATGGCGACCGTATAGGACAGAGTAGAACTACCCCATAAGGTTTCCAGCGAGTGGCTGGTAGATTCAAACCATTGACATTTTGGTTAGCAGCCAAGCTCTTAATCACTGTGCCACCAGGCTCTATCATATATAAACAATCTATTTCAATAGATCCCTGCAATGGTGTAGGGGAGAAAGGGCATGGAAGTCATTCCTTCAGAGAAGTGGATTACATTTACTGGAGTACTTTCTTGCCCAAGAAACACTCCTAAAACAATATTTTTCAAAAAATTTCCGATTTCAGATAAGGATAAATTTCAAGGTAATCACAAAGAAAGTTAACAAACCTACTCATCAAAATAAAGAAGAAAAACATAAAGTCTCAGGAAACACAAAAGCTACAAAAACAAAAGAAATGAAAAAAGCACAAAAGGAATTCAGCACAGGAAAGTAAGAGGAAAAAAGAAAACATCAGCACCACAAAAAAAAGCACTACAAAATGACAGCAATAAACTCACACCTATCCATAATTACACTGAATGTAAATGGCCTAAATGCACCCATAAAGAGACAGAGAGTGACAGAATGGATTAAAATAATAATAATAAAAAAAACCAGGATCCATCAATATGCTGTCTACAAAAGACACCTTAGAAACAAAGATATAAATTAATTAAAGATCAAAGGATAGAAAAAAATATCAAGCAAATAACTGCCAAAAAAGAGTAGAAGTGGCAGTACTAATCTCAGATAAAGTAGACTTTAAAACAAAATCCACCCTACAAGACAAAGAAGGGCATTATATAATGATTAAAGGAATAATCCGTCATGAAGACATAACCATAATAAATATCTACACACCCAATGACAGGGCTCCAAAATACAGAAAACAAACTCTAATAGCACTGACAGGAGAAATTGATAGTTCCACAATAATTGTAGGAGACTTCAACGCACCACTCTTGGTAAAGGACAGAGCATCTAGAAAGAAACTCAACATGATACAGAAGATCTAAAGGACACAATCAGCTGACTTGAACTTATAGACATATATAAAACACTCTACCCAACAGCTGCAAAGCACACATTCTTTTCCAACTCACATGGAACATTCTCCAAAACAGACCACATATTAGGCCACAAAGGAACGCTCAACAAAATCCAAACATTGAGATAATACAAAGTATCTTCTCTGATCACAACACCATCAAAGTAGAAATTAACAACAGGAAGAGCAAGGAAAAAAAAATCAATTACATGGAAACTGAATAACACCCTGCTTAAAAGCTACTGGATAATAGACGAAACCAACCATGGAATAAAAGAATTCCTAGAATCAAACAAAAATGAAAACACATCATACCAAGACCTTTGGGACACAGCAAAAGCAGTGCTCAGAGGTCAATTTATAGCAATAGATGCACGCATCAAAAAAGAAGAAAGGGACAAAATCAAAACATTAGCCACAGAACTCAAACACCCACCAGAAGAAAGGAAATAATAAAGATCAGAGCAGAAATAAATGAACAGAGAATAGAAAAACAATAGAAAGAATCAAAACAAAAAGTTGTTTCTTTGAAAGGATCAACAAAATTGACAAAACACCAAACTGACAAAAGAAAAATGACAGGACACAAATAACCCAATAAGAAATGAAAAGGGGGGCAATACAACAGACCTAACTGAAATAAAAAGGATCATGACAGAGTACTATGAAAAACTGTACTCCGACAAATTTGAAAACCTAGAGAAAATGGGCAAATTTCTAGATACACACTATCTACCCAAGCTAACACAAAGTGATGTTGAAAATCTGATCAGATTCATAACAAGAGATTAAAAAGGTAATTGAAAAAAAAAACTCCCAACAATAAAAAGGTATGGCCCAGATGGCTTCACTGGAGACTTCTACCAAACATTCAGAGAAGAGTTTACCCCAGTACTATTCAAACTATTTCAGAACATAGAAAAGGAAGGGATACTTTTGAATTAATTTTATGAAGCTAGCATAACCCTGATACCAAAACCAGGCAAAGACACCACAAAAAAAAAGAAAATTACAGACCAATATTTCTCATGAATATAGATGCAAAATTTTTCAACATTCTAGCCAATAGAATTCAGCATCATATCAAAAAAAATAGTACACCACGACCAAGTGGGATTCATACCAGCTATGCAAGGATGGTTCAACATTAGAAAATCAATCAATGTAATCCACCATGTAAATAAAAGAATCACATGATCATCTCAATTCACACAGAAAAGGCATTCAACAAAGTCCTACACCCATTCCTGATAAAAACTCTCAATAAAATAGGTATAGAAAGGCAATTCCTCAGTATACTAAAGGGCATCTATACAAAATAAACAGCCAACATCATTCTTAGTGGAGAGAGGCTGAAAACATTCCCCTTGGAAACAGGAACAAGATAAGGATGCCCTTTATCACCACTACTATTTAACATTGTGCTGAAAGTCCTAGCTACAGCAATAAGGCAAGAAAAATAAGTAATGAAAAAGTAAAACTGTCCCTATTTGCAGATGATATGATACTATACATAGAAAACCCAAAAGGCTCCACCAGAAAACTACTGGAACTAATAGATTCAGCAGAGTAGCAGGATACAAGATAAACATACAAAAATTAGTTGGATTCCTATACACCAATAAAGAGAATGACGAAAAGGAAATCAAGAAAACAATACCATTTATAATAGCCCCTAAATAAATAAAATAAAATACTTGGGAATAAATCTAACCAGGGATGTAAAAGACCTATACACAGAAAACTACAAAACACTACTACAAGAAACCAAAAGAGATCTACATAAATGGAAAAACATACCATGCTCATGGATAGGTAGATGCAAATTGTGAAAATGTCAATTCTACCAAAAGTAATCTACAAATACAATGCAATCCTGATCCAAATACCAACAACATTCTTTAAAAAGATGGAAAAACTTATTAACTTTATACGGAAAGAGAAGAGGCCCCAGATAAGTAAAGCACTATTGAAGAAGAATAAAGTAGGAAGACTCACACTACCTGAACTCAGAATCTACTATACAGCTACAGTAGTCAAAACAGCCTGGTGCTGGTACAACGACAGATACATTGACCAATGGAACAAAATTGAGAACCCAGATGTAAATCCATCCACCTGATCTTTGACAAGGGTCCAAAGTCCATCAAATGGGGGAAAAGACCATCTTTTTAATAAATGTTGCTAGCAAAACTGGATGACCATTTGCAAAAAAATGAAGCAGGACCCATACCTCACACCATACACAAAAACTAATTCAAAATGGGTCAAAGACCTAAATATAAAACCAGAAACCATAAAGATCATAGAGGAAAAAATAGGATCAACAGATCAACACTAGAGGCCCTAATACACGGCATTAATAGATTACAAACCATAACTGACTGTCTTAATCATCTAGTGCTGCTGTAACAAATACCACAAGTGGATGGCTTTAACAAAGAGAAGTTTATTCTCTCACAGTCCAGCCAGCTAGAACTCCGAATTTAGGGCCCTGGCTCCAGGGGAAGCCTTTCTCTCTCTGTCAGCCCTGGAGGAAGGTCCTTGTCATCAGTCTTCCCTTGATTTGGGAGTATGTCAGCACAGGAACCTCAGGTCCAAAGGATGTGCTATGCTCCGGTACTGCTTTCTTGGTGATATGAAGCCCCCACGTCTCTCTGCTTGCTTCTTTCTTTTATGTCTCAGAAGAGATTGGCTTAAGACACTACCTAATTTTGTAGACCTCATCAATATAACTGCCACTAATCCATTTTATTACATCATAGTGATAGGATTTACAACACATAGGAAAATCACATAAAATGGTGGACAATCATACAAGGGAATCCTGACCTAGCCAGGTTGACATGGGGGACACGATTCAATCCATGACACTGACAACACACACACTCCAGAAGATAAGCTAGATAATTGGGATCTTCTAAAAATTAAATACTTAAGCTCATCAAAAGACTTCACCAAAAGACTAAAAAAGAGGACCTACAGACTGGGAAAAAAATTTTGGCTGTGACGAATCCTACAAAGGTCTAATCTTTGATATCTACAGGAAAATCCAACACATCTACAACAAAAAGACAAATAATCCAATTTAAAAATGGGCAAAGGAAATGAACAGACACTTCACCAAAGAAGATATTCAAGTGGCTAACAGACACAAGAGGAAGTGCTCGAGATCACTAGCCCTTAGAGAAATGTGAATCAAAACCACAATGAGATACCATCTCACCCCAGTATTACTGGCACAAATCAAAAAAGCAGAAAATAACAAATGTTGGAGAGGTTGTAGGGAGATTTGAACTCTTCTTTACTGCTGGCGGTGCTTCCTTAGAAAGCTAGAAATAGAAATACCATATGATCCAGCAATCCCATTCCTAGGAATATATCCTAAAGAAATAAAAGCTGTCACGCAGATAGACATATGCACACCCATGTTCAGTGCAGCATTGTTCACAGTAGCAAAAAGATGGAAACAACTTAGATGCCCATCAACAGATGAATGGATAAACTATGGTACATACACACGATGGATTACTACACAACGATAAAGAACAATGATGAATCTGCAAAGCATCTCACAACATGGATGAATCTGGAGGGCAGTATGTTGAGTGAAATAAATCAATCACAAAAGCACAAATACTGTATGAGAGCACTACCGCAAAAACTCATGAAAAGGTTTACACACAAATAGAAACAATCTTTGATGCTTGCAAGGGAGAGGAGGGGTGGGGATGGAAAAACACTAAATAGACAATAGATAAGTGGTAACTTTGGTGAAAGGTAAGAGAGTACACAATACTGAGGAAGCCAGCACAACTTCTACAAGGCAAGGTCATGGAAGCCCCATAGACACATCCAAACTCCCTGAGGGACTGAATTACTGGGCCGAGGGCTTTGGGGACCATGGTCTTGGGGAACATCCAGCTCAATTGGTATAATATAGTTTATAAAGAAAATGTTCTACATTCTACTTCGGTGAAAAGCGTCTGGAGTCTTAAAAGCTTGTGAACGGCCATCTAAGATACTCCACTAGTCTCACCCCGTCAGGAGCGAGGAAGCATGAAGAAAACCAAAGACACAAGGGAAATATTAGTCCAAGGACTAATGAACCACAACTACCATGGCTTCCACCAGACTGAGTCCAGCACAACTAGCTGGTGCCTGGCTACCAACACTGACTGCTCTGACAAGAGATCACAATAGAGGGTCCGAGACAGAGCTGGAGAAAAATGTAGAACAAAATTCTAACTCACAGAAGACTAGACTTAACTGGCCTGACGGAGACTGGAGAAACCCCAGACACCATTTTAGCTTAGTAATGAAGTCATTGCTGAGGTTCGCCCTTTAACCAATGATCAGACAGGCCCATAAAACAAAATGAGACTAAAGCGGCACACCAGCCCAGGGGCAAGAACTAGAAGGCAGGACAGGAAAGCTGGTAATAGGGAACCCAAGGTTGAGAAGGGAGAGTATTGACATGTCGTGGAGTTGGTAACCAATGTCACAAAACAATATGTGTACTAATTGTTTAATGAGAAGCTAGTTTGTTCTGTAAACCTTCATCTAAAGTGCAATAATAAAAATAATAAAAAAGTGAAACATAGGAATATCATATGATCCAGCAATTCCAATCCTAGATAAATACCCAAAAGAATTAAATGCAGGAACACAGTTACTTGTACACCTATGTTCATTGAAGCATATTCACAGTAGCTAAAGTGTGAACAGCCTAATGTCCATCAACAGATGAATGGATAAATAAAATGTGGTATATATGTATATATATACACAAGTATAAAGAGAAATGAAGGCCCAATATATGGTACAACATGGATGAACCTTGAAAACCTTATACTGAGTGAAATAAGTCAGTCACAAAAGCACAAATATTTTATGATCTCACTTTTATTAAGTATCTAAAATAGGAAAGTATATAGAGATCAAAATTTATTAGTGGTTATCAGGGGCAGGTGGGTGGGAGGGAGGAGGAAAGAAAGCACAATGGTTAGGGGGCACTGAGCTTCTATTAAGGGTAATGGAAAAATTCAGCTGAGGTAGACTTTAGAATGGACATAAAGTTGATAAATAATTCCTCAATCACTCACTGGTAAGAAACCAGTCCTCTTCATGGGCATTAGAGCCCTGCTGTGGAACCCTGATCCTGCAGCTTAAAATCTATTATGTACTGACAGTGGCCCTCAGTACCATTCATAGATCCATCACGCCAACACAAGACTGGCTGATGAAGGAGGTTATCAGATGTCAACTCTCTAAGTCACTCAGTCTACTTGGTTGTTTAGTGCCTCTTCCATGGTGGGTACTCTCTCATAGTTGTTAACATGCAATACAAAGACCTTCACACTTCATGATCACTATTATGGGTTCATTCATATGCCTTTTTCCCAGATCTCCTTGCCCCCAATCTTCCAAACTTTCTCCCTCTGAGTGCTTACCTAAATAGCTTTTAACATATTATCTATAATTTACCTGTAATTTCAGTAAATAAATTATATAACTCACTTAGAATCATCTTTTGTAAGCTATGTGTGTAAGCTCAGGTAAAGAGACCTTCATAGTTTTTTTTGTCACTACTATATCCATAATAGGGTCTGTTACACAATAAGCATTCAGTAAACTCGGTAAACAGTTGTTGAATGAGCAAATACTAAATACAAACCTTTACTAGTTATATGTGTGAGAAATATCTATTCCTACCTAAAACCCAAAACCCAAACCTGCTGCCTTTGAGTCTTACGGCAACCCCATGGGTGTCAGAGTAGAACTGTACTCTTGTAGAATTTTCAATGGCTGTGACCTTTCAAGAAGTACATCACAAGGCCTTTCTTTCCAGGTGCCTCTGGGTAGATTGGAACCACCTGCATTGCACAGGTGGCCTATTCCTGGTTAGAAGCTTGTGTTTTCATTTGCTTTTTGGTAAATAATGTTTGATGAATAGAATCATTCAGTTTTAGTGTTGTTAAATTGATCAGCTTCTTTGTGGTAAGCCATTTTTGTTTCTTAAAAAATAAATCCTTTGCTGCAAAGTCACAGAGATATTCTCCTATATTTTCTTTGGTCCCATCTTCCATGACATTTTTTACTAAGTTTAATATAAATATGAGTCTGTTCCTAGGCTCTCTGTTGTGTTCCATTCTCTGTTTGTCTAATCGATTTACTTTTAATTGCCAGACAGTTGATGTCATTGAATAGCCAAATAACTAGCTTAAGCTGTTCTAAGTTAATTTTTATTGTTCTAGACCAGCACTTGTCAAACTTTAGTTTTTATGAGAAAGACTTGTTAAAACCCAGGTTACTGGAGTTTTTGACTTGGTAGGCCTGGGGTGGGGCTTGAGAATTTGTATTCTTAAGAAGTTTTCATGTGATGTTGATACTGCTGGTCCTGGAACTATATTTTGAGAACCTCAGTTATTGATAATATATCCATAATGGTCATTATTTATTCCTTTTCCCCCAGAACTAAAATGTCATCAGATTTAAACTATTGTATATATTATACTGAATGTCATATTAAAAAGGCAGATTTATTTAAAGCATATTGGAAATA
The DNA here is from genome assembly GCF_030014295.1 of Loxodonta africana. Taxonomy (NCBI): domain Eukaryota; kingdom Metazoa; phylum Chordata; class Mammalia; order Proboscidea; family Elephantidae; genus Loxodonta; species Loxodonta africana. The sequence continues at coordinate 106,562,655 of NC_087345.1, read as the reverse complement.
TACACATGAATAAATATATAATATTTTAAGTGTAATACAGAAGCTGTAATTTTTTTAAGGAATATAAATATGAATTCTGTCTTTGATAGTATGTTTTTTAAAAATGTAAATTAGTTTCTTAGACTATGAGAATTAAAAGCTGATTCCTCTTTAGACCTTCATATTCTACAGGAACTATAAACCAAAAAAACCAAACCCAGTGCCGTCGTGTCTATTCCAACTCATAGCGATCCTATGAGACAGAGTAGAACTGCCCCATAGAGTTTCCTAGGAGAGCCTGGCAGATTCGAACTGCTGACCCTTTGGTTAGCAGCCGTAGCACTTAACCACTAAGCCACCAGGGTTTCCACAGAAACTATAAGATGAGTAATTTAACAGGCTACTGTCCATATGTTTAAAAAAAATTTAGTACAGGCAGTCCCCAGGTTAGAACATCCCACTTACAGACAACTGGTACTTGCCCTTTAAAGTTATGTAAATTTCCCTCACTTTGAATGACTGAACCAACCCTTACTTGCAGCAAATTCTTCATCAGAATTACCTTCACTTGCTACACGTGCAACTTTTAAATCACTGAAAAGTCTTCAAGCCTTTTCTTGCACTAAAGTTTAAGGCTAAATAAGAACTGTATGCACCTGTTACAACTTACCTACAAATTCAACTTAAAGACACAGTTAGGAACTGATCTCGTTTGTAACCTGGGCACTGCCTGGAGTCTATACTTACCCATTGCTGTTGAGTTGATTCCAGCTCATAGCTCATAGTGACCTTGTAGGACAGAGTAGAGCTGCCCAATAGAGTTTCCAAGGAGGGGCTAGTGAATTCGAACTGCTGACCTTTTGGTTAGCAGCCAAATGTTTAAGCACTATGCGCCAGGGCTACAGTCTATACTTACAGCTTTCTAATTTGGTTTAAACCAAAAAGAAAAAACAAACTGTAAAGAAAAAAATTCAGACAAAGATAGCTAAATATTTAGTGCATTATTTTAGTGTTTCTAACAGTGTTATAGATGAAATTTTAAGTTCTCTGGGGTTATAACACTTTTAACTTACCTTCTGATGTCACCATAAAACCTGATGGCACAGATGCTGGTAAGTAACCCATTAGGAATATATGATAAAATTGTCAGCTTTGATTTTTTTTTAAATACTATTTAATTCTATGTTTGCTTAACATATGTTTGTTCTAAGCCAATCTTATTTTTTTGAGTCCCAGCTGTATGTTAATTTAAAACTATGATCTAAAATATATAAACTGAATTTCTGTCAAGACAGTTGTGTTCAGATGTTTTGTTCTATGCACCTTGCCTTGTAATCCTTTATCTTTAGCAGCCTATCTGAAACATGTAGTTTACAGAAAAACATTCTAAATGATCTAATGATCTAAAATATCATTATTTAGTTTTATATCCTTGTGGGTATCCTTAATTTATAAATGAAAGAGATTAAAGTAATAATGAATAAAATGTTTTAATACATGAATAAACCAAACCCATTGCCATCAAGTCGATTCTGACTCATAGCAACCCTATAGTACAGAATAGAACTGTCCCATAGGGTTTCCAAGAAACAACTGGTAGATTCGAACTACAGAGTTCTTGGTTAGCAGCTGAGCTCTTAACCACTGTGCCACCAGGGCTCTAATACATAAATAGTAATGAAATAATGTAATATGTCTTCAAAATCTGAATATAATTGGGACTGTACTTATGTTATGGCTGGTTCTTTACAAAATGTAATCCTGACTTATTGGGAAATTCATGTTTTAAAAGTCTGTAAGTCTAATTATTTCTTAAGAATGTGAGCTTTACTGGAAGTATAAAAGTTTGATAGAGCCATATGGCATTAAATAAATGAAATATCACCAAAGAATCAAATCTTTCTCAAACATACTTTGATTAATTAAATGATCACTGGAAACATATTTTATTTCACTATTCAACTCACTAAACTGTTAAATAGATAAAGCAAAAAGGTAATTACCAGGAGTTTTTAGGTAAAATATGACAAGATTAAAAAAAAAAAAATGAAACTCCAGCAGAATATTCTGTTGAGATATTCGCCTTCCCCCCAACTGAGAGTGCCTTTGGCTAATGTTGATTCTTAATATATATTTTATAATATTTTCTTGACCTTGGCCTATAAACTAAATGTAGACATTTGTCAATTAGTCATTTTCAGGTTTATTGCCTAAGATGCTAATTGAAATTCCAGACAGGGAAAACTACATCACCGGCCTTTGTCTGTCTATGAAAAGCCTTCTAATTGGACCCTGCACAGTATAAAAGCTTCTCTTCTCTGCAAACTGAGTGGGTCCCTATGTGTGAAATGTGTTCGGTGGGTCTTAAAAGAACAACATAGAGACCAGTCAGTCACCAGCCAGGAGCCATCATACTCTCTCTCCTCAACAGTGCAGCTCAAAGGCTGGAGAGGCTACTGGCAATTAGACACCAGAAGGGGACACTCAAGCTTTCCAAATTTCTTTCCCAGGGCTGGGGGAAGGGACCCATCCTGCAAGCCTCTGTGTGGAACTCTGAGTCTCCAAGGCAGCAAAACGTGTTCGCATCCCCTAAACGCTCCATTTTCAGCCAGAATTAGTGTCCTTTCTTTGAGCCAGATAAGCCTTTACGCAGAACTCAAGGCTGTGGCCCGAGTCCTGTTTTTACAGTTCTCCCCTCCTCCTCCTGATCTGCAGGAACTTTTCCTTTTCTCCTTGCATATTCTGTTTCAGTCTGTTTTTCTTTGGCCCTCTGCATGAAGCCAGGAGCCAAAGTCAGAACAGCTTAGAGAAAAGAGCCCAGAATTAGGTATCAGAAGGACCTAGGTCAAATACCAGATCTATCATGTCTAAGGAAACCCTGGTGGTGTAGTGGTTAAGTGCTGCTAGCCAAAAAGTCGGCACTTCGAATCCACCAGGCGCTCCTTGGAAACTCTACGGGGCAGTTCTACTCTGTCCTGTAGAGTGGCTATGAGTCGGAATAGACTGGATGGCAGTGGGCATCATGTCTAAGTTCTTAACATATCCCAATTTCTTTACTCTCTCTGGGCCTCAATTTTCTCATTACTATAGTAAACTATGTACTGCAAGCTTTTTGTTTTTGTTTTTTTAATAATTACCTATACCTTAACTACCAACAACTAATATTATATTTTGGTTATATATACAGTTAAATCGTAAATTCCTTTTGTTGTCTTTTTTATGCCTGAGAATTCTTTATTATGTCTGATAAATGTGGCTAAAACAGCTTTTATTAAAATATTTAAAAAAAAAGATTTTCTAGTTCAATTCTGTTGTAATTGGTTCAAAAGGTCACTGTGAATGATTATAAAATGAGTAACGACAATAAAACAGTTGTTATTTGAGTATAAAAGAAAGAGAAAACCATAAAACTTAGAATCTATTTACCTTTACCTGCCAAGAAGAAAAATGTTGAATATATGTATTTATACATATATCCATAAGCATACATTTTAAATATAAACTGAATTTCTGTCAGGAGAGCAGTGTTCACACGTTTTGTTCTGTCCACCTTGACTTGTAATCCTTTATTTATCGTTAGCAGTCTATCCAAAAGGTATAGTTTATAGAAAAACATTCTATTCCAAATGTTTTTAGTGCCCCAGAGTATGTGAAGAAAATGCCTAAGCGTATTCTCTTAGGAAGGCAGAAAAATTCAGACGCAGTTCATATTCTTGACGCCTCTGTTTGTTTAGCTTTAGGGCCAACTTGTATACTGGGACTTCTGGCAACGAGAGGCTCCACCTCATCTGAATGTGAAAGAATGTGCTGGAGGTTGCCTTCCTGTCTTTTGTGTCTTTCTGGGTGGTTGCCAGAATTTGTAACTACTGAGTTCCATTTTCCTAGCCTCAATTTCTGCTTTTGTTTGATTTTACTGAAGTTGCAGCAATTACAGTTAGTCAAATAATTGAAAGGTCTTGTGAGATTCCAAAGGGATCATATAAGGCTTTAATAAATTTGAGGACGTGGTATAGCAGGAGAAAGAAAGTGCAGCATGCTTAAAGAGGCCTGAGGCTTCCAGGCCAGCGGCCAGTGCCTGTTCTTAGTCTCACCAGACGTACTTCGTTATCAGGTTGTAAGCCACCAAGATAGAAACATGTAAGATTCTTTGGTTCAGAGAAGCCAGCACTTAAAATTTTACAGAGGAGTCTTTTATACCCCACTGTTCATGTCCAGGCAGTATGCAACATATTAAAACAGGTACCAGCTATCAATCTATAAATATTCTATAAATAATATTGACAAGCTAGTAGAAGGTGCCCCCAAGTAAGTTTTAGACTTTAAACAGCACATTATAAATCACTATTTGGTCCATTTCATGTGGCCCAGGGTTGGTCCCAGACTTCCAGGAGTCCCTGGAGAAAAGCATAGAGCTGCCACAATTGCACTTTAACCCTATCCTTAAAAAAAAAAAATTTTTTTTTTCCTTTACACAGCAGTCGCTGCCCTTTACTACCTAGGCCTTCCCAAGCTATCACACCTTCTGCCATTGCAAAATTCCTTTCTTTAAGTGATTCCAAAGTTCAGTTTCCACATTCTTCAAAGCAAGAGGGAAAAGATGATACCAGGAAGACCTTGATAAGGAAAGTTCTTTTTGAAACTTTAATACAGATCTTATGAGGTAGAAAGTCAATCACCTTTAATAATTAAAAAATACATCCTGAATTTCTTAGACTTCTAATATTATTAAAAATTGGAATGCCAGATAAGTTAGATCAATACTTCAACATTTATAACTTATATTTTAATAAGTACATATACAACTGGATTTCTATATTAATTAGCTTTTAAAACTCACATTCCCAGAATATTGAAAGCTTTCAAGAGGAAAGACTGTGGAAACACGTTAAAGGTTAGGGTCACAGGTATTGTTTTGTTTCAGCAACTAGAGTTTCTACGTATGAAAGTTATTTAACAGGCAGTGAGCGTCCAAAACATGGACAGCTATTGCTGCCCTTATACCATTAGCTCCAGAATCAATTCTGAGGAAACTTTTACAGAAAGTCATCTTGAAAATAATAAAATAATACATATTTCAGAAATAGTATCCACTAAAGCATCATGCTCTGCTATAATGTGCTTTGGAAACCCTGGTGGTGTAGTGGTTAGGAGCTACATCTGCTAACCAAAAGGTCAGCAGTTCGAATCCACCAGGCGCTCCTTGAAAACCCTATGGGGCAGTTCTACTCTCTCCTATAGGGTCGCTGTGAGTCGGAATCCAATTCAAAGGCAACAGTTTTGTTTGTTTTAAAGCATTATAATCTGAGGCAAATATACTGAGGAATTAATGTTTATATTAATTTATTATTTTACATAGAGAAGAAAACTGTGACTTAAAATCAGAGGTAACAATAACCTGGTTATCATTAGCCATCCCATTTAATCAACAAATCATTTTTAGAGGTAGCAGAGTGGTTAAGAACATGTGGTCTAGAACTAGACTGCCTGGGTTTGACTCCTGACCCTGCCACTTACTTATTTTCAAACTGTGGGCAAATTATTACATAACCTGCTCATACCTCAGTTAGCTTATCTGTAAAATGGCATTGATAATAGCGTCTCCTTCATAGGGTTATTATATGGGTTTAAAGGGTTTTATATTTTAAAGTACTTGGAACCGTCTCGGCACAGTATAAGCATTATGTAACCAAAACCCAAACCTGTACCCATTGCCGTTCAGTTGATTCTGACTCACAGGGACTGTAGAGGATAGAGTAGAACTGCTGCCATTGGGTTTCCAAGGAGCGGCTGGTGGATTTGAACTGCCAGCCTTTCGGTTAGCAGAAGAGCTCTTAACCACTGCAGCACCAGGGCACCAAACAACAATAGTATAGTTAATAGCTTTCAGTCCCCTGAGGAGTTAACTTGTACCTTTCCAATCAAATTATACATTATATTAGTATCTCCTTTCTGCTTAACTTTTTCTTCGTGATGGTACTGATCTTGCATTTTGTTTTCTTCAATCCCTTCTCATTACTCATTTCTTTAAATTTTAAAAAATTTATTTCAATTTTTAATTCCATTTAAAAACTTGCTTTAATGTATACCATTATCTCTGTTTTTGTCCATTACTTTCCCTTTCACGGTTTCTCTCCTCCTAATTAAAATCTATACATAGTGTGTTCCCATGGTGACGGGAGCTAAAATTACTTATAATCAATGATTTTTAGACTGCTGGTGCTATTGTGTTAGGTTATTCTTTCTTTTTTTTTAATGAGTCCATTCGTCTAGTTTTCCTGTCTTTGCCTTCTCGCCTTTGTTTTTGGGCAGGTGTTGCCCATTTGGTCTCGTATACTTGATTGAACTAAGAAGCACATTCCTCACGTGTGTTATTGTTTGTTTTAATCTTTGGCTGAAAGGTGGACTTTGGGAGTGGTTGTGCTGACTTCCCCTATATTGTTTGTGGTCTTTTCCTTCACCAAAGTTAACACTTGTCTACTATCTAGTTAGAGATTTCCACTCCCTACCCTCCATTTTACCCTCCCTTTGTAACCATCAAAGATTATTTTTGTCTGTGTGTAAACCTTTTCTTGGGTTTTTATAATAGTAGTCTCATACAGTATTTATCCTTTTGTGATTGTCTTATTCTTTACAGAAATATCACAGCAAAGTCTGTGAAGCTGAGGTGAAAGGATTTTTTGTTAGAGATTGAACTTTTTCTAGAGTATTTATGAACCCAGCCTTCACCTTCATTGTACAATCTAGATTCCAAACCTATTTTATGCATTATGTTTATTTCCCTTTTCTATTTAATGATTTTATTACAGTAATTTTGTAATCAAGGCAGTATGCATATTCATAGTTATAAGGCAATACTGTCAGATAAGAAAACGGTCATTCACTATGGTTCTTTGCATCTTTGAGTTAAGAAAAGCGAGAAAGAAAAAAAATCAAGCCAAGTAAGCAAGAAGTAACCAGACTACTACGGGAAATGAGCAATGGTTTCCTGACTTCAAGGTTGATTATAGAAAAAAGATTCCAGTGTTTTATATTTGCGAAAGCGTGTTCTAAAATGAATTAGTATGCTCAGGTTACAATATCTAGGTCACCAAGCCACATTTTTACTAATAAAAAAAATAACTCACAGGGCGTTGAGGGAACTTTAAACAATCATGCTACCTTGTGAAAATAATATCACAATTACTGGATCTGCTTTATGCTGGATAAATGCCAGCATAATGCAGTACTTTGCTGATATGGTGTGAAATACATTTTGTGCTGCAGCGAGGCTGTCGATAGATTTCGAATAACGAAGAAATTTTATCAGCCATAACCAAACTGTTTAAAATCTTGGTCATGGAAGACCACGTGTTATGTGATTCCATTTATATAAAATGTCCAGAATAGCAAATTTATAGAGACAGAAAGTAGATTAATGGTTGCCTAGGTCTTTTTAGGTCTAGGGGATTAGAGAAACGGGGTGATAGCTAAAGGTAGGGCATTTTAAGAAGAGAGAGGTTATGAAAATGATCTAAAATAGATTGAGATGATGGTCACAACTCTGTGAGTATACTAAAAACCGTTGAATTATACACTTTAAATGGGTGAAGTGTATGGTATGTGAATTATATCTCAAAGCTGATACCCAAAAAAAAAAAATCTATACAAAAAGCTTTCTATAAAATACATGTTCCACCCAGCTAAGATGCAGTTTAAATATTTATTAAACTGTTTTATTAGAGTAATACATCTTCTAAAAATGTTCTTTTACACAAGTAAAAGAAGAAAAAACTTCAAATTAGAGTACAGTCATGCGGTGCCTAACATCCATTTGGGCGACACCTGCCCACATGTACGTCCACGGTCCGGCACGTGCCCTCCAGGGGATGTCCACCAGGGGATGCCCACAGCCTGACTCGGTGAACTCGCCCCGCCGCCTCCCACCTGTGGGAAAAGGCGCCCCTGCACTGGGAGGAGCGGGCGCCCCGTCCTGCTCCCAAGTGCCCGAGATTGCAAGGCCCTGCCTGGGCAGCGGCACCAGGTTGCGGATGCCTTCGCAGCTGTCCAGAGCCTCCCTGCTCTGACCTCCACCTGGCTGCCGGCCCCAGGCAGGACCTGGCCAAGTGCTCACCTGAGGTATCCGCAGTGGGAGCTGCCTGGGCCTTGCAGGGCAGAGCAGACCCCCACTCTTGCGATCTGGAACCCTGCACCCTGTGGACCCAGGTATTTGCAAAAGGTCCAAATCACAAAACGTCCTATTTCACAGAACGTATTGTGGACGTTAAATGATGCATGATTATACACGAAAATAAAATTTAAAAAAGTAGTCATGTATTATGTCATTTATTTAAATTGTTTAAAATAAAAGATTTTATGTTGCTGTCAAGATTTTGCTTATGATAAATGTTTGAAATGTAGCATTGAAATGTGAACTGGTTGTTAAATGGCCTGCTCTTTGCCTTCTAATGGAGGCAGATATCCCATGGGATGAAGCCTGCTTTGCTTCAGATTTGATCTAGGATAGTTAACCCTTCAGGGTGACACTTTCTTCAACGAGATATGCATCTGCCTCAAAGAGAAAATGAGAGTCTTGGATTCATTATAGCTGTATTACTCTTGTTTACTCACTCTCTCATTGTCAATCAGGACCTGATCATCCTATCTCACCCTTTTGTATATCTATCCACTGGACTGTGTATAATTCTTATGCCATTATTTAAATCTGATGGTCCATTTAGCCCTCCCAGCATTTGAAAATACCCTGGGGTTAGGACTACAAGAAGCTTTGTGGTGTTCCGACTATACAAATAGTGTAATTTTCTGTTGTCCTGGAGTAACATTTTCCAAGATTTGATCTGTGGATTGTTCAAAATGCTCCTTTAAAAAGGTAAAGGTTTTGTGGCCAAATAAATTTAGCAAACACTGCATACCATCTCTTGCTCTTAGGAAGTCTATGCACACAAGCATGTTAAAGGTTTTGGGAAGTCCAGCAGCAAAAAAAAAAAAAAAATTGTATGAGTGTATTTAACCTAACATTTTCCAAATTAATTCTTTGCCCCCCCTTGCTAGTTTAAGCATTTTTAAGTATACAATTCAGTGACATTAATTATATTCACCATTGTTGTTATTAGTTCCCATTGAGTTGATTCTGACTCATGGCTACCCCACGTGTGTCAGAGTAAAACTGAGCTTCAGGACTGTGACCTTTTGGAAGCAGATTTCCAGGCCTGTCTTCTTGTTTCTTTGATTGCCCTGGATTTTGTTTTTTTGATTGATAGCACCCCCTGAAGACTTGTGAAGCCTACATTACTACCTGATAGAGCAATAGGGCTGGATTTATTGTGATTTGGGGTGGGGGGGGGGCGGGGAATCCCTTTGTGTCCATCCATCAGCTAGTTCTTGTCTGATATCACAGAGATGGGTTCCTCTGTCTCTCCTTAACTGCACCATCCTCAAGAGAGATAACATACTAAGTCCTATCAGACATACATACCTTACAGTAAGTGAGTTTATTAAATTCTTTCCTTAGCATACATTTCTACAGAAATGGAATGAAGTGTAAGTACCCATGGGATGGGTACTACCAGGAAGGGTTTTCTGAACACTGGAGAATTTTACAGGGGGCCTGATTTGTAGGTGTGAATTTTATCTCTAGACTCATGAAATATACTTGTGTTTCCTTTCTTTGGCTACACCAAGCTAAACTCAACCCTACAAATACTTCCCTACCTTCTTTAAAGTCACCACCAATCCAACCCAGGCTGGAAGTGATGAGACTGAGCAGTGGGAAACAGCTACCCTGAGTGGCGCTCCTCTGGACTCTGAGGATGCAGTGGTGAGCAATTACTAACAAGATCCCTGCTCTCGGGCTCTTACAGTCTAGCGGGGGAAAGATATTCAATAAGCAAGTAAACAAGCAAATAAAATAGTGATAGATGCTTTTCAGATCACTAAAATAGGGCTATGTGATAGAATGTGACTGACTGGGTAGCTATTTTAGACTGAATGATCCCTGAAAACTTCTTGCAGAGATGACATTTGAGTTGAGATCATAATGAAAATATACAGCAGTGTGAACAAGGAGAAGAACATCCAGGCAGAGGAGACATGGTAAAAAAAAAAAAAACTCTAGCGCTGGACCCAGTTTGAGATCTATAAGAAACCAAAAGAAGGCCATGGAGAGGAGCATAGTGGGTGAGTAGGAGAAAAGATAGTGATGAGATCTTTAGGTGAACAAGAGTCAGATCGCATAGCATTTTGTTAGCCCTGGAAAGTTTTGAGAATTGTCAGCATATGTTGTTGTTAGCTGCCATTGACTTCATTTCCACTCATAGTGACCCCATGTGACAGAGTACAACTGCCCCATAGGGTTTTCTAGGCTGTAATCTTTACGGGAGCAGATGGCTGGTCTTTCTCCTGTGGTGCCACCGGATGGCATATAGATGGATATTCCTAAGGAGAGCCTGGATGCGGTTGCCTATGGAAAGTGAGTAAATAGAAAAGTGGGGGCAGGGGGCAGGGGAAGGGTTAAGGTGTGGGGAAGCCTTACTATAGGCCTGGAACACTGGACGTTTAGACTTTGAGCAGAGAAAGAGGGAAACAAGTAAAAAGGACTTAAGCAAAATAGCCAGTGAGGTTAGAGGTTAGATGTCTGGAAAGTCGATAGAAGAAAATGTTTCAAAATGGAAGGAGGTTGGTAAATGCTGCTGAAGAAGTCAAGTAAGAGGAAAACCCAGAAGTGGTCACTGAGTCCAAGGGCAACATGAAAGTCTATGACTTTGATGAGAGCAGTTTCAGTGCTCATTGAGGGAGAGTAACAAAGCATGTACATATGCCCTACCCTCCCCCTCTCGAGCTTTCTCCACCTGGACCAGAGCAGCCATCTCTTCCTTTTAGATCCAGAAATTTCTGGTTTAATTATCTAAATTAATACTTCTACTTAAAATTATTTCTAGAACACATCATTAACTCTCACATTAACTTTGAGGTAAAATTTCTTTTTTTCTTGCAACTCTATTTAAGTACTTTTATTCTTACTAGGGCATTTTTCTTTACTTTTTTTTTTCCATTTATTATCCCCCTAATCAATGACCAAATGCTGTTAATTCTGACTCTGAGATATTCCTTGATCTACTCCCTCCTCAATATTCCTCATCGTCTTTTCTCACTTTGGGCTGCCTGAGAAGCTGCTTGGTTTGTTCTCTGTGATTCTGTTCCTTATTGTCTACCCTCCCTACACTCGGAGTCACTTGTCAAAACATAGATCTGATCTTGTAGCTGTTGTGCCTAAAAGACTTTGATGGTTCTCCTAATTCCTTTGTTTAACATAAAATTTCCTGCAAATTCACTTTGCTCCAGCCACACCAAACTGCACCATTTCCTGAACGTGTTAAGAACTTCAGAGATTCCAAGCACTGAAATTATTTTGGTTCCTCCCCACTACCCTAAAGGTTAACAACACTGGACTGTAATTTAACATATTTGATGAAACGCCACCAAACTTAGGTATGTACTAAAAATATTTAGCTATTTTCTGGGTTTTTCTAGATTTCTTTTTCTCTCTCCGTCAGTGCCCTGAGGAAGTGGTTAGCCTATTGGATATTTTACCACTGCCCTCAAACAAATATGACTGTTTTTCTTCTTAGGTTCATCTCTGACTGAAAAGTCTGTCCTCGTCTTTACCCATCTACTTAACTTTTCTTGCCCTTCAAGGTTCTATCCGATGTAACTCACTTTATAAAGCTTTTCTTGACTCACCCAGGAGCAATCGATTGCTCAGCCCTTTGTGTGTGGATCCCTGTAACAGCACTTGCTCCATTGTGTTATGGTAAATTAATCACGTGCCTCGAATCCCTGCTAAATTTCCTGTTTTACCGTTGTTATTAGCTGCTGTCGAGTTGGCTACTGACTCATAGCCACCAAATGCACCATGGGACCAGTCTGTTGTAATCCATAAGGTTTGCATTGGCTAATTTTTCGGAAGTACATTACCAGGCCTAGTCTGTCTTAATCTGGAACCCATTCAACATCATAACAACATGCAAGCCTCCACTGACAGAAGATTGGTAGCTGTGCGTCAGGTATGCTGACCAGGAATCAAACCTGGGTCTCCCATATCGAAGACAAGAATTTTACCGCTGAACCACTGTTGCCCCGTCATTAAACCCTTCCAATTACCCTATGGAATCCCTGGGTGGTACAAATGGTTAATGCACTTGGCTGCTAATGTGAAGGTTGGAAGTTCAAGTCCACCCTGAGGTGCTTTAGAAGAAATACCTGGCAATCTACTTCTGAAAATCAGCCAGTGAAAACCTTATAGAGCACTGTTCTACTCTGACACACATGGAGTTGCCATGAGTCAGAGTCAACTCAACAGTGATTGGTTATTACTGGTTATTGTCATTAAGTGCCATCAAGTCGATTTTGACTCATAGTGACCTCAAGTGACAAAGTAGAACTGCCCAGAGGATTTTCTAGGCTTTTTTTTAATCTTTATGGGAGTGGATTGCCAGGTCTTTCTTCCATGGAGCTGCTAGGTGGGTTTGAACTGTCAACCTTTTGACTAGCAGCCAAGCACTTAACTGATTAGGAGCCCCATTTTACAGGTGAGAAAACTAGTAGTTATGTTACCCACTCACCTGTCAATGAATATAATTATAAAAAACTAATAGCTATGTAATTGGAAGGCATTTGTTTAAAAATATACATTACTCTCGTGTGGTGACAAGTGTTTATGTTTATATTCCCTTATGGTACTTCTTACCAGTAATAGAAGGAATTTATTATTCCTACATGAAGAAATCCTTTTAATGTTAATTAAAATAAAAGTTCAAGAATGCTAGTACACTCAGGTGCAGTGAAAATGAGGATGGTCTACCCCAAACATGTCAGGTTAATTCCCTCTTCCCTTAAGGAAAAGCAGGAGCTCGAGTGTCCGGAGGTGAAAGACTAACGCATTCCCCATTGTGTTGACTTCCCTCCTGCTTTATTTTTCTCATCTCAATATTCCTGATGGGAGTTTTTAGTAGAGCCCAACACCGTCTTATCATCGGAAGACAAAAATTGTAGGAGGAGTACAAGAAACAACAGTGGCAATCTTTGAAATCTACTGTGGAGGCAAAGAATATTGCCCTTAGAATTTCATCTTAAGCAGTTTAATCTTAGGGATTTCTAGCAAGTCTCCCTTAACCAGTCTCCCAGCCCAAGCTCTTTCTTTTTCTTCTCTTTTCCCTAATTAGCATCAGTTTTCATTAGCTTTTTTACGAGTTATTTGTTTTCTGATCTTCATTAACTTGGCCTTGGTCTTAAGTTTGTCTTGACATTTACTATTTTACTGTATTAGATTTTATGGTTAATTCCCAGGGTATACAAGCCAGGTTTCTGGCCATTACATCTTTTACAATGTATATATACAATGTATATATTCATATTTTACAGAATCTCTTGCATCTTAACATTTTTCTTTATAATTTTATATAAATGACTGGTATCCAATTTATTAGGCTTTCTTATATCTTTGTACATGTTGAATAAAGACAATTAAAAAAATATATGTCACTCACTAAATTAATGATAGACTTTCAGGAAATAGAAAAACGATATTAAGATTTCATGTTTCTTCAGAATAAAAGAATTTAGGGGCTATATTATAGTCTGGGTTTATAACCAAATTAGTGGAACACGACTATTTTTCTTTCTGTGCTTATGTACCATGTGTGCTCAAAGTATTGTCCGAGGAGCAGGGGATAAAATAGTTATTTCGGCTTCCAAGTAGCTCAACGATATATTGAATAAGAATTATAACAAGTCTAGTTTTTTTTTTTTTTTTTAGTTATTTCACAGATTTAACTATATTTTAGTTAAAAGTGCGTTGTTCCTTTCTTCCCCCTGGAAAACAACCCAGGACAAAAAACCCATCATCCATTCAGTAATAGCCCTCTTTATTTTAGTTTTTTTCTGAGTTATTTTGGTTTTAGCCATTTGTATTCCTGTTTTATTATTCATTCCATGGTTATAAGGGCCCAGACTGTGCCAGGCATTAGAGGCACAGTGATGAACAAAACAGAAAAGGTACTTTTTATTCAGATGACAGAGGGAATGTAATAAATGCAAAAAATAGGTGACTACTAATTTCAAGTCATGGTTAGTGTTATTCACTCAACATTTTTCTTTTTTTTTGAGTGCCTACTCTAAGCTAAATATTGATCTATAAAGTGAATGATACCAGGTGATGGGTGAGGGCAGGAGGAGAGGAGCTGTTTTATATCAGCTGTTCAGGGAAGGCCTCTCTGAGGAGAGGACATTTGAACTGAGATCTAAATGACAAGTAGAAGACAAATTTCTTAATCTGGGTCTATGGACTGGGAGTCTGTGGGTAGAATTCAAGAGACCTATAAACTTGGAAGGAGGAGTCCTAGTGGCGCAGTGGTTAAACACTCGGCTTCTAACGGAAAGGTCAGTGGTTCAAACCCACCAGCTGCTCCATGGAAGAAAGATCTGGCATTCTGTTCTGCGAAGATTTACAGCCTTAGAAACCCTATGGGGCAGTTCTACCTTGTCTTACAGGGTCGCAATGAGTCGAAATTGACTCGATGGTAATGGGTATATGAATTTGGATAGGAAAAATAAAGACATCTTCATTTTCACTAAACTCTGACTAAATTTTAGTATTTTCTTCCATCTGAATATCGTCGGTAAAGTTCAGAAGTATTAGCAGTATGTGTTACTTTGTGGTAAGTAGAAAGTATAGGTGTTTTCATATCACATTTTGATTCTTAGCAGGTATCTCAAAATATCGTTGCATTGGAATTATGTATTTCTTAGATCCTCACTAGATCTGATTATATATTATATGAATAAAGAAGCACATGCTTTAGAGTATTGGTTATATATTACTGTGTAACAAATAACCCCCAAATTTAGGGGGTTAAAACAATAGCCCGTGATTCTTTGGCCAGCCATCTAAGCTGGACTCACCTGGGCGGCTCTAATGGACTTGACTGGGGTTGCTCATGTGGCTGCAGTCATCTATCTCGCCACTCAGCTGGGGCTAAATAGCCCAAGATGGCCTCACTCACAGGCCTGGCAGCTAATGGCTGGGCTGCACAGCTCCAGCCAGCTAGAACATGGTGGCAGTGTTCTAAGAGAGGAAGTGTGTCAGCTGCAATGACTCTTGAGACTTAGGCTCAGAAGCCCCACAACATCACTTGTACTGCATTCTGTGGGTCAAAGCAATTCAGAAGGCCAGTTCAGAGTCAGTTTGAGAGGAGACTCCACAAGGGGGGACTGCAGGGATGTGTGATAATTGGGGTCCATTATCTACCCCAATTACCGTATCGTAATTTTAAAAAAATATTCTAATAACTTAATTTTAACATAATTGGTCTCTTTTGTAATCCTGCCTCTTATATTATACCCATTATTTTTAAAGCATTATTCTGAGAAGAGGTTCACTGACTTCACCAGGTTGTCAACGAGGGTCATGCTACAAAATGAAGTTGAGAACCCCAGATCTGAAGGCAGGGAATTTCTGGAAAGAAGAGTGAAAAAGCCTCAATGCAGGAGCAAGCTGGCATGTCTGGCAAGAGGAAAGAGCAGGAAGAAAGCTATAGTGGCTGGAGCAGAGTGATAGGGAGGCAAGTGGTTGGAGAGAGAGGCAGACCCAGATCATATGACTTCTTTGGCAGATTTTGAAATGTGCAGGTGGATTCCCCCATGGCATGGAAAGTGGGGATTGTATTCAAATTGCATTTTCAACCTTTTTGGTCATTGCTAATTTTTATTGGTTATCTTGCCTGAATTAATGAAACTCTTTGGTATTCCATATGTCTACTGGGATACCAGAATCTGTTGCTTATAAAGAATGCTTGAGCAGTAGCTTCCCAGAGCCAGGAAAACCTCATTCCAACAGGATTATATACTAACATCTAATGTTCCATCAATCCAATCATATTTACTTAAAATAATCTTCATTATAAAGATAAGCAATGAAAGTACCCCCATCCTCCTCCCCCCCCCCCTTTTTTTTTTTTAGTTTTTAGGAAAATCATTGAAGCCATCAGACTCCAATGGACAAGGTACAATTTCAGAACTCTTAAATTATTTTAACATATGACCCGTAGCGGGGCAGGACCCCTTTAAGAGGTCAGTGTTGCTATAAACAGAGGTGAAGCTTAAGATGGGGCATAAGGCAGTTATCAGTTAACGAAGCAGGCGTAGATGATCCTGTTAGAGTCATCAATTTGTTATAATGAGAGCCAAAGGGAGAAAAGTCAGGAAGTCTGGAAGCTTTCTGACTAACAAAAGAGCTCAAACCCCTCCCTTATATACAAGTGACGTTACACGTAGTAAGTTGAATACAAGTTTCCAAGACAGCCAGTTAGTTTGTATAGCCTCCAGATTGACAATTACTCTCCACAGGAGAGTACATTAAATATATGAAGTCTGGACATCTCCAGGGAGCTCTGTACAGTCTAGCCAGAGAGCTTTTATGATGACAAGATACAGAATAGGTATAAATCTGATGCTGAAAGAGCCTTTGCCCTGCAGAAGTTAGAATTTATATCACTAAGTCAAATGACTTGCAAATATTCTCAGCCTTCATCCTTATCTGATGGCTGTTTATGACTGCCTGTCTTCCCACCAGAATCCACAGCTCCTACACTCCCAAGGTTTGGAACTAACAACTACTATTTAGAGACTGCAGTCTCTGACTTAGAATGACTTTTTTTATTAGCCAGAACTGAATCAGTGGGTATGGAGCTTACGGTTTTCTTTTTTTACATTAAAGATTACAGGTTTATAATTTGCTGTTCCACATAAGCATAAGCAGAACCACAGAGAGCTGTACTTAGGGTCCAAGTCAGTAGGGAAAATCACCATATTTAGACAGTGATGAGAATAAAAACCAGAGTCAAAAGGAGTTATTTGAGGTCAAGAGCTGTAGAAAGTGAAGCAAAATGAGGAGCGCTTGAAAACATACACAGGAAAATCAGGTTTTATCTTAGGAAGGGTTCTCTGTTAGGACAGAGACCTTTTAAATTGCTCATATTCTTGCAGATGTCACTACCCCCTCCTCCAAAGGTAGCTGTTGTACAGACTTGTATCACCATAGATTAGTTTTGTGTGTTTTTGAACTTCGTATATATGGAATCGTACAGCATGTAATCTTTTCACCTGGCTTCTTTCACTCAACATTATATTACTGAGATTCATCCACATTGCAATTAAAAAAAAAAAAATTTTTTTTTTTTTTAGTTTATTCATTGTCAGCCCTTCGTAATTTTATAACAAAGGCCAGTACACTATGGCCTGTGGGTCAAATGTGGTCATGATTTATTTTTTAATATACCAAGTATTGCATAAAATAAAAATGTGGTCTATGGTTTCTTCAGTACT
The DNA here is from genome assembly GCF_030014295.1 of Loxodonta africana. Classification (NCBI taxonomy): domain Eukaryota; kingdom Metazoa; phylum Chordata; class Mammalia; order Proboscidea; family Elephantidae; genus Loxodonta; species Loxodonta africana. The sequence goes on along the minus strand of NC_087345.1, from coordinate 106,545,300 downwards.
TTCCCTCCACATTTGTCTTTGACCAGGAAACTAATGAATTCTGAGTTTAAAAAAAAAGACAAAACTTTTATATTCCTTTCCATGACTACAAATATATTAACATGTGTAAATGTATAATCGATTTTATTCTAGGTCATTATATATTCTGAATTAAAACACAGCTTATACTTGTTACACAAGTTTAGGAAAAAAGCTGAGTATTTTACTTAATTGTATTATTTGTATCCTATACCTTTGTACATAAGACCTGGTAATACATGTTTTTTTGTAAAATCTTTAAGTGATCCAAAGAAACCAAAACCAAGCCCACTGCTATTGAGTCGATTCTGACTCATAGCGACCCTATAAGACAGAGTAGAACTGCCTCATAAGCTTTCCAAGGAGCACCTGGTGAATTCGAATTGCTGACTTTGTGGCTAGCAGGCAAACGCTTAACCACTGTGCCACCAGGGCTCCTCAAGTGCCCCAGAGGACATAAAATTCACACAGGCCTCTTGTCTTTATCCCTATGGATGGTCCAATCTCTGTCCTTAGAAATAATTCCTATTGACAGTTTTGGGATATTCTTACAAATACACAAATTTATAACATTTGTGTGTGTATGTGTGCACACACGCCTGTGTGTGTACATATATGCCTCTCTTTATTTTTACCACAAATGGGATCCTGATACGCATACTAGTTTATAAGCTACTGTATATATTAATAATATATTATGGATATCTGTTCATTTTAGTATATAAAATTCCTCCTCATCTTTTTTTATTCATTTTTATAATTTTATAATGTTCCTTTCAATGGATACATGATAATTTAATTGTTCCCCTAATAGAAGACATTTAGACTGTTTCTAGTTATTTGTGTATTTATACATGGATTTATCTTTCATTTTGTTTATGTCTATGAGAATATCTTTTTAAAAAAAATTTATTGTACTTTAGATGAAGGTTTATAGATCAAACTAGTTTCTCACTAAACAGTTAGTACACATACTGTTTTATGACGTTCGTTAACCACCCCACGACGTGTCAGCTCTCTCCCTTCTTGACCTTAGGTTCTGTATTACCAGCTTTCCCGTCCCCTTCTGCCTTCTAGTCCTTGTCCCAAGGCTGGTGTGCCCCTTTACTCTTGTTTTGTTTTATGGACCTATCCAATCTTTGGCTGAAGGGTGAACCTCAGGAGTGGCTTCATTACTGAGCTGATAGGGTGTCCAGGGGACATACTATGAGAATAGCTTTAAAAAAGATTTTTGGAAGTGGAATTGCTAGGTCATGTGTATGTGCTTTTAAACTTTTGACAGATAGCATTAGATTGTCATTAAAAAATGGTTGTACCGATTTACACTCAGTGAAGTGTTTTTGTTATTACTTTTTAACTACCAAGACTTTGTCTACACTTTGTAAAATCTAGAATAAGAAAATTTAGTATTAATTATTTATTCTATTGTTTAAGAACAACGAGATGTTGGAACTACAGAGAATACGAATGAAGGATGAAATCCGAGAATATAAATTCCGGGAGGCCCGACTCCTTCAGGACTATACTGAACTGGAGGAAGAAAATATCACATTGCAGAAACTGGTGTCCACATTAAAGCAGAACCAGGTAAGGCTTCAAAAGTTCTCTTGAGGTACACTTCAGATGGATCTGCGTATTCTGACTACTAAGGTTAAATTTTGTCTTTACACTTCAGTGTTGTGGGTTGAATTGTGTCCCCCAAAAATATGTGTTGTAATTCCTAATCTCTGGTTATATTTCCATTTGGGGATAGGTTGTCTTTGTTATGTTAATGAGGCTGGATTAGTGTAGGTGTGTCTTCAGTCAATCTCTCTTTAGATATAAGAGATTAAACAAGCAAGCAAGGTAGCAGAGATGGGGAGAAATGCCAAGCCACATGAAGACTGCCCAAGAGCAGAAGCTCAGAAGAGAGAGGACCTTCCTCCAGACCCAACAGAGAAGACCTTCCCCTAGTGCCAGCACCCTAAATTCAGATTTCTAGTCTCCTTAAGTGTGAGGAAATCCTAGTGGTGTAGTGGTTAAGAGCTACGGCTGCTAACCAAAAGGTCAGCAGTTCAAATCCACCAGGTGCTCCTTGGAAACTCTATGGGGCAGCCTTACTCTGTTCTATAAGGTCACTATGAGTCAAAATTGACCCAATGGCAACAGGTTTTTTTGGTTAAACTGTGAGAAAATGAGTTTCTGTTTGTTAAAGCCACCCATTTGTAGTATTTCTGTTATAGCAGCACTAGATAACTAAGACACTCAGGAAGGAATTTGTCCACTTTTGCTGTAACTCCTTAATCTTCTCTCCACAAAAAGTTATGTGATAAAATTTCTCAACTCTTCTATTTCTATTAAAATTTAGAAGGAAATTGATAGCTATAAGTAGTATAGTTTCAATAAAACTTTACTGGTAAAAAGAAGAATTTTAGTTTATATACTTCAGTTCCGTGTTAATTTATTTTAGGAGTAAGTAAAATGTATTGGCTCAAATTTAACTTAACAATTTCACTTAGGAGCCTGGGCCTATGAACTTTTTTGTACTACAAGCTAAAGAAGTAAAGGAAGATTCTCTTCAGTCTTCCCACAACTACTTATATATTTTTTTTTTTCTTGGTAAATTGTTTTCAAATCTTAGAGGGAAACAAGTTATGAAAGTATAAACCAGTAAGAACAAAATAATAAAAAGAAGATGCCCATTTAGAGACCTGTAACCTGACTAAAAAGATTTTTTTGTTTGTTTTTTGAAGTTTTGTTATAGTGAGCCTTAGACAGCCTAAGTTTTCTGATTGATTTGCATTGTGATTTTCTATAGTGACTAGTAATAGCGCTGTTGAATCTGTAATTATAGAGTGTATTCATGAGTACAGTTCTATCAGCAGCTAGGCAAAGGCGAACTGGCTGTTCAAGTTCTTTTTAAGGAGCTTCTTCAACTACAACCTACACTCTGATCTAAATGTAATCTCTCAGTTCAGATCAACTATGGTGCTAGGCACTGTGCTGAAGTGAAGAGATACAAAAACCCATAGGGCATGAATCTTGCCCCCAGTAAACTTAGAGACCAGTCCAGATATATGTTTCTACTTCTGCTCCCTTCCCAAGTAGGGTGTCTATGTCCAAAATTATTATAGGCGTTGATATAAGGGCAAAGAGTGAGGGGGAATGGAAAAACCCGGGGGCGGGGGGCGGGGGAATCCATGCATTGACACAATTGAAATTTGATTCCTGATCCTTGCCACTTCCCCCAGCTTTGGAGTGATGGAGAATAAGAGGTCTGCTAAGGAGTGTAGGGAAACCCTGGTGGCGTAGTGCTTAAGTGCTGCAGCTGCTAACCAAGAGGATGGCAGTTCAAATCCACCAGGTGCTCCTTGGAAACTCTATGGGGCAGTTCTACTCTGTCCTATAGGGTCACTAAGAGTCGGAATCAACTCGACGGTAACGGGTTTGGGTTTTTTTGGAAGGAGTATAGAGGACAGTTTTAGGCCATTAAAAAAAAAGGTTACCAGGATATATCCCCAAGTGTTTTCACTTCATTCCTTCCCTCATAAGCGCTGAGTCACTGATACTTTGTGTGTCCTGAGGGCTGGCAGTACCATGGACATCACAGGTCTTGATTTGGCTAGGGTAACTGAGCTCACAGTAGAGGAAATGAGGATATTTTATTTTTTTCTTTTTAATGTGCTTCCCAGAAACTTGTTAAAATAAAATTCTTGGTTGGTGGTGTTTTTTTGTTTTGTTTTTTTGTTCCTGGTAAAGAACGTAGAGAACTTGGAACAAATTCACTGACATGTGAATATTTAAAGTGGCCATTACTTCTCGACTCGTACAAATCCTCACTGCTCTCTGCATGGGCAGGCACACTCTATCCTGTAGCCTACAACCAGACATCCTCCCTGTAGAGTCTTCCATGAATGTATGTGGTAGACTAATTTACTCAGGAGGTTAATTAAGGCCAGTATTAGGTATTCTTGAAAGCCTACCCAAGCATCCTGCGAGTGTTCATTTCTGTGGGAATTGGTATTATCAGTTGGACTGATTACTCTTTACAGTTTACCTGCCCCTTCTACCAGTAATTGAAACGTGGGGAACAAATGGTTAACTCAGTAAAAAATGGGGAAATTTACACATCTCTCTTATTTTTTTGGATGCAGTGTGGTAATTTTCCCCGTTAAGTGTCTGATGAGTTACTTTGAAGTCATTAGGGCCATTTTGGCTTATTCCATGACAAATGGGTACACTGTAGTGCCACAAATCTCTCCCGATTAAGGAAATACCATTTTCCCCACTACTGTTGGCCTTTATTTATAAGTTAGCATCTATTAGAAACTCTTTCTAATTAATGAAATATTATATATAATATCTTAGGTACAGATGACACAGATTGTTTTCAGGAGATGAAGATGACTGGCATTCATTCACAAAATTGGTCTGAATGTTGCTTTAGATTTGAGCTCTCTTTTCATAGTACACTCCTCTAGCCTTGTTTAATGTTTCTCAAAACAGCTAAGCTACTAACATTATTAAATGCTTAGTTCAAAGAACTAGATTTTTCCTTTCTGAAGTTTCATGTGGTTTTTAACTATTGATTGATTATTTGCAAATAATTATTGTTTAAATAGCACATATTACTCCCTATATACTATTTATTAGTTTGTTTGTTTTCCATCTCTCTTCCTAAGATATAGCACCTAGAACAGGGCCTGGCACAGAGTAGGCATTAAATAAATACTTGTTGAAAGCATGGATAAACTTTTTTCATTCTTTTAATTCACACCGCAACTTAGAAAGAAAACTTAAGTTTAAGATTAGTATAGTTAACCATAAGGAAACCCTGGTGGTGTAGTGGTTAAGTGCTACGGCTGCTAACCAAAAGGTCGGCAGTCCAAGTCCACCAGGTGCTCCTTGCAAACTCTATGGGGTAGTTCTACTCTGTCCTATAGGGTTGCTATGAGTCGGAATCGACTTGACGGCAGTGGGTTTGTGTTTGGTTTATAGTTAACCATGGAGCCATGGTGATGCAGGCTGGCTGCTAACCCAAAGACCGGCAGTTTGAACCCACCAGCCGCTCAGCAGGAGAAAGATGTGGCGATCAGCTTCTGTAAAGATTACAGCCTTGTAAATCCTATGGGACAATTCTACTCTGTCCTATAGAGTCGCCATGAGTCAGAATTGACTTGACAACAATGATGTATAGTTAACCATACCAATTTTTATTTGTGATCGCAAATATAAAATATATAGGAGCTACTATTTTGTGATCACTGTTCTGAAAGCATTTAATGTCTGAATTGATGGAAAGGACATTGGAACATGTATTTTCCCAGGGAGCCCATTAGTGTACAGAAAGAAGACACAGGAACAAACCAATCTGGGGTAGCTGGTAGTAAGGGGTTGTGAAGCTATTCCATATTTCACATAGGTAACATGGAATTGGAATTTAAAAAATATGTCTTTGTCCATATTAAAATGCCCAGTTATGCATTTTCCCCAAAGAGCAATTTATTCTCCTATGAAGCACCCATGATCTTGATAGGTGGTAATTGATAGATGACTATTGATATGAAACTCAGAAATTTCCTTCTGAATACTTTTAGAAGACAATTATTGATAATATGCTGTCATAGTCATTTAGTGCTGCTATAACAGAAATACCACAAGTGGATGCCTTTAACAAAGAGACATTTATTGTCTCATAGTCCAGTAGGCTAGAAGTCCGAATTCAGGGTGTAAGCTCCAGGGCAAGGCTTTCTCTCTTTCAGCTCTGAAAGGAAGATCCTTGTGATGCATCAGTCTTCCCTTGGTCTGGGAGCATCTCGGCACAGGAACCTCAGGTCCAAAGGATGCTCTCTGCTCCCGGTGCTGCTTTCTTGGTTGTATAAGGTCCCCATGTCTCTCTGCTCGCTTCTCTCTTTTATACCTCAAAAGAGATTGTTTTAAGACACTATCTAATCTTGCAGACCTCACCAATATAACTGCCACTAATCCATCTTATTACATCATAGTGATAGGATTTATAACACATAGGGAAATCACATCAGAAGATAAAATGATAGACAGCCATACAATTGTACAAGGGAATCATGACCTAGCCAAGTTGACAGATATTTTTGGAGGACACAATTCTATCCATGGTGTATGCCATGGATATATTTATTTTTTACTTCTTTTATTTATTCAAAGGTATATTTGGGTGAAACAATTAGTTCTTTATTATTATTATTGTAAATAATAGAAACATGTCTCTATGATTTGACTCTTTTGTGTGATTCTGTCATGGACATGATGAAATTCCAGTGGTCTTTTATGGCAGAATGCTGGTTGTCCATCAATATCCTTTGCTCACTTCTCCCAAACTATTACCCAGTTTTTAACTGGACATAAGACTACCCAGACTAAAGATGGTATTTCTTCACCTTCTTACCACTAAGTGTCATGTGGTTAGTGCTGACCAGTCGGAGATGAGGGGAAGGGATATGGGCAGCTTTGAGATATCTTATCAAAGGGAAGAGGTGTGCCCCTCACTCCATCCCTCTGCTTGGAACCTGATCAGCCACCTTAGATCATGTGGATTAGAGTAGGAATGGCAGTGCGACAAGGAATCTGGTTCCTGAATGCCCTCATGGAACAGAGGTTCCCTGGTCATTGACTGTCTACCTCCATACTGTTATGTTATGAGACAGAAACAAACTTGTGTCCTGACTAAATCACTCATATTTAGGTCTCTGTTACATCAGCCAAACCTACATCCTAACTAAACTTATATCCAAAATCGATATCCTAACCTTTTGAAGACAACCCATTGCATTGAAAATGTATGAAGACAGACAAATAGTTATATAAGATGGCCTATGAACCCTATTCTTCAGTTAAAAAAATTTTTTTTTAATATAAGTTTAAACTACACTAACAAGCAGCCATCTAAGGTGCATCAATTGGTCTCAACCCACCTGGAGCAAAGGAGAATGAAGAACACCAAAGACACAAGGTAATTATGAGCCCAAGAGACAGAAAGGGCCACATAAATCAGAGACTACATCAGCCTGAGACCAGAAGAAGTGGGTGGTGCCCAGCTACAACCAATGACTGCCCTGACAGGAAACACAACAGAGAATCCCTGATGGAGCAGGAGAGCAGTGGGATGCAGACCTCAAATTCTCATAAAAAGACCAGACTTTAATGGTCTGACCGAGACTAGAAGGACTCTGGAGGTCTTGGTCCCCAGATCTTCTGTTAGCCCAAGACAGGTACCATTCCCAAAGCTAACTCTTCAGACAGGGATTGGACTGGGCTATAAGATAGAAATGATACTGGTGAGGAGTGAGCTTCTTGGCTCCAGTAGACACACGAGACTATGTGGGCAGCTCCTGTCGGAAGGGGAGATGAGAAGGCAGAGGGGGACAGAAGCTGGCTGAATGGACACGGAGAATACAGGGTGGAGAGAAGGAATGTGCTGTCTCATTAGAGGGAGAGTAACTAGGAGCATATAGCAAGGTGTGTATAAATTTTTATATGTGAGACTGACAATTTGTAAACTTTCACTTAAAGCATAATAAAAATTTTAAAGAGTTTAAACTGATATGAATACTAAAATAAACATAAAACTGGATACATAGGTTATGTTATGCTGCTATAGCAGAAATACAAGTGGATGGCTTTAACAAAGAGGAATTTATTCTCTCACAGTTTAGGAGGCTAGAAGTCCAAATTCAGGGTGCCAGCTCTAGGGAAAGGCTTTCTGTCTTTATTGGTTCTGGGGCAAGGTTCTTGTCATCAATCTTCCCCCGGTCTAGGAGCTTCTCAGCACAGGAACCTCAGGTCCAAAGGATGTCTTCTGCTCCCAGTGCTGCTTTCTTGAGGGTGTGAAGTCCCCTTGTTGCTCTGCTCACTTCTCTCTTTTGTATCTCAAAAGAAATTGACTCAAGACACAATCTAATCTTATAGATTGAGTCCTGCCTCATTAACATAACTGCCTCTAATCTGCCTCATTAACATCACAGAGGTAGGATTTACAACACATAGGAAGATCATATCAGATGACAAAATGGTAGACAGTCATTCAATACTGCGAATCATGGCCTAGCCAAGTTAACATACACTTTTAGGGGACACAGTTCAATCCATAACAGTATCTAATATCATAATGACTTTATTATGTGACTTTTTCTAGTTTATTCTTTTCATTTGCTTTAGTTTGTTTTTTCAGCAAATGCTTATTGAAAAGCAGAATTCTGTTGAAACACTGTGAACACTGAAGCACTATGAGGGAACACTTAGTGAATCACAAGTACTTCCTCTCTCTAAAAATATTACAAGGTAGTAACAAATGGAGATTAAATATTTTATAAAAGGTGGCCTGTGGTAAGTGCCATGGAGAAGATCCCAAGGAGGCATGTCAGTTCAGAGGATAGATCCTGTTCATCTGTGGGCTTCTGTAAAAACAGCTTGGGCGCGGTATCTGACCTCTTCCAACCCGCAAGAAGGAAAGAGAACCAAGATCAACAGTGCAAGGCTGACTCCCGCGAGGTGGAGGCCAGACAAGCCTTTTCTTTATGCTATCTTTACTAATTCTGACACCAGTCATCCCTCACACAACACTCTGTACTTCTCTTCTGGCTTCGATAATTCATTGCAGTGGCCACACAGGACTCACAGACCATGATCACAATTATGGGGCTTATTAGGGAACTAACAGTTCCAATACAGGCTCAAGAACACTCAGATGCAGTTCTTCCATCAGGACAGCCTCTTCCTAACCATGCTCGCAGGCACACTTCTCCCTGGCCCTAGGCCTCTCCCCAGAAACTCTCAGCTTTCTCTCTCCATGGACCAGGAAGCCCACCATGCCATCTCCTGCTGCTCCTGTTGCTGGGTCTCTCCTGCCGCTATTTCTCACCATCTTCAGGGTTATAGCTTGTTCTCTCTTTCTTAGTCTCCTGGTTCCAAGAACTTCTCAGCACAGGGATCCTGGGTCCCAAGGATGCTCCTGGCTTTTTTTGCTTGGTTGCTGTAGGATCCTCCTCTCTGCTCTGGAATTGGCACTCTTTTAAGGCAAAACTGACCAATCCCCTTGGTAGGCCACAATTACCCTATCACACAGTCACCCAGTCACCTGGGAGGGAGTTACAAGACCATGTCTAGAAAGTTCACATGGAAGTAATCAATCCCACCGCAGCCTTAATGACCAAGAGGGTGTTTGAACTAGGCTCTTATTTGATTATAATTCAAAGGAATATTACATTGATATATATATATATAGTTATTGTTGTTGGCGAAACCCTGGTGGCATAGTGGTTAAGATCTACGGCTGCTAACCAAAAGGTTGGCTGTTCGAATCCACCGGGCACTCCTTAGAAACCATGTGGGGCAGTTCTGCTGTGTCCTATAGGGTTTCTATGAGTCACAATCTACTCAGTGGCAATGGGTTTTGTTTTTGGTTTTATTGTTATTGGATAATTTGTAACTTTTCTTCCAGACTCTTTCCTTAAGCACATAAATCATTTTTGGCTTTCTCATCTTACTGCCAAACATTTTGTTGAGGTTATGTTCTTATTGTGATCTTTTAACTAATTTATCTCTGTATATAAAAATTTCCTCATTATTATAATGAAATAAAACAAAATTAATAGTTACAATAAAATCTTTTCTTAGGTTATGAATATTCTGAATGAATTATTGCAAAAATATTCCTGATTTATTAGGCAAACAGTGCCCCCTTGTGACCACTGAACCCCATAAGAGAAATACTAAAACAAGAGATGATTCCTTTTTCATCTCTACTAAGAATTGAATTTTATGTACTACAGTTTGAAAAAAGGTGATTTTTCCATGTTAAATGCTTATTTTTTCTAAAGAAACCATCCTGTGTTATGCCAAGACTACGTGATATGCTTTTTTTATGATTTATTTTTAGACTAATGTACCAATTTTTTAAATTATTATTAGGTCCACTACGGTGTTTAATGGCAGCTTTGTAAGACCCAAATTTTAGTTTTATGAATCTTCTTTATCCTATCTGATTCAGGTTGAATACGAAGGCTTAAAGCATGAGATTAAGCGATTTGAGGAGGAAACAGTGCTGCTGAATAGCCAGCTGGAAGATGCCATCCGGTTGAAGGAGATCGCTGAGCACCAGCTGGAAGAGGCCCTTGAGACCTTAAAAAATGAAAGGGAGCAAAAGAACAACCTGCGGAAGGAGCTCTCCCAGTACATCACCCTCAATGATAACCATATCAGCATCTCAGTCGATGGACTCAAGTTTGCTGAGGATGGGAGTGAACCCAACAATGACGACAAGATGAATGGGCACATCCATGGGCCTCTTGTGAAACTGAATGGAGATTATCGGACTCCCACCTTAAGGAAAGGAGAGTCCCTGCACCCTGTCTCTGACTTATTCAGTGAGCTCAACATTACAGAAATACAGAAGCTGAAGCAGCAACTTATGCAGGTAAGAACTTTGTTTAGGGCTGCTGCAGTCAACAGTGAATTTCATGTAGGTCCCATGTAGTGTGTTATGGGGATTTCATATTCTCCTATTTTAGTTTCAGATTGTTTTTTAAAATATTGCTTCTTTAACTGGCAACTTTGAAAGTACAATATTTTAAACAGACGTGGCAGGGTTATTCAAGAGAAATCTCTCATTTGCATTGCTTTAAGAAATGAATCTCTTAGACACATAATTAGATCCGGTTCAATCTGATGGGAGAAAAGACAGCCTCTTAAGGCTTTCCTGGCTAACAAAAGAATCCAAAAGCTTTATATACAAGTGAAATGACAGAAAACGCACATTTCTATTACAAGCAACTGCATGCATAGCTCCAAGATTAATAGTCACATTTCACAGGAATACTTTAAGCTTTAAAAGACATGGGAGTTTCCTATATACAAACAGCCAGGACACGATTATAATTAAAAATACAGTATGCAAGGCCTTAAATTTTTAGCATCTTCAAATCAGACGTCTTGTGAAGAGCCCGAGGCTTTAACCCTATCTCATTGTGAAACGGTTTTCTAGTTCAGAGTCTTGCCTCCCTGCCATACCTTAATCAAGGGCTTGATGAAAATGTCTCAGGAAGAGCATCACCGCCATCACCATCACCTGGGGGTTTATTAGTAATACAAATTATTGGGCCCCATACCAGATCTGGAAACCCTGTTGGTATCGTGGTTAAGAGCTACTTCTGCTAACCAAAGGGTCGGCAGTTCGAATTCACCAGGTGCTCCCTGGAAACCCTGTGGGGCAGCTCTACTCTGTGCTATAGGATCGCTATGAGTCGCAATTAACTCGACAGCAATGGATTTGTTTTTTTTTTAATACCAGATCTACTGAACCAGGATTCTCTGGTTTAACGAGCTTGTTAGGTGAGTAAGTTTGAGGCCTAATCTTCAGTCTGTTAACTCTCAAAGTTCTTCATGCGTAGCTCATAAATAGAGGCTCTTAGACTTTGACAGTCACTTTTATTTATGGCAGATATGGCTCATAATGGGTTGCTATGAGTCAGAATCGACTCCACGGCGACAGGTTTGGTTTTTTTTTTTGGTTTTATATGTAACATATACCACAAATATTGTAATAGCCCAGTGGGGTCAGGTGTGGCACCCAATAATCAAATAATATTAGCATTTCTTTAGTGAATTGTATGAGTATTCATTAAAAAAAAAAGGAAAAAATAAGGACTATAAATGGCTTCACCTCAGTCACATGCGGTTTTGCTGCCCAGTGAGTTTAGGGCTGTCTGAATATTGCCACCAAGTGAGTTATGATCAAACTTTTGTTTAGAGCCTTTTGGATTTTGAAACTGTGCTGTCATGGGTGCAGCAGTTGCCCTCCTTTGGGCAGCTCTCTATTTTGCATACCTCAGCTTATAGCATCGGCAGACTTTGGAGGCGACGCTTTGTATTCTCATAGCTTTCTTGTCTCTTAGGATTTGGCCAGAATCCAAAACACTGCATCTGGGAGAAAGCTGTGTACCTTCAAATCCAGTGCCTGCCTTTAGTTACTGTTGGCGGTTTGTGAAGAGGGAGAGGGCGCAGGCAGGAGCACAATGTGCAGCTTTTAAGATCTTCCTTGTGATGAAGGAACCTTTTGAAAATAGCCTGCTGGCCCTTTCTTACCTTAGAAGGATTTATGCATATGAATCATGTTTTCTCATCTGAGGGTATTTAGCTAACCTGATTCAAGAAAAAAAAAAAAAATCCTATGTTCCTGCCTTGAGTATCAGGACTCGTGGATCAGTTGCTTTACTTTTGTGAGGCCCATTCATAGTTATAGGGCAGGTAATAAATTAGCCCCACAACTAGTCTCTATGATGCCTTTGTTGGAGCTGGTGGGGGGGGGGGTTCCCCTTCCTCTAGGTACCATACTGTCATCTGCTGGGAAATTGTAATAATAAATATAAAAATCTGCAACTAACCAAACCCTTTGCCATCAAGTCGATTCCAAATCATAGCGACCCTATAGGACAGAGTAGAACTGCCCCATAGGATTTCCAGGGAGCAGCTGGTGGATTTGAACTGCCAACATTTTGGTCAGCAGCCAAGCTCTTAACCAGTGTGCCACCAATTTAAATAGTGCTTCCTGGTATACAACCTGCATAGGCATATATTGTTATATCTCTTTTGTGGAGTGTTGTGAAGACCAAATAGGATAGTGCATATAAAGCTATGTATAAGTTATAAAACGTTACAAGGTATTATTATTGTACTAGAACCTGCCATCAATTTTTGAAGTGCCAAAAAGGTCACCACTTTTCTTTCAGTTAAAATATAAACCATAGAAAGTATAGGAAGAGGCAAGTGATGGTAAGACTGTATCTAAATTAAAAAACTAGTTGCCATCGAGTTGACGCTGATTCACAGTGACCCCATGTGTGTCAGAGTAGAACTGCACTCCATAGGATTTCTATGGCAGATTTTTTGGAAGTAAATCTCAGGCCTTTCTTCCACAGTGCCTCTGGCTTGGTTAGCAGTGCCAACCTTTCAGTCAGTAGTCAAATGCAAACTGTTTGGCCACCCAGGGACCTAAATTTAGGGGTGCTTTTTTCTTTTTTTTTTTCCTGGAGCAAATATTTTTCTGAATTATTTTTTTTCCTAGATTATGGAATAAATTATAGTCATATTTAAATTTAGCCAGTCATCCTAGCTTTTACTTAACACAGAAGCATACACACACACAAAAAAAGAAACACAGCAAGAGAACATATTTAATTCATCTAAGAATCCCTGTACATGTGACAATAGACCTTAATAGAGAACAGCTCAATTAGTGTCGTCCTTTATTGCCTGAGAAGAATTTCTCTGAGCATTATTAGATAAATTATTTTGGCTCTTGGTGCCCTTAAGACTTGCTTATTTCAAATAGATTATAGTTTACATTTTCCAGTGATAGTCAAGCCCTTTAATTATTTTTATTAGAATGAAAATAAGTAGAGTCTGTCTGAGAAAAACTAAATTATTTAATCTATTTAAAGGAGTCCTTTATGCTTGTGCTAAAATTTCTGCCTTCAATAAATATCTTCTGTTTAACTTCCCATCTACATAGAGTCAAACTAAGCAGGACAAAACTCTTTGGAAAAAATAAATATATATATATATATATATTTTAGTATCAAACTGGCTATATAATTTCACATGTAGTATGAAGAAAAAAACTAATGTTTCTAAAAAACTGAAATTAATTTGTTATGTCCTCATGGATGTGGAAGAAATAAAGATTCATGTGTTTGGGTCTACTTCATTAAGGACAATTTTAATTTTTACTATAACAATGGTAAGTGGTCAATTTGCTATATGTCCTATTAAAGTTCAAAGCACTTTATATTATCTCTGCTTAACAAAGATTCACAGAGTATTTGTAAGGTGAAATTCATTAAAACAAGACGAATCAGCTCCTAGTTCTTAAAACTTAAGGTAGCAAATAGTTTCCTAGTACAAAGTTGACAATTTAAATGATGAAGGTATTACCAAAAAAAAAAAAAAAACCTGTTGCCGTGGAGTCAGTTCCAACTCATAGTTAAATATTACATTTATAAGCTTTGTAAAAAGAAAGAAAAGAAACAAAACCCATTGCCAACAAATCAGTTCCGACTCAGGGCAACCGCATGTGCTACAGAATAGAACTACTCCATAGGACTTTTTGGGTGTAATCTTTATAGAAGCAGATCACCAAGCCTTTCTTCTGCAGCACCCCTGGGTGGATTTGAACTGCCAACCTTTATGTTAGTAGTCAAGCAAAAACCATTTGCACCACTCAGAGACCTTAGTATGATGTTAACTTTGGGCTTTTCATAGATGACCTTTATTGGGTTGAGGAAGTTTCCTTCTATTCCTATTCTATTACTAGATGGTTGAGTGTTTATATCATGAACCCGTTGCTGTAGAGTCGATTCTGACTCGTAGCGACCCTATAGGACAGGGTAGAACCATCCCATAGGGTTTTCAAGGAATGACTGGTAGATTCGAACTGCCAGCCTTTTGGTTAGCATCTGAACGCTTAACCACTGTGCCACCAGGGCTTCTTATGTCATGAAAGAGTAGTGAATTTTGTCAAATGCTTTTTCTGCATATATTGAGATGATTATGTGGGTTTTTTTTTTTTTTTGTCCTGTATTCTAAATATTATGGTGTATTACATTTATTGATTTTTGGAGGTTAAACCAACATTGTATTCCTGGTATAAATCCCACTGATCATCTTGTCTAATCCTTCTTACATGTTGCTGAATTTGGTTTGCTAGTATTTTGTTGAGTATTTTTGTGTCTATATTCATGAGATGTTGGTATGTAGTTTTCATTTCTTATAATGTCTTTGGTTTTAGTATCAGAGTAATACTAGTCTCCTACAATGAGCTGGGAAGGGCCCTTCTTCTGTCTTTTTGAGTCTTTATCCAACTGACTGACGTGTGTTTGTGTGTGGGTGTGTGTAGAGAGAGGCAGAGAAAAAGAGAGAGTCGAAAGAGAAGGAGAGAGAAAGAGTTTTCTTCTCACCACATTCTTCAAAACATATGCCCTTCTTTTCTAACAGCTAGATTCCCTCACCCAGGGGTTTCTGTGACCATTTTTCAGAGTACTCCTTTGTCAGGGCACAGGCACACACTGGCAAAGTTGCTTCACTTCAGAGAAGGATAAACTATTGCTGAGTCCTATTTTTACTTATTAATATCCTATGTTTACAGTTAGGAATCACACCAATCATTCAGGTTTCAAATTGAGAGCCAGATGACCAGAATAAAGACTTTATAGACATGCATAGCTTATAAAACAGCTATAATTTCTTTTACTGTAGAAGCTCCAATATGAATATATAAGTTCTGATTAACTTTTTGTTGTTGCTGTTGTTATTCCTTCACAAAACGATCCAGCAGCTCTCAATACATGTAAATGTTTTTATTTAAAAGGCAAAAACTCAGTGTAATAAAAAATAATTCCTACAGGACATAACAGCAACAATAATAGTAGTTACCATATTTTGTACACTTGCACTGAGCTTGGCACTAGACTAAACAGTTTAAAAATTCTGCATTCAGATTTTCTGGCCAAACAACTAGCCTTACTGTGAAAAATAAAACTCCCAGTTCCAGATAACAGGTGAAGGCTATAGGAAGAGAAAACGAGGCAACTATTCTTAGGCACTATAGAACGATTGTTCGATAATTTCTGAATTCGGCTGGATCACCTTTCTTGGGAATAGGCATAAATACGGATCTCTTCCAGCCAGTTGGCCAGGTCACTGTCTTCCAAATTTCTTGGCATAGACGAGCAAGCCCTTCCAGCGCTGCATTCATTTGTTGAAACATCTCAATTGGCATTCCGTCAATTCCTGGAGCCTTGTTTTTTGCCAATGCGTTCAGTGCAGCTTGGACTTCTTCCTTTAGTACCACCTGTTCCTGATCATATGCTACCTCCTGAAATGGTTGAACGTTGACCAGTTCTTTTTGGTATAGTGACTCTGTGTATTCCTTCCATCTTCTTTTGATGCTTCTTGCGTCATTATCATTAATATTACACACAAGATCACTCGAAAGTGGCTACAGCAGTACATCAACACGGAACTGTCATAAATTCAAGCCAGATTCAGGAGAGGACGTGGAACCAGGAAAATCATTGCTGACTTCAGATGGATCCTTGCTGAAAGCAGAGAATACCAGAAAGATGTTTACTTGTGTTTTATTGACTATGCAAATGCATTCGACTGTGTGGATCATAATAAATTATGGATAACATTGCAAAGAATGGGAATTCCACAACAGTTAATTGTGCTCATGACGAACCTTTACATAGATCAAGAGGCAGTTGTTTGGACGGAACAAGGGGATATTGATTGGTTTAAAGTCAGGAAAGATGTGCACCAGGGTTGTATTCTTTCACCATACCTATTCAATCTGTATGCTGAGCAAATAATCCAAGAAACTGGACTCTATGAAAAAGAACTGAGCATCAGGATTGGAGGAAGACTCATTAACAACCTACCTTATGCAGATGACAGAATCTTGCTCACTGAAAGTGAAAAGGACTTGAAGCCCTTACTGATGAAGATCACAGACCACAGCCTTCAGTATAGATTACACCTCAACATAAAGAAAACAAAAATCCTCTCAACTGGACCAAAGCAACATCATGATAAATGGAGAAAAGATCAAGTTGTCAAGGATTTCATTTTACTTGGACACACGATCAACACCCATGGAAGCAGCAGTCAAGAAATCAAAAGATGCTTTGCATTGGGCAAATCTGCTGCAAAAAATTTCTTTGAAGTGTTGAAAAGCAAAGATGTCACCTTGGAGATTAAGGTGTGCCTGACCCAAGCCATGGTGTTCTCAATCGCCGTATATGCATGCAAAAGCTGGATGATGAATAAAGAAGACTGAAGAATTGACACCTTTGAATTGTGGTGTTGGTGAAGAATATTGAATATACCATGGACTGCCAAAAGAACAAACAAATCTGTCTTGGAAGAAGTACAACCAGAATGCTCCTTAGAAGCAAAAATGGCAAGACTACGTTTTACATACTTTGGAGATGTTACAAGGAGATACCAGTCCCTGGAGAAGGGCTTCATGGTGGTAAAGTAAAGGGTTAGTGAAAAAGAGGAAGACCCTCAATGAGATGGACTGACACAGTGGTTATAACAATGGGCTCAAGCATAACAATTATGAGGATGGCACAGGACCAGGCAGCATCTTGTTCTGTTGTACATAGGGTTGCTCTGAGTCAGAACTGACTCACTGGCACCTAACAACAACAATGCAAAACGATTGTAATTAATGCAGCAAATCTCTTTTGAATAAATTCTTCACAAATGGAGATTAGTGACACTTAACATATATGGTAATTTTAATCTTAAATGCTTTGCATCTATTAATTCAAAGAGCAATGAGTTTTAAATAGTTTAAGCACCTGCTCTCTGAAGTCTGAATACAATTTGAAGCACTCTAAGCCTGGATATAGGGTCACTTTGAGCAGAATTGCCTCTAGGGGAATGGATTTAAGCCTGGATAGCTGAGTAAAAATGTAACAGTGAGGTGTCACAAAATTATCTGTAATTTAGTAGTCTTTCTCTTATTTGTTTATTTATTTTTGCATTTCGTCAGATCATCCTAAATTGGGTGTGTGTCTGTGTCTGTGTACCTATACATACACACACATGTATATAAAATTTGGATACCACTTCCTATTCAATTGATTTTATTAGACATTTATTGTATAGAGCCATACAGTTTATGGAGCACATACACATGAAAAAGGCAATACTCTATTTCCTATTTGTTGGATATTCTATCATAAAGAAACCTGGTAGACTTTTTCTTTTAAGCTTAGAAAATATTTATGTTAAATCTGAATTTGCAACTAGAGTACAGGTTGAAAACTCTTCTAAAGGAATTACCTCATTCAGCCTAACACTGTTGATTCTACAACAAGCTTGAGACACATTCTGTATACTTTGATCCAGTTTTATTTTATGGAAATAGAAACATTTTTTATAAAATTTTTTTATCCAAAGATTATTTTATACAAATAGAAGCAGATTCATCTGTGATCATATATCCCAATCAAATGGTATTTAGAGTTTTTAGAGCAATTTCACTAAATTTTCAAAGGAAAAAAAAAAACAGAAAACACTTTAATATTAATTTTTATTAAAATTGTATATAATGCCAGTAGTTGGAAAATTAGCAATTTTTCCATATACTTTATAAAAAATACAAATGACTTGGCTATTCATTGACTACCATACAACATAATTACCTGGTTTTTCACTAGGTAAAATTGTTGCTCAATAATCTGAGTAAATAAACTCAATTTCAGCTATAGAGATACAATCCGTTATATGTAATGAAGACCCAGCCAAGAGGATTTGTATTCAGATCCACCCTGATTCTGAAATAAATGAGTAGCTTTTGTACATACAGGTACAAATATGTGAAAACATATATGTCTGTATTGTAAAAGCATTGGTGGTAAGAATTGGGTCAGAGCTAACAATGTGTTAACAACAGGTACCATTACTATGCCTTGAGTTCTGAATTCATTATCTCCTTTAATCAGCAAAATGTCCATATGAGGGAGACATTATCAAGCTCATTTTATAGATAAAGAACCTGAAGCTTGTGCAGAATCACATAGCTAAGTGTCGGTGCTGCGATTTGACCATGAAGTCATAAAGCTGTTTTATTTAGAAAACATTAGTGGTTATTTATACAATGAATTCCTATAGCCGGTTTTATTTTATGAAGATAGTTTTTATGATCTTGTTTTAAAATGTCCTGTCAGAGAAAGTGTGTTTTTTTAAGTTCTGGAAAGAAAATACTCACATGGGTCCTTCTAATATCCCAGATTTAGGGTGGCATTTAAATCTAGGACTGTTGCTTGAAACATATCTAAGTATGCAATAGCCTACAATTTGGGGTGGGGTGGGCTGGGGCTGATGGGATGAATTTTGGGCTGGTTACTTTTTTCGAACCAGCTGTCTTAGTCATCCAGTGCTGCTATAAGAGAAATACCACAAGCGGATGGCTTTAACAAAGAAAAATTTATTCTCCCATAGTCTAGTAGAATAGAAGTCCAAATTCAGGGCATCAGCTCCAGGGGAAGGCTTTCTCTCTCTGTCGGCTCTGGAGGAAGGGAAGGTCCTTGTCATCAGCCTTCCTGAGGTGGAGGAGCTTCTCAGGCGCAGGGACCACGGATCCAAAAGACACGCTCTGCTCCCAGTGCTGCTTTGTTGGTGGTATGAGGTCCCCCCTGCATCCCTGCTTCCTCCCTCTCCTTTTCTGTCTTATAAGATAAAAGGCGGTACAGACCATACCCCAGGGAAACTCCCCTTACTTACAATGGAACAGGGATGTAACCTGAACAAGGGTTATATCCCACCCTAATCCTCCTTAACATAATTCAATCTTGCCTCATTAACCATAGGCAGAGATTAGAATTTACAACATATCACACAACAAAATGGTAAGACAATCACACAATACTGGGAATCATGGCCCAGCCAAATTGATACACATATTTTGGGGGGACACAATTTAGTCCATGACACCAGCCAGATTTTTCTGAACACTGAATGTTTTGCCTATTTAAAAAGAGGGAGAACAGAGAACTTTCCAGATCAAGTTTTATGAATATTCTATCTTCAGATGTAATCGTGGCTTCAGATACCCTGAGTTACTTGACTGTTTCTTTTGGGAAAGCTGTGTGTTGTTTATATTAACATACTTAGCTTGAAATCTCTAAGGCCAACGCTGCTTCTTGGGCTGAGGTAAATATATTAATACA
The DNA here is from genome assembly GCF_030014295.1 of Loxodonta africana. NCBI lineage: Eukaryota > Metazoa > Chordata > Mammalia > Proboscidea > Elephantidae > Loxodonta > Loxodonta africana. The sequence continues at coordinate 106,525,531 of NC_087345.1, read as the reverse complement.
AATTACCTGGAACTTGGCTTTCTACAACATCTATGTCTCAAACACCATAGCAGGGAAGGGAGGAGTTAAACTAATTAACAAGGTACTTCATATAGGCCATAGTGCATTGCTCAAAAATATATTGTAAATAGGATTATCTAAAGATCAGTATTATTTTCTCATGGATTTTGTATTTCCGACATATATGTCTTCAAACACTATGGTATAAAATCAAAGCTACAACTCAAAAGCCTCTAGACAATAATTTTAAATAACAAAACTATATTTTCAGTTCTAATACACATGATCATACTTTACAGGCAGTCCTTACTTTGCACAGTAGTGTAGAACTATGAAAATGACTGTGCAAACTGAACTCATGGAAAATAATCTTAATAATTAATGGGAAGAATTACAGTTGTGTTGTGTCCCTTAAAGTCTTTTGTCAGAACATTCAAAACTCTCTTACTGTTAGTTATAAAAGTACAGGGAAATTTTAAAAATTGTAAAACTACTGATTTACTACACAATCATTTAAAACATTAGAAACCTTGGGATTTAAACTGCTTTATTTCTTTGTAAAAAGCTTATCAAGTGTAGTTGAACTTGTCTTCATGTTGTATAACTTACTATACGGAGTGAACATCTTTTCTAGGTGTTAGCAAATTATACTCCTTCCTGAGTTTGGACCGGCCCCCAACATTTTATCCTTTGTGTTTTCAAAATCTTGGAATAACTCCGAGAATATCTTTAATGTGACAGCTTCACTTCCTCTAGGACATCTTCATCCTTTTAGTCACAACCATCTTCTTATTTCTGTCTGTAAGTGGAGTCTCTCGGTAGTACAAATGGTTAACATACTTGGCTGTTAGCTAACCAAAAGGCTGGAGGTTCAAGTCCACCCAGAGCACCTCAAAATTAGCCATTAAAAAACCTATGGAGCACAGTTCTACTCTGACACACATGGGGTCACTATGAGTTGCAATCCACTTGATGGCAAGTGGTTTATATCTGTAAGTTCACCTTCACTGAGTTCCTTTGACTGCATATCTGAGTCTCTCAAATGCCACTTTCTCATCATTCCTACCATCTGCTATTTAATTTGATTCAAATTTCACTTCCAGCGTTATCACTGTTTCTTTGCTGCACTTTCATCTTTTTTGGCCAATTTCCTCTTACAGTCACTCATTTCGTGAAATATTATGTTGGTTTATCACTGGGAGACAAGAAAGCAACACAAGCATACACTTTGCTGTGTGAACTGAATAACAGATACACAGTGACCAATCAACAACAGACTTTGAAAGAAGTCATGTGATTGGTCATTGATCATGATGGTATTACATAGTGATCTGTAGACTGAAGAGCTAGCAGCAGTTTGTACTTTATGCTTTAAAAAAAAAATGCTTTACTCACAGTTAATATGCCTGGTAACTGAAATTTGAGCCAAATTTTGGGAAAACTGGTGTTTTAATTGGAGCCCTGGTGGTGCAGTGGTTAAGCACTTGGCTGCTCACTAGAAGGTCAGCAGTTTGAAACCAACAGCTGCTTCATAGGAGGAAGATGTAGCAGTCTGCTTACATAAAGATGATAGCCTTAGAAACCCTATGGGGAAGTTCTACTCTGTCCTATAGGGTCACTGTAAGTCAGAATCAACTCAACAGCAATGGGTTTGGTTTGGGTGGGTTTGGTGTTTTAACTGAACTATGTTAACTGAAATTTATGCATATTGTAACCTTGCCAGGTGAGGACTGTCTATACATGATAATTTTATGAAGGACCTCAAGAACTACAAAGGATCATAAACATGCTATTCTTCTGTTATATATACATACACATATGTATATATACACACATATATATTCCCAATATGCTGGTTAAAATAAATATTACTAAACATGATAATCTTATTTGCTTCCTAGGAATTTAGAAGAGTTTGGATAGATTTAATGTATAATCTAGGAAAGTTTGAAAGTTTGAATTTATACCTTCCTTTAAATATTTTTTTTATTTAGATGTAAAGACTTTTAGATCTAAAGACATTGAACATCAATCCATTATCCTTAAAGCAAATTTCATGATGGTTTATTAAAAATTGAATATATAAAGAAGAAGAAAGAAAAGAAAGAGCAGGTACAGGAGGATATGAACAGGATGATAGCTTTTATTTAATGCTTTTAAACTGTAAACAGTATAGTTTGTTTATGGAAAAGTATTTTCATTATAAATATTTTACAACTTCTAATTCGTAATAGTGATTACCCATATGGAATCAGAGAAAAGGTTTTTTAAAATTCTCAGATTATGTATTTTATGTAGATGCCTGAATATTTGTCAATATACAATAATATTTGCCACCTGTACAATAATTAAAGTGTCATGTTACTCAAATTAATTGATAATTTAAAAAATTCCTGGTTTGGACTGAAGAAATTGAAAGATTTATTAATTGTTCTTTTAACTTTAAAGAGCTAGATTCTATGATTTTTATATTGAAAATTATCCAAGTGAGTACACGTCTATTTTGGGCATTAAATATTTATTGTTAAGGGGATGGTTAAGGTATTTGGCATTATTCATTAAGTTAAAGCCTTAGGTTTTAAATCTGATTTTGGGTTGTGCTCTGGGAAGAAAATGATGATTCATAAGCACATAGAGACAGTCACTTGTCCCACTTGAACTAAGGATCAGATGTCCTCTACCCATTGCCATTGAGTCGATTTCAACTCATAGTGACCCTATAGGACAGCGTAGAACTGCCCCATAGAGTTTCCAAGGAGTGCCTGGTGGATTTGAACTGCTGACCTTTTTAGTTAGCAACTGTAGGACTTAACTACTGTGCCACCAGGGTTTCCTACAACCCCCAAAATAAAACCAATGCCAAATGCTGTGCTTATCTCTTGAAGTCATATTATGTTTTCCCAAGGTGCAAAAAGATAAAAGTAAGGTTGTTGATTAACATTCAAATTTCATAAGTTCATATGTGTATGGTGCATAGGAGTGTGAATAGGTAATCTATGCAGACCAATTCTTTTATACTATATATTTTTATATTGACTCACCAGTATCTCTAAAATAAGGTTGCATTACTAAAGTGCATTGAATATACTCCAATTTAATTTGAAATGATGGGAACATTGGCCCTGCTGCAGTTGTTTAAGTTGCGTTAAGTCATTCACTGACTTTCTTTTGCCTTTGCAGGTAGAGCGGGAAAAGGCCATTCTTCTGGCCAACCTTCAGGAGTCACAGACACAGCTGGAACACACCAAGGGGGCGCTGACGGAGCAGCATGAACGGGTGCATCGGCTAACAGAGCACGTCAATGCCATGAGAGGCCTGCAGAGCAGCAAAGAACTCAAGGACCTGGACGGGGAGAAGGGCCGGGACTCAGGGGAGGAGGCCCATGACTATGAGGTGGACATTAATGGGTTAGAGATCCTTGAGTGCAAGTACAGGGTGGCAGTAACTGAGGTGATAGATTTGAAAGCTGAAATTAAGGCCTTAAAGGAGAAATACAATAAATCTGTAGAAAACTATACTGATGAGAAGGCCAAGTATGAGAGTAAGATCCAAATGTATGATGAGCAGGTGACAAGCCTTGAGAAGACCACCAAAGAGAGTGGTGAGAAGATGGTGCACATGGAGAAGGAGTTGCAAAGGATGACCAGTATAGCCAACGAAAATCACAATACCCTTAATACAGCTCAGGATGAGTTAGTGACATTTAGTGAGGAGCTAGCTCAGCTTTACCACCATGTTTGTCTGTGTAATAATGAAACTCCAAACAGAGTTATGCTGGACTACTACAGGCAAAGCAGAGTCACCCGCAGTGGCAGTCTGAAAGGGCCCGATGATCCCAGGGGACTTTTGTCTCCACGGTTAGCCAGGCGGGGTGTGTCATCCCCAGTAGAAACAAGGCCCTCATCTGAACCAGCTTCAAAAGAAAACACAGAGGCCAGCAAAGAACCAAGTCCAACTAAGACTCCCACAGTCTCTCCTGTTATTACTGCCCCACCGTCATCTCCAGTACTGGATACCAGTGACATCCGCAAAGAGCCAATGAATATCTACAACCTTAATGCCATAATCCGGGACCAAATCAAGCATCTGCAGAAAGCTGTGGACCGGTCCTTGCAACTGTCCCGCCAAAGAGCAGCGGCACGGGAGCTGGCCCCCATGATCGATAAAGACAAGGAAGCCTTAATGGAAGAGATCCTCAAGCTAAAGTCCCTGCTGAGCACCAAACGAGAGCAGATTGCCACGTTGAGGGCAGTATTGAAAGCCAACAAACAGGTAATCTCACTCAACTGACAAAGAATGCTAGTGAAATGCTCTCTTAGCTAATATATTCCTTGATTTTGTTGAGTATCCACTGTCAACAGAATGAGAGTTCAGATTCCTGATCAGTGGAGGAATAAAACAAACTACATCCACAGTGCTAGTCAGAACTTAACTTATTTTAAGCTAGGTGGAGGTTGTTGTTGTTGGGTGCCATCAATTTAGTTCTGACTCATAGTGACCCCATGTGTGCAGAGTAGAACTGCCCCCATAGGGTTTTCTAGGCTGTAATCTTTACAGAAGCAGATGGCCAGGTCTTTCTCCCATGGAGCCATTGGGTGGGTTCGAACCACCAACCCTTTAGTTAGCAGCCAGGCTCTTAATCGTTCCGCCACCACAGCTCTGTAGGTGGAGGTAGAGGTAAAGGAAGTTAGAGTAGGAACAGAGGAAAAGATCCAGTTGCAGATGCAGAGAGGAATTTGGGGTGGTGCTTAGATGGAGTCTGGCAGTCAGTGAGTGTGGGTACAACAGATGGAGAGTTGGCAGGCCAGGCTGGTGTGCAGGTGTGCAGCTTACATCAAGGACATTCAGCAAGAAAGACAAACATTGGCCGGCAGCTGGAACAACGGAGGGGAGTCTTAGTATAGGCAAGATGAGAGAGGTCTGTCAGCCAGTAACCAGATCCCAACTTTGGGGTTGGAGGTTCAAATTCAAGAGTCACTTTTTAGAAGTCCTTCACCCCAGACTTAGAGAAACAAAGTACTAGATGCATGATTGAGTCTGATACTCAGGGATGAAAGACAAGACAACTGTGGGAAACTGAGTGACATACATGAAAATAGATTGTTACCACAAACAAAATCATTTGGGGACACATTAGCAATATAAGAAATTGAGAGAGAACACACACTTGGACAAACTACCTCTACCAGTGACCACATATCTGAAATTTAGGCTCAGTTAGGGATGTTAATTCACCTGGGTCATAGCTTAAACAGTAGGGAGTTTTTTTCCTAACCATAGAACTTGTCCTTCTGGAATGAGTACGAATTCTACAACATGAATTCCTGGACCTCCTTGATAACTGAATTTGTCTTCCACCCTGGGTGAGAGTGCTATGGAATAGAGGCAGGAAAATATTTTTAACCTCTGTTTAGTTTATCTGTAAAGATAGTCTTGAAAGACACATCTTCGAGAGAGTATTGAAGAAATGTTGGTGGTAAAGAGAAACAACAAAGCATTAAATACCTCCTTGCAAATACAAGTGGTGCCAGTGACTAGTAGAGGATCGTGGTGCTCACTCTTTGGAGAGGGAGGGTTAATCTCAGATTACCTTCTTCTTTTGCCCTTGTCTGGGGGAGACCACCTGCAGTGCAGTTTTCTAGTGCCTGTAGTTTTCAAAGTCCACTGATATAAAGTGGAGGTCTATGCCAGAAGCAATATTGTTTGCTCTAGAAACATGTTTTGTATAAATCTAAGGGCAAAATTAGACCTTATTTTGTGTCACCACTTCAGAGAAATAGAAAAGATTAGGATAAATTAAGAAATTGTGAGAGATCTGATTCCAGTTTGAGGTTAGAATGAAGAAATTTGTTACCATAAACTCCACTGTAATCCAAAGATCCAAAGATTCAACATGGTCAGAAACAACTAACACCATATCAGATGACGCTCACACAAATTTTGTCAAAGACATAATATCCTGGGGCATCCTTGGGCAAACCATTCCGATAAGGCTTCCAATGTCTTCCTGAAGGCTGAATATTAACAAACCTCAGTCTGGAATCCTAGATCCATAAAAATGCCAAGCTGCTTAAGTGACACAGGTATAGATAAGCATAGTTGATCAGCCAAAAGAGAGTAACTCGGGAACAAACATTCATTGATTACATAGTTCATGAAAGCTACTAAGTAGGGTCGCCATGAGTCAGAATGGACTTGATGGCAAGTAACAACAACAGTCTAGTAGGAAGAGTCCCTAGATAGCATAAACAGGTAAGTGCTTGGCCCCTAACTGAAAGGTTGTCAGTTTGAATGCACCTGGAGGTGCCTCAGAAGAAAGGCCTGGCAATCTACTTCTGAAAGGCCACAGCCTTTGAAAACCCCTATGGAGGTCATTTCTACTTTGAAGCCCATGGGGTTGCCATGAGTCAGGATCAACTCGATGACAACTGGTTTGGTTTGATTTGATTTTTGTTTAGTAGGAATTCAGCACATGCCTGTAACTATCTAGAGGACAGAATGTAACAAACACTAGTGGCATAAACAGTCCCGTAGGAATGTAAAGTGGACCAAAGCATTTCTGGCTGAATTCTTATTTTCGCAGTGGTTTATGGTACCATTTGCACTGCAGTAGAGCCGCATCCCTAATATGCTCAGTAATTAAATGAAAATGTATTTCTAGTCATGCATTTGGTGTGCATTTCAATGGTGTTGGGCCTATCACTGTAATACTTTCTAGCTTCAAGTATCTACAGATGGCATCCATTATATGTACACATTGTAAAATGTTCATTCTTAAGGCTAAGGTGAGAATTTTGTGGTATATGGAAAAAAAAAAGGGAATCCTCCTATTTTAAAATTAGCATTTTACATTCTCCACAAATCTTTTAATATACTTTCGGATTATTTTTATACGCTTCTGATGTAATAAGTAAAGGTTTATGAAGCACCAACTATGTATTGAACCACGCTAGATGCTGAAAATTCAAGAAAGATGCTCACAGCTTAGTGAGATGTCAGAATATAAACAGATAATTACAGTTCAATATTATGCATGCTGTAATCCAAGTTATGGGAACATAGCAGAGAAATCAATTAATGCTTCCTAGCCCAGCGCCATCAAGTCGATTCCAACTCATGGCGACCCCATGTGTGTCAGACTAGAACTGTCCTCCCTAGGGCTATCAGTGGCTGATTTTTCAGGCTTTTCTTCCAAGGTGCCTCCTGGTGAACTCGAACCTCCAACCCTTTGGTTAGCAGCTGTTTGCATTAACTGTTTATACCAGCCGGGGACTTCTGTCTTCTAGAGGAATTGGAAAAGACTTTACAGAAGCAATTTTAATTGAGTTGGTTTTTAAAGGATGAAGGTTGTTTTCCAGAGGAGGAAGAAATAATTCCAGACAGAAAGAATAATAGGTAGAGCGGCAAAGAAGTGAGAAATAGGGTGATATATTCAAGGAATTGTGAAAATCTTTGTAGTTGGAAAAAAGATTACTTACAAAGTCAATTTTGAGAGTATACAGGGAATATGGTCAGTGTAGACATTAACAAATCTACCATGGGTTATAAAGTATTGTCCTAGTGAAAACACTAGACTGTTGCTCTGCTAGAAATTATAACAAAGAATTTTATTCAAGGAAAAAAGCAAATAAGGTCATTTCACTACATGGAGAATCACATGGGTGTTCAAACAAGAGGCAGCATGTATTCTGGCTTTCAGGGTTGGCGGTGAGGTATTTATCAGGCAGCAAAGGCAAAATGGTTTCACATCAAGGGAGTGCAGGGGAAGGGAGGAAAAATTTATGAGGGGTTGTCAAGCTACAAACTTTCCCAACATCACTCTCTTATTTCCCAATATAAATTGACTAAAGCAATATTTCTAAAGCAAACTGTGTAGACACTCCTGATGTGGTGGGTTTAGTCATTGATTGTAGGCTTGCTGGTTCAACCCTAGTTGGAGGCCTTGAAATGTAAAAGTTGACCATTCAGTTAGGAAGGAGATTAAATCAGCTCTCATTCAAAACCTTTTGAAATATAAACATTGCCCATCTGGCTAGGAGGGAGTGAGTTAGGGCCTAGGCTTTCACTGGATCAATTGCCTGAGAGCTGTTAAGATAGCAAGATTATTTACATAAAAGGGTCTCTATACTCTTTACATTACAAGCCATTAAAACTTTCATTGGAAGCCAACTTGTCTTTTGTAGAAGGCAGAGGCAGCCTTCAAACCTAGTTGCAGTTTAATTTAAAATAGAATTTCAGTTTAGGTCTGAGATTAACCATTTCAGTCATGCCAACCAGCCCCAGTTTTAAAGTTTGCTTATTCAGTATTTAAAATTCCTTAACCTCTGACAAAGGTTAGCACAGCCTGTGGACAAACAAAACTACAAACAAAGCTGAATCCTTCTGGGCATTTCTCATAAATAACAGAATGAATTTGTACTTTACTTGAGATCTTGCTCCTCTGTCATTCTCCGTGTGGCTCTGTGTGATTACAAACTTGTTACATATTTACTTTCATAGCTTAAACTTCATTATCTGTTCTAATTTATGAACATGTCTAAACTTCTTAAAAACTAAACATCTGTTGTTTTCTTCAGGTCAGTTTCTGTATTTTGGATAATTTCCTGAATCAATAATATTTCTAAAATGTCACTACAGAATATACAAAAATATTTTATGAGTAGCTTCTCATTTTAATCTGAACTTAGATTTAAACTAAACTAATGAGAAACTTCTTTGAATTCAAAACATTAATAAACTATCCCATCCCAACATTGTTTTAATTAAAAATAATCTATCTCTGTAGAAGTTAGTACTTTGCGTAAGAATGTTGAAGTTGTCCATTTCAAGCACAAAAAAACAAAAAGCTATACCCATTGCCATGGATTTCCAACTCATAGCAACCTTATAGGACAGAGCAGAACTGCCCCATAGAGTTTCCAAGGCACAGCTGGTAGATTCCAACTGCGGACCTTTTGGTTAGCAGCTGTAGCTCTTAACCACCACACCACCACAAAGGAGATGTGAAAAACCAGAGTAGTTTTCTTGGGAAATTCCATTAGTAATTGATTTCTTTTCATCAATAAGGGACTTTTTCTTTAGTATTGGATATATTTACACAACTCTCCTATAGTTTCGGTTAAGAGTGCTTAAGAGCTTGGCTACTAACCAAAAGGTCATCAGTTCGAATCCAACAGCCACTGCTCCTTGGAAACTGATGGGGCAGTTCTACTCTGTCCTATAGGGTTGCTTTGAGTTGGAATCAACTGGACAACAGCGGGGTATTTTTTTTTTTTTACCCTATAGTTTACAGTTTGTAAAAATGGTGTTTGTAGTTTGTTTCATTATGCATAGAACCATGTGCTATACACCAAATGGGCACGCCCTAAATATTTGCTGATTTCATGTATTCATTCATTCAACTTTTTTAACTTCCTTTATGTACCAGGCTAGGTTTGATGTTTTCTTTTTTGTGTTTTAAATCATCAAGCAACACATTTATTGGGATTGATACAGAGACATAGTCTTTTTTCTTTTTAAAGAAAAAAATTATGAGGTATTCAAGTTATGATTTTTAGATAATCTTTCTACATTTGAGACATCAAGGTGTAAAACCCCAGGCAAGGCTAGTTCTTGATTTGAAGCAATATCAATTCCAAGAATTTCAGACATGACCAAATCCCAAATTCATACAAATATTTTAACTTAGTCAACATTTTGGAATCTCTGCTTTTATGGAGATTGTGAAGCATTAAATGTGACTTTAATTCAGTGTTTTGAAGAAGCTGTATGCAAAGACTAAGAAAATAATCGATTCATTGTGGAATTTTTTTTCCTTAAAAATATACTAATATACTAATATGGATTTATAGTTTGCAATATACTTCTGTTATAAGTTTAATGGTCTATATTGTTATTCTTTATGTTTCTAGTCCACAGAACATAGGTGGCACAAGAATATCTGAGTTCATGGTGGTGGCCAGGGGCTCGGGTGAGGAAAGAGTGGGTAGTAACAGCTTGAAGGGTACATGGTTTTCTTTGGGGGTGATGAAAATGTTTTGGAATTAAATAGACATGGTAATTTCCCAATATTATGAACATACTAAACGCCCCGAATTGATCTCTTTAAAATGGTTAATTTTATGTTATGTGAATTTTACAAAAAAAGTTGAGCTCTAACATATTTCAGTTGGAAGCTGTGCTTCTTCACTGACTTCTCCTTGATAAAATTCTTGTATAGAGTTTGCAGCTTGTTCAATTTGGCCCCCTCAGTATCTGAAAATCCCACACCCTCGTAAATCTGCACTAAGTAATTACGTAACTGCTGTCATTCCCTCAGCACCTGATACTGACTCTGCTCATATCTGGTTTCTAGGGCAATTTAACAACATTATGGATTTGTAATGCATTTAGACATTAAAGAAAAACTGCCTATGTCCAAAGCATGTATGAAAGAAAATAATAAGCCCACCATGAAGAGATATGTATCATCTAAAATCATGATACGAAAATTGTGTAAGCATTATGATTTTTCTGCTTCAGACAGCTGAGGTGGCACTAGCTAATCTCAAGAACAAATATGAAAATGAAAAAGCAATGGTGACTGAAACTATGACGAAACTTAGAAATGAATTGAAGGCTTTGAAAGAAGATGCAGCAACTTTCTCATCCCTGAGAGCAATGTTTGCAACAAGGTAACAGTTTTTTCTTGCTAACATGGAGGGTTGTACATGGGGAAAAGACTTTGAAATTCTTTGTGTATTTTGAGTGACTTGGTGTGCTATCTAGAAGGGTAAGGTTATGAAGAAAATACATGAGAGTCCATTGTGACAAATGAAGATAAAACCTTTTGTGCCATTTTTCTACAACCTTCTACTGGACACATTGGATCAAACAATTCATTTACATGGAAAGATTTTTAAATTAGGAAAAAGACTTTATGTGCTCTAAAGAATTAGAGCTACAACAAAAAAGTCTTTAATAAGGAAAAAAGAAAACACTCCCTAAAATAGCTGAATATTATCATCACCAAAACTTGTTATAATTTCTAAAATGTAATTACATATATATCACCAAAATTTTCACATTGTCCAACCAATTAATTGAATACTAGTTACTACTTCCCCCACTAGTTTCATCATGAAACACCATTATATTTTGTTTTTAAACTTGAAGTTATTGTTTAGAATTCATTACTTCATAGGTATAAAAGCCTGAGATTTTCAATATAGTTGAAATCTCTTTTTTTGCTGCCACATTTCAGTGCCTGTCCTCAAAAAATATTTTGTATCATGCAAATCTGGTTGCAGAATTTACAAAGCATAGCTATGCCTTTACTTGCAGATGCAATGAATAATTTACATGTAGCTGGTGAAAACATTAAAAAAAAAAATCCTCAGCTTTATAGGGGTCCCTGGAGTCTGTCCAGCTTTCTTCATTTATTAGGGGAGAAAAGGCTGAAGCTCAGGCTTTGTGCTTGAATCTCTTGGAGATGGGCAAAAGGCTGCATGCCCAAATGACTCAGGAGTGTGGAGGATGAAGGGAGCTGGTTTCTGGGTCCCAGAGCACAGTAGTTTGGGGAATAGAATGTTACATCTCTGGCCCTTTGGCGGCAGGATGAAGAATGGGAATGAGGCACCATGTTCCCCTGTTTGATGAAAGAAATCAGTTGGCGTTACGTGTGGAATCAAGAAAATAAATTTTCTCTTTGAGAATAAATTTTTTAAAAATTTAAAGGGATATTTAAAGTCTTAATCTGGTTTATATAAGAATTATCCCCGAAATAATGCATTTTCAAAGACATTTGTTTTTTCACGTACAGTAGCTGCCTTACTTTATAGTATTTAAAAAAAATATTGTTAACTGACCAAATAAGATGAATTCAGGGTCTTGAAATTTACATTGTATTTTACGGTACCCTGCTTTTTCTTATGACATACATATTGCCCCTCTGCTTGTAGACAGTCAAGGTTAAACAAAATAATAGGGAACCACCTGGGTCTCAAAATGTTTCACTACAGACCCTGCCTGCTTTTTCTTTAAAATACTTTTTTTTTTTTTCCTTTAAAATGCCCCAAGTCTTGTGTTAATTTCAAAGTTTGCACATTACCTCTTTCATTCCATAAAGTTATGAGCCATCTGCTGGCGCATGAAGACTACACTCATCCCTCGCTATCTACTGGGGATTGGTTCCACGACGCCCGCGGACCAAAACCCGCGGATGCTCAAATGCCTTATATAAGATGGCTGTGGTCCAAGGACCCGCACTGTGCCGGTGCCCTGCGCTGGTGCCCATTCCTGCGCCTGCGAAGAGCAGCCTAACCCGCGAGCCCCTGAAAAAGGAAGACTAGTAGGTGAAGGTCTGAGGACTGTGGGGAGGTGGATGCCGGTAGGCTGACGGTGAATAGGTGCACGTGGCGGAGCCAGTGGCTCCAGCTGAGCCCGGAACCGCGGTTTACCTCAGGAAACTGAAACCGTGGATGACGGGTGGTGGGGGAGGGGGTCTGCTTGTATATTCCGTCCATGGCTAGTTGAATCCACAAATCCGAAACCATGGATATGGAGGGCAGACTGTACCTGTTATTAATGTCTTTAAAAAAAAAAAAAATGCCACAGAGTCATTCCCATTCATAGCAACCCACAGGACATAGTAGAACTGCCCCATTGGGTTTCCAAGGAGTAGCGGGTAGATTTGAACTGCTGACCTTTTGATTTGCAGCCACAGCTCTTAACCAATGGGCTCCATTAATATCTTACTGGGTAAATAAACTCAGAAAAATTTAGGGTGAGCTTTCCTCCACCCCACTTCTTCCTTCTCAGTGTGTATGTGCTCAGGTTTTAAGTTTGGTGGGAAAAAGATCTCTGACCTTATCTGCCTGCTACAGCATAAGCATCAAACAGAAATAAAGATGTTCCTGACACTCTTCTATATCCAGGCCCCGTGCAAAGCGTGGTTTTCTTTGACAAGTCATTGCCTCTACCTTCTGGATGAGAAACAAAACGAATTATTTCTTTTGTAAGGATCAGCACAAAGCTGGTTCTTATGAGGCAGAGGTTAAAGATGTCCCAAATGTCTTAACTTTTCCACCACTTCTAACATCAACTACTCCCTCTCACCTCAGTACTCTCCCTCCTGTCTTTGGGTTCCCTAATTCTCTGGAAGATATTACAGAACTCAGGAACTATGTAAAGGAAATGGCTCAGGAAGTTGTGGAGGCTAGCAGGTCCCAAATTCGTGGGTCAGGCGTAGACTTCTTCCCAACCCTCAGCCTCTGCCCAAAGGCACTAGCTTTCTGTCTCTGTGGGCTGGGAAGTCCACTGCACCATATCCCGCGGGTCTCTGCTCCTTCCTTGGTGGTGGTGGTGGGCTTTCCTTTTTGCTCTGGAATTGGCTTTCTTTTAAAGCAAAACTGACCAATCCCCTTGGTAGTCCACAATAACCCTATCACACAATCATCTGGATGGAAGTTACAAAACCATGGCTAGGAAAAAAAAAAAACAAACCTATTGCCTTTGAGTCAATTCTGACTCATGGCTAGAAAGGCCACACACAAAAGTAATTAATCCACCGCAGAAATCATGGAAAATGTTCAAGTTTCTAAATCAGGCTAATCTGCCATGTCGAAAACAGTGACAGTTCTAATCTCTACCATATTAAAATAAAACCTATAACTATAGATAAGGAGGGAATGTTTTCTCTAACAAACATTGTTTTGGAGGCCACCAAAACCAAACTGAACCAGTTGCTGTTGAGTTGCGTCTGACTCATGGCAACCCCGAGTTTTACAGAGTAGAACTACTGCATAGGATTTTCTTGGCTGTAATCTTTACTGAAGTAGATTGCCAGGCCTTTCTTCCCCTGTGCCTCTGGGTGGGTTCAAACAGCCAACCTTTAGGTTAATAGTCCAGAGCAAACCATTTGCGCCACCCAAGGATCTCTTTTGGATGCCACAGGCATAGTCTATAAGAAACTTCTCACATTCCTCCAAAAAATGCCGTGCTACACAGCAGAAGGAGCGTCTCTGCAGCACACACCCAAGGTGCTGTGGCAACTTGACTTTGCTGTTCATTTTTCTGTCACCACAGAACAGCCTTCAAAATAATTCTACCCCTGGGCTTTAAGATTTCACCTATTAAAATATCCCCATATATACTCCCTTGTATGATCCATCATTTATTGAACCTACTCTACTGTTTCAAATTTTCTACTGTTATAGGTTGTCCCCAGTCTGCTTCTAGGAAGACCAGTGGTCTCATATCTAAATACCAGTAACGTTTATTACTTTTCAACTTAAGTTCCAAATTCAACTTCACCAAGATTTTTTCCTGACCATTTTTCTTTTTGGTTCCAGATGTGATGAATATGTCATACAGTTGGATGAGATGCAGAGACAGTTAGCAGCCGCAGAGGATGAGAAGAAGACTCTAAACACTTTGTTACGAATGGCCATTCAGCAAAAACTCGCCCTGACCCAGCGACTGGAGGACTTAGAGTTTGATCATGAGCAGTCTCGACGCAGCAAAGGCAAACTTGGAAAGAGCAAGATCGGCAGCCCTAAAGTAAGTGGGGAGGCATCAGTCACCGTGTCCACCATAGACACTTACCTCCTGCATAGTCAGGGCCCACAGACACCCACCATTCGGGTCAGCAGTGGCACTCAGAGGAAAAGGTATGCATGCAGCGATCTTCATAGTGTGGTGCAGTGGCCAGATTTTAGTTAACTGCAAAAATTAATGTGTTCTTATTGTGGAGGATGGAGGAGGGGAAGGAAAAGGGAAAAAATGGGAGCTGGGAGACCTTGCTAATGTTGATCTTTGCAGATCAAAACCTTTTGAGAAGTGTGTTTATATATTGTCCCCATCCCACCTCTTGATTCACCATAAAATAATTTTCAAGTGCCTGTCAACATTTTTTGCTGCTCTTTCTATGCATAAATATGCCTCCCCCTTACCTCCAGCCTAAAAACTGCTATATGAAAAGTGAATGTTAAGAATGAAGCTGTGTTTTACAAGGGTTACAGTTTTCAAGGTCAATGTACCTCTGATAATGGTGCTATTTACCAGCTTCTCGATAGTGGGGCAAGGGTCTGAAAATGTTCTCTTAGAGGAAGCTTTGTCCGTATTACCAAAACTGATGACTGGCAGAAAGCGGATGTATACATTTGGGTAAAATGGAGTGAAATACTTCTAGTTCTTTACATAAAAGTAGGTTTTTATGCTTTTCAGTTGGTATGTGAATATTGCTAAAAGAAACCACTTGTAAGATTTTTAGTGGCTTGATTTTGTGACCTTTTGCCAGAATCCTGGATGTTGAGTTACTTAATCTTATATTTTCAGGTAATGGTAAAAACTTTATTTTAGGAGCTTTCAGTAAAGAATCAAATAATTCAAGTATTTTTTATTTGTGGTTCAAACTGACTAACTGTAATAAACTTCTTTTCCAGTATCTAATACAGTTTCCAAGTAGGGTTGTATCCTGGTGTGAAAACTGAAAAAAAAAAAAAAAAGCAAAAATCTTGACTTACATGTTTAAAAAAATTAAATGGCAGTATAAATAATGTTGTCACTGGTGAGGCGTTGAAAGGTAATTAAAGTAAAACTTTTTTGTTTCCTATATGTATTTTTCTTGGATCTCCTGCAAGACAATTTTCACCTTCCCTTTGTGATCAGAGCCGTCCCAGGACTTCAGGGGCTACCTATCTACAGAATTTATTAAGAGTTCCCCCTGATCCCACCTCCACAGAATCATTTCTTCTGAAGGGCCCCCCTTCCATGAGTGAATTCATCCAAGGGCAGCGGCTCAGCAAGGAAAAAAGGTTAACCGTGGCTCCACCAGGTAAACATTTTTTCCTTGGGTGCATGTGACGCAAATGGTTAGTTGAACAGACAACTCTCCCGTTCCTTCCATCCACTCATGCCTACCCATCCGCACAGTCTAACTTTGATGACTTATAAATTCCTACACTTAAAGTAAAAACTCCTTTATGCTTAGCTTCCTGTTTCCTCCTTTATTGGCAGCCAGACAGTAATTCCTTAGGTGTCTCTAGAGACTTCTTTTGAACGGAGAAGGATGGAAAATGAGAGTTGGAAGGAATGGGATAAGTAAAGGTAAATTAGCAACAGGCACAATGCAGGACACACACCTGGATCCTATTTGCAATTTGGTAGCTAATGGCAAGTCCATTTGGGTCAGATTTTGTCATTTCATTCATACCATTTTTAACGTAATTTTAGTAAAGAGAGCCATCTCTATAAAAAGCCTTTGGGGGTAATTTCCTTTTGTAGTGACTCAGAATGTCTCCTTAATCAGTATATAGAAAATAAAAGAAAATCCTTTAAGCATTTGTTCCTCAGGAACATTTAGGTCTTAGCATAATGTTCTTGTAGTTTGCAAGCCCTTATTTACGCTTACTAATATGCTCACAATTTACTTTAGCTTTTTCTTTTCTTTTTAAATTTTTTTTCCTATGAAGAGGCTTCAGTTGAAAATGTGACTTCTGGCAAAGAAAGATCATCCTTCTGAGAAAGTTTTGCATGTTAACCATGGGTCAAAAGTGGCAGAGAGACAACCCATGAAATGAAATAAGCCCAAGGGCTGCTATTACTTGGCTACCAGAGGGAATGAGAAAGTAAAACTAACTCAAATTAGTTGTCAGTCGTTAAAAATTCAAGATTTGACGTGAGCATCTATATTTCTGGTCTCTTTTGGAAGATTTTGCTATCTGGCAGCCCTGCGTCTACATTCTTACATATCAGCAAACCATTGGAGCCATGTAGTAACTGCTGCTTTTAGAACAGGGGAAGCTTTCTCATTTTTGCCACAGTCCCCATCACTCAGTATTACCTTATACCCAGCCTGCTGTGTTCATTTCTATTATCATCTGGCCCCTCTGTAACCTTTTAGTTTGCCACACTTGCTACAGAATTTTTTTTTTTTTTAATTTATTGTCTTCCTACCTAATTTTCTTCAATTTTACCGTAATTCCTTTTTGGAAACCTCTGCCTTTGGGTCTGTAATACCTTCCTTCTCTGATTCATGTAATCAGCCTACTGATTCTGATTAAAAGATGTGGTGTGGAAACTTACAGCACGCGTTCAACATTCTAAGAACGTTTGAGGAAATTGGTAGGAGTACTGAGTTAGAAGAGCATAATAGCCAAAATGTACATCTAAAAAAAATAATCAGCCACACTGATGGGTGTTTCTACTTTCGTAACTCATTTCCTATTGTGTTAGGCCCCTTTGGAAGGTACCTTTGTAGAGCCGGTGAATCACCAAAGTGGTAATGATTCATCAGGACACCAATTTGGATAAAACTCAAAAAAGTCTTCTTTTTCTTCTTCGTAGCACTATCTACTAGAACTTAGAAAGTACATTTGTAAGATTAATAAATAACCCCTGTTTTGTTTTAACAAAAGGTGACACATCAATAAGATTAAAAAATAAATAATAAATATTAATAGAGTAACAAGGAGCCCTGGTGGCACAGTGGTTAAGCACTTGGCTGCTAACTGAAAGGTTGGAGGTTCGAACCCACTAGCTGCTGCGCAGGAGAAAGATGTGGCAGTACACTTCCGTAAAGATTTACAGCCTTGAAAACGCAGTGGGGCAGCTCTACTCGGTCCTACAGGGTCACCGTGAGTTGGAACTGACTCCACGGGAGTGGATGGTGGGAACAACAGTAATGAAAAATGTTTTCATTTTCGCATATGACCATTTGATCCTTGTTCATATGAGTATGTACTTAACATAATTGTCATTACATTGTGGAAACCATTAACATTATATCATAAGCTTTTCCATGTTGCTGCATAGTATTTTTAATTTTAAAGGTAGTTGCATCATAAATTTTATTTCAAATGTTAGCCCATGAATGACTAATTTCCCTTTTGTTGTCCCCTGAGATAGTTTCCCATTATTCGTTAATTATAGAATGCTGCTGTGAATATCCTAATGTACTCAATTTTCATCTATTCAATTTTTTCTCAAGAGTGAGATCACTGGGTTAAAAGTAGGAGCATCTTTATGCTTTTTTCTTTGCTACATTTTGATATTGCTGTCTGTAAGGGTATATTAGTGCAATAAAAGCTCCACAAAATGTTTTGCTCATTTTCAGACATTCTGAATCTTTCTTCTATTTACTGCTCACTCTTCCCATTCTCCACCTCTAAGGCCAGTCAGCTCAGATGAATGTGAGTGCCGTTAGATTGTCTTAAGTGCTTTAATTCTGGAAAACCAGAAAATGTCATTGGCCTTATAAATGATTACTACATACCAGACTAGTGCTGTAAATAACATAGAACTCATAATTATCACTTGCCCAGAAAATCACTTTAATGACAACATAGCAAATTGATAAACTTTACACTCTATATTTCTAACCATTCATTCGATGTTAAAATAATAATAGGAGAAGGAAATAAAGCTGTGATTATAACCTTAGGAGTTTTCAACTATATATCATGGTGATCATGGTGAAGAATCAATGAATTCTTAGCATATCAATCCAGCAACACTTTATAAACAGTCTAGTTAAATGAATTACTGTAGAAAGTGACTAACTGCTTTAATAAATTGTAGCGTCTAAAAATACTTGCATTGTTGACAATATATGTTA
Organism: Loxodonta africana; assembly: GCF_030014295.1. Lineage (NCBI taxonomy): Eukaryota > Metazoa > Chordata > Mammalia > Proboscidea > Elephantidae > Loxodonta > Loxodonta africana. The sequence continues at coordinate 106,506,936 of NC_087345.1, read as the reverse complement.
TTTTTTCTAGGCTGACCTATATTGAATAAAGCATATTAAACATTATTTATGATGCTTTTACTATATAAAATGTTTTCATTAAGCTGAGAAAAAGAAAATATGCTATGTATAATCAGCCCAATGTTCTATGCAAGAAAACATGCCTTAAACACATGGGAAATAACTATGAGTATTTTGTTTTATTCATGAATTTAATATAAGTTGTTGGTTATTATAAAATTTACTGGTGGGTAACAATATATATTAATGATTCTTTTCAAGATCAATTTCCTGTTAACGTATCATAATGTTTTTGATGAGCACTGCTTTCTAAAATATGTTCGTAATATGTCTTTTTAGATAATTTTAATTAGTCTAATAAGCACAGTTGGAGGTTGTTTTTCTATTGAGGATCATTTAAGTAATTATATCAACAAAAATAAAGCTGATTTGTTTTGGGTCTTTTGGTTGAGCAATTGAGAGAGATACAAATCTCATGTAAAATTTTAAGATCCAAAACATAAAATAAAATGTTTTTCACCAAATATGAGATACTTTCAAATAGATTACAGTTCTATGAGATGATCAGCAGAAAAGTCCATCTTCTTAAAGGCACAGTTGCTCAATTTCTGGAGAATCAGCCCTAGGGTGCAGCATTGATTTGCAACATTACCACAACTCACCCTTTTGGGAGAAATTCTGACCCTTGCCTCTGACTTTAACTCAGCCTCTGCCACCTCAGCCCCTGAAATTCCAGAGCTTCTGGCCATGTCTTGTTGACTTTTTTGTCCCCTACTTATCCCTTGCCTTCCTGACTTACCCCTTCCGTTGCCCACAAACTCCACTGTCCTCCCACATGCCGATTCATCTTAGTTTTTATGGTCTTAATTACCAGCTAACCTGTCAAATGCTTCCAGTTTTGGTGATCCTTAATCAAAATGGACTCTGTGGTCATCAAGGAGTTTGCAGTCTGGCAGCAGACTGTAGATCTTCATCAAATCATTATTTGTAGTTGATATTTTATCTGGCTGCCTTAACTACCTAGGCCTCTGTAATAATGATAAATACTAAAAAAATCTATTTCATCAGTAATTACAATCAGAATATGTAAAAGGAACTCATGTGATTTATAGAAAGAGATGTTATTTCTGTAATAAGGACCTAAGTGCAGCGTTTGTACAGAATAAGAAATTTCAAACTTGGAAAGCAAGTTTAAACTCTCTTCTTGAAGTAATAGCCTAAGCAGCTGGCTCCTTACACTGTGTCTTCTTCCGTAGGAGCCTTTCCTCTTGGATCTTTTGTTTGCGCATATCATTTCCATCCCTCCATCCACCCTTCCTTCCTCCCTTGTTCCCTCTCTTTCTTCTTCTGTCTTTCTCTGACATGGATTACTGAACTAGTGTCAGAGAATGGTATTGTTTTAAAATGAACATTTTCTACGACAAATGTGTTAACCTTTGATAGATAATCACTGCTTTAGATATATAGCCAGTGATAGACAAACATGTTTGTAGTGAAATTTGCCTTTACATTTCATTACGCTCAATCGAGACATTTATCTGTTTGCCGTATTGCAAAGCCTGTGTTTTTCAGCACGTACCAAAATCACATTTCTTGCATTAACTCGTTTGCTCATTCACTCACTCATCACAATTCACAATATTTATTGAGCAGCCACTATGCGACAGGCACTCTTCTTGGCTCTTGGTATACAATAATATTCAAATAAAACACCACCCTTGTTCTTCAAGAAACTTGTAATCTGGTAGGGAAAATAAATAGGCAAATAAGTAATGACGTTAATAGATGTTCTTGGAATAAATAAAGGAGATGAGTGGTTAGGAACAGTCTTACAGAAGAGGTGTGAGTGGACAGGTGGGCAGGAACCTGAGAACAGAGGGTCAGGTTAGTGAGCACAGACTTTATTCTGTGGGTATAGCTAACAGTTTTAGGAATATGATCAGATTTTCATTGTATGGGATCACCCTGATGACAGGGTGGAGAATAGATTAGATGTGAGAGACACCTGAGATAAAGAAGCAGGTTAGGAGACTAAGGAAATATGCAGATGAGAGGTGGTGGAGACCCAGAATCAAAATTAAAGATCATGACTGTTTACACCTGTCTGAAGTAACAGACGTCTAACTATATATGAAATCCAGCGTGTCCTAGGTACACACAGCCTACTCTTCCTGCCCTTGCCCCTCATCTTCCCATGTTCTGTATGTAGAAGGAGCTCGGTGAGTGCTATTTGAACTTCGTTCCTGGACTAGCAGCCTTAGTGATTTTTTTTCTAAAGCATGTTTTTTTTCTGTAGAGGCTTTTCCATTTATATGTCTGTTCCACTTCCACCTATCACTATACTTCCTCGTTCCACAGGCTTCAGTTATTGAAATAATAAGAGTGAACAGTATTTGGTATCCCGTGCACTAGTGGGTTGGGCACTACAATTGCTGCCTTGTCCTGACACCCAGACCCCCACATGCAGAGAAGAGTTCTAGGATTTGTCCTGGTGGGCAGCTGGGCCTCTCTCATTTGTATTCCAGAAGAAAATGGCCATCACTGTCTTACATGCTATGCCCACCCTGTTTAATCTTATCTGCCTGCACCAGTCTATTGTATTCACCAATTTGCCCTGACTGTAACTACATAACCACCTTGGTTTTAAACACTGTGGGATGTTGTATCCAAACTGTAACTTTCAAAGGATTTTTTCCTATTTGCAAAAAATATTAAGAAAAGGCCATAATTAGGTACTCAAGGAAGCCCATTGTCTGTGCTAGCTAGCTCTATCTGCTGCCCAAATATGCTTATAAATGTAAAGGAAAGATTTCAGTGCAGAATCTTGAGGGGCCTGCACCCCCCCACACCCCTACCCCCCCCACCCCCAAGCTCTGAGATTCTCAGATTCTCTGAATATAAATTATTCTCTCCATGATTGGGACTGGAGCTCATTGTATAAAATCCAGGTTTCTAAATTGACTTATAAATAATAAATATGTTAAAACATCTCAGCGCTATATGGTATAGTTTTCATCAAGAAAAAGGAAAATTCCAGTTATTTAATGTATAAAACAAGCCTATTAGATAGATTAAAGTATCTGTGTGTTATACTGACTAAAGAAGGCAGGAAGGAACGATGTTCTTGCAGTGTACTAACGCTTTGATTTCCTCCTCAAAACTGATGGGATTCAATTTCTACAAGTATAGCTGTTATTATTAGCCTGGATATGGGGCCACTGTTTTCATTCAGAAAGGCTTCTGTGGTGCCCGTCACCTCCTATGAGGCCTTAAACAGTTTGAGGGATGGAATTTTCTAAAAGCTAAGCCTTAGTTTAGCAGGCCTCCTGAGCTCTGAGTGAGTTGTGCAGGGTCTGAAGGGAGCACCCTGAGCTCTGCTGTGAGCCTGTCACAAATGACTGTAGTTATAATGCTTATGGGAAGCCCACACTTCTACTTCTTATTCCTTTGTTCTAAATGATAGAGTAAAAATACAGTTCCATAGCACTTAACACCTGGACTTCTTAAAACCCGAAACAAACCCATTTCGACCGAGTCAATTTCAATTCATAGTCAACCCTATAGGACAGAGTAGAACTGCCTCATGGGGTTTCCAAGGAGCAGCAGCTGGATTTGATCTGCTGACTTTTTGCTTAGCAGCCGTAGCTCTTAAGCACTGTACCACCAGGGCTCCAGACTTCTTAAAGTAACCTAGTAATTCAGCTTGTACAGTTAATCAACCCGAAAGAATTCACAGTGCACTTCATTCCCTCTATGGGGCAGTTCTACTCTGTCCTATAGGGTCGCTATGAGTTGGAATTGACTCGACGGCACTGGGTGGGTCTGTATTCCCTACACAACAATAAAGCACCTGCCACCCTCTTGTGTTCCTCCACACACCCATCTCCTTAGTCATTGATGCTTGTTCAGTTTTCTCGACTGTTGCCCAGTATATTCTGTCTGAAAGGTAGGAGAGGAAAAAGGAAAGACACAACTGAAAATGGTCAACTACATTCTTTTCTGTTATTTACTATTAAAAAGGTAAAGCCCTGGACAATGGGTTGGAGAGAGATGCTGATGAAGAGTGAGCTACTTGTATCAGGTGGACACTTGAGACTGTGTTGGCATCTCCTGTCTAGAGGGGAGATGGGAGGGTAGAGAAGGTTAGAAACTGGTAAAACGGTTATGAAAGGAGACACTGGAAGGAGGGAGTGGGCTGACTCATTGGGGGAGAGTAAATGGGAGTACGTTGTAAGGTGTATATAAGCTTATATGTGACAGACTGACTTGATTTGTAAACTTTCACTTTAAGCATAATAAAAATTATTTAAAAAAAAAAAAAGGTAAAGCCCAAAAGATGTCATATAACCATTAAATTCCTTGTCTTTTGTCACCTCTCAGCCAAAAATAATCAGTCATCGATATACTCTCAGTATCACAAATTTAGAGTCTTTATGAACCGTACATGCAAAAGCCAAGTTTGTTTTGGCTTTAATCATTGCCGGACCCCAGAGATTTTTTTTTTCTTTCTTTTGGTGTGCAGGTGTTTTATGTCACTTTAGTGTGCCTAGCTCCACAAATCAGATCTCCTTCTGAAGGATGACTTCTGGGGCTGACTTCTCATATTGTTGCTTTAGTCAGTGGATGTTCTCCAGAGGTGGACTACATTGGATTATTACTCTTAAAATTAGTTAAAAGAAACAACTATAATTTAGAAAGCTGAGATTTAAAGATTTATGCAGCGTATTTTTTTTTCTATTTTGCAGGATAGTGATCTAGAATAGGACTGTCATTTTAACTAAACTTATTTTGGTGGATAAAATAATTGGTACCTTTTTTAGTCAAAGGAGACAGGTTTTCCTCATGTTAGGGATTTTCTTGCTGCTCCGATGTTGAACATCTTGTCCATTTTTTGCTCTCAACTGAGCCTCACCTCCTAACTCTTTATTGCTTGAAATTATGTTTTACTAAAAATAGAAAAGTCAGCCTATGATCACTGTGGATCAATAAGAACTCAACTTGTAAATTTAAAGTAGGAAGAGACGACCATTTGTTTCAGGTCAGTGGTGCCCAGGTCCCTGTCACAGATATCCCAATGAGGAGGCTGCTTAGCTGATCTTAAATGCCTACTTCTGGCTTTCCAGGCAATCCCAGCTCCACTGCTATTCACAGGAAGCTTTAAAAACATGCGCATAGTGTAGTTGTTTTACTCTATTTATGGTATAAGACATTATGTAACAACAATAGAATCAGTTAAATGTCTTTCTCTTTTTGTGCACTACTTGACATCAAAAGCAAAAAGAGGTAAGTTGGCTATAAACCTATAGGTGAACCTTATTTTCTTTAATAAATCTTTCCTGAATGTCTTTGTTTCAATTAAACTTCTAAAAATCAAATAATTTTAGGTTAGGAAGCTTGCCATTGTAAATCCTTATTCATTTCTTTGAAAAATGAATAACTACCTTCTGTAAACTTGGATTTTAAAAATATTTAATATTTAACATATTGCTTTTCCTTTAACTGAGTTATCTTTATGGCTTCATCTTTACTTGTGAAGACTTAATACATTTTTAAATACTTGGTTTGATTTGGAGTTTCCAGTTGTTTTCCAAAAAAATGTGCATTACATAGAGATTATAAGTATTCTTTTCTTTAAAAAACAACATCAACTAAAACAAGCCAGGAGAAAACTGACAGATCCATTGCTACAGAAGAGGATGTCATGAATCTCCCAGAATATTTTTTAGTGTTCATTTTTTTGAAATGATGAAAAATATTAAATAAGAAAATCAAACACATGTTGCTGAGTGGTGTCTCATATTCTTCTTGTTTGGCATATATTTTTATAATTGATCTCTTTAGTGGGTTTTGGTTTTGGTTTGTGTAACTTATTTCTCTTGTTTCTTTTTGATGAATTTATCTGACTTTTCAAAGATACAGCTGGTCTTCATCTGATACACACTATTAATGACTTTGCTTATGAGAACAGACCCACCTTGAGTTAACTCTGTGCCAGATGGTATTGCTGTTGGGAAAGTCATTTCTCACCAAAAGATTATATAATTGGTTGTAAAAATCTGGCAGCAAAATGTACTTTTACCTCTTGGTGCCACTGTATTTGATTGCCCTTTGTCTCCCATGGCTTTTAATAGGCTGTTGATTATACACATACACGTGGTTTAATTGTACCTTGCTCAGAAGTGGAAAGTTGACTATCCTGCAGGGTATTTTTATAATTCTCTTTTGCAAGACATGAAATAAAAACAGATTTTTCTATGACCGTTGCTTTGTTTTATCAGCTAGTCTTATAATATTTAATAGAATATCAAATGGAAAGCTGGGTGAAAGCTTTTGTCTAATGTGTAACCACTGAAAAGTCTGAAAATGCTCCCTGCTTCTCAGCAAGTCCTGCTCTGATTCAGCATTGCTAAAGACAGTTTCAGTGCTTGTCGTCAAAGTATGATAAACAATATTCAATTGTCATTTATGTGAAGCCAGAGCCAGATGCTTTTTAAGAGTTATTACTGGGTCTTTATTTTTGTATTGTCTGTGTTGAAATTTTTTCATGTGTTTCAACAATTCTGTCCTCGGGAAAATTTTAATGAATGGTGGTGGTTTCTGACTATCAGGAGTACAAACAAAAATGGGATTTGCTGTGTTAAACACTGCTGTAAAAATGAGGCTGAAGTGTACGGTGGTATATAAATTAGCAGATTACACCCCTGAGAAGTTGGAAATGATATTATAGTCTTATATGTGGGTCCTTTTAGAGAAACTAATGTATTAACGGGGTGTGTATTGCGTTTGGGCAAAATAAGGATGAGATAGCCAACTCTATGTGTTTGATTATAAAATGCTAAATGTTGTTCACAGCTCTCCATTTTTATTAATGTCAATGTGCCATTAAATTCATCTGTTAATTTTTTGAAAAAACTTCAGCTTTTGCTAACTACTGTTAATATTTATGTAAATGTTTTTATCCCATGCTCTTATTATTTTTCATTATATACTATTTCTATTTCAATTATTTTTCCTAAATACTCCATACCTTTGTTGGTTTTTTCAGTTTATATGTTTAGGAATCCCCAGGACTACTAAAACGTTCACGTTGTTACCGCAAAGAGAATGTATTTTAATGCCTATTTCCATTAACTTTTGTGTTAATTCACTAACACACTATTACCAATCATTTTGTAGATTTAGTGAGGAATAATTCAGTGTTATTTTATTTGGCACACATGAAATAATGACAATGCAAAAAAACCCAATTTAATCCAGTATTATATTTTGCTTTTAAAAATTAACTTTAAGATTACTTTATACATCAAAGTTATGATTATTAGAGAAGAATGCTCATGGTAGTCATCTAATATCATTAAAGTAATTTAAAAAATCTTTCTCAAACAGTGTTCCCCCTAATTCTGTTGTTAGAAGGGTATTTTTAGGATGAGAGGAACACGTATGTCATAAGCTGTCTGTTTTCCCAGTGAATTGATTAAACAATGCGTTAATAAAGTAGTAATAAAGAAACAAACCCAACGATCCTTTAAGGAAGTTGGAGTCCATGCATCAGCAAGTATTTTATACCACATGCAAATTTCTAAGCAAACTACTGTGGGGAAACAAATATAAGGCAGGGTTTTCCCAGCTCTCAAGGAACCTTGTAGCTTGGCTGGGGAGATTAGATTCACTGCAAGGAAAGCAGCTGTCAAAACCTGTGTAGAAGGAATGCTGAAGTAGACAAGATAAATGCTAAAGGAGTTTAGAGGAAGCAGATGTTTCCTTCTGGGTAGTCAGGGAAGGAAACTAAAACTTGCTTCTGAATAGTCAGAAGAGAAGAACATTTCTGATAAATGAAATGATAGGAGCAAAGGCTTGTTGAAATGAATTCATCATAAGTTCTATTTTGTCCTTTTTGGTCTTTCTTATTTCATCATTGTTAATAGCATTTACTCTGTTTCTTGAAGCAGAAGCCTGAGTGTCATCTTGACACCTCCCTTTCCTTGTCCCTCATGTCTAATCAGTGACCAGTTTCCGTCAGTGGACTCTGGTTAGATGCTTTCCCAAACATTTTCTCACCCTGCAGGATTGGTGTTTAGTATCCTCATTTAACAGATAGAGAAACTGAGGCTCAGGATGGTTAAGGTACTCTTCAACGTCTCTCAGCTACTGGTTGGCAGAGCTGGGATTCAAACACAGAAGTCTCTCTGGCTAAACTCTAAATCCCATGCTAACAGGGAGAAAGGAGAGGAGAGAGAATATAGAGAGGAAGGCAAAGAGACCATCGAAAAATACTGTACAAGCATCATTGGAAAATGGAAGAAAATTATTGCGGCTTGCTTGTTACACATTTCCATGGATCATGGGGCTGTTATGTAAAACCTGAGGTATCCATAATTATATCAGTAAGTAATTACGAAGAGCACTCTTTTGCCATTATTCACAAATATTCAGAATTCCTGAGTTGGGGAGCTTTTAATAATTACTCATTTTTTCTGTCATCAACTCCATGCAGTGCATGTTGTTGTTAGGTGCCGTCGAGTCAGTTCCAACTCATAGTAACCCTATAGGACAGAGTAGAACTGCCCCATAGGGTTTCCAAGGAGTGACTGGTGGATTTGAACTGCCGACCTTTTGGTTAGCAGCTGAGCTCTTAACCACACTGTGTATATATTTTCTGTTAATGTAATTACTCAAATTTCACATTCCATCATCAATTTAGCTCTCCAATACTAATGATTTGACCACTTTCACTTCTCTCTAAAATGACTTTTGCTTAGGAAGTTTATGCTGAAATTCAGGTGCAGCTTTCCATTCAGAATTGGTGCTTCTGGCACATTATATGTCTTAGTCCTATAAGTTTCCTTGAATTAAAACATATTTATTTCAAACCTTGGACTGCTTACAGTTTAGAAGAATTTAAGAAAACTTGGTCTATGGGACAAAAGCTCCACAGGGGATCCCCTGAAAGGACATGGAACAGACAGCCAGAGACCTGACCCATTTCTCAAATGACCACTCTTGCCATGGGCCCTAAGCAGATCATTAAACTTCTGAGATTCTCAGTGTACTCACTGGTGAAATAGGCATTATGACAACCAACTTCATTTGGGTTTTGTGATCATTAAAAAGCTTTTTGTTCACTGTAAAGGTTATAGAAAAAGTGGTCATGCATAAACTCCTTAACGTCCCTAAGCATCAGTTTCTCATTTCTAAAATAAAAATAAACCTACCTCATTGAGTTTTTAAATAAGGATTGGAGAGCTATTGCATGCAAAGTTCTTCGGTCCAGTTTATGTTGTCTATGTAGCACTTAATAAATGTTACATAGTACCATTATTTCTCATCTTTTTCTCTTCCTCTTCCATCCCTTCTGTTTGCTCTTCCTCTTCAGTCCATCCCCCCAAATCCCAATTACTGAATGGTTTGGAAGAATAGGGCCAGATTTGTAGAAAGATGAAAGAAGGATATATTTTCCCCTCCCATAAGGACATAAATGAGGATGTCTCTAGACTTTGATCACTAACTATAAAGTATTAGTCTTAGGACTGTCACTGTCAGCTTCTTATCTAATAATTTTCATAACTAAAGATTCTTGCTCTTCTAACTGTTAATCACTTGTACTTATTGAAAAGGTATTGACTATTTACTTCAAGGACCAAGGATTTTGGTCGAAAATGTTATCTATTTGTAAATAACAGCAGTGTACATTTTTGACAGCATTTGTTCAAGTGGATAGGCTTAATTATTAAACCTACCTTTTTTTAAATAGTCTTGAACACAGTACACTAATTTAACAAAGATAATAACTAAATGTTTCAACAAGGGGCATGTTTTGCTCTTTATTCTGCCTATTTTTGAATATATAATTATATAAATTGCCATATTCAAAAGGAAAGCCCATGTCTCTTTCCTTCTCAACTTCCTTGTTGAAGGAAAGATGCTAAAAAAAAAAATAAAAATAAAAAAAACCATGAGTTTATGGAAGAATGAGAATAGAGATGCTCAGGGAAAAACAGAATATGGAAGTAAGTGCCATAAGCACCTAGGTGTGCCAGAAGACAGGAGATGTGAAGATGTCGCTTTTATTTTTTCACAGAATCAAGGTTAGTGTATTGTCATTTTTTGCAGTAAGTTTTTTTAATATAGAGGTTAGATTTTATGAGCAAATGCAAAATTTACAGCATGGAAAGTATTCATTGTCATTTGCAGCAGAAAATTCAGGTTGTTTAACTATAAGCCATATAATATGAACAACTTGGTTTATACTATCATCCTAAGATAAAATCTTTATGTATAATGATTTCATGAGACTTAAAAAGGTTGAAGTTTTAGAATTCATTTTCTTTAACAATTACGTTTATGTAGTGGGGTCTGTGGTAAAACTTTACTACAATCTGACTTAAAATATCAATGATTTTTGACAGTTCTAGGCTTAGATTTTTTTTTTTTATTGTGCTATAGGTGAAAGTTTTTTATATTTTTGAGACAAATAGGGAAATCAATTCTAGATGATAATATAATTGTCTAGATTCATAACTGGCGTTCTGCCTCCCACAGAACATCTGGGCACCAAGGAAGCCACACCATAGCTCCACGCTCATCCTGGCTGAGTGTGTCTCCACAGATGTGCCTTCATCCACGTTGCCCTCACCAGCCTCCACCATGCTGTGTGGACCACGTGTGGAGCCAACACGTAGATATGCTCCCTGCCTCCTCCCACATGAAGCTGTCCCTTCTGTCCCAAACAGCTTTCAATTTTTAGAAAATTGGTTTATTTCTAAATTGCATTTCAAAGTTAAAGATAGTAGAAGCTTGAGGGAAAAATTATATGACAAGACCTTCTCTCCCTGCCAATAAAGTTTGTTATATACAGCCACCTCCTTTTAGGAGCTGGATATTCTTCCCATTTCTGTACGCTTTGTCTTACTTTGTGTTTGGGGGGTAATTGGCTCCTTCAAAGGTAGAGCCCTGGTGGTGCAGTGGTTAAGCGCTTAACTGCTAACTTAAAGGTCAGCAGTTCAAATCCACCAGGCGCTCTGTGGAGGAAAGATGTGGCAGCCTGCTTCCGTAAAGATTATAGCCTTTGAAACCCTACGGGGCAGTTCTACTGTGTCCTGTATGGTGGCTATGAGTTGGAACTGACTCAGTGGCTATGGGTTTGGTTTGGTTTCTGGGCTCCTTCAAATCAGCATCTCAACTGTCTGGTGGGTTCTCATATTTCTTTGACTTCATGGTCCTGATATTTCCTAGAGGTGGCTGGTGTCAAATTGCAGGGCATTCAGCATAGTAGGTAGAAAGTAGGGCTTAGCATCAGAAAAGATTAAATTTAAAGCCTTGCCCTGCCACTTCCAAGTTGTGTGACCTTGGGCAAGTTAATACAGTAAAACCTGCAAAAGCCAGAGCCTGTGCAAGGCAGAAACCTGTCCGAGAAAGAAAACTCAAATATTTTCCCCTAAAAACGAACAATAGAAAAGTGGTAAGACTGCACGCTGTCAAAGGTAGAAAACTTGCAAGACCTGGAAAAACAAGTCAAGTTTTGGCTTTCACAGGTTTCACTGTTCATTTGGTGGTAATTTGTTAACTTAATCAGTGAAAGTTTGTGAAGCACCTACTCTAATGCCAACTTCTGTGTTTGGTTCTGGTGGGAGAGATCATGAAAAATGTTAAAAGAGGGGAAAAAAACAGTCTTATGATATAGGAGACTCTGATGTCATCTCCTATATTAAAACTACTTATTTTCCTCATCACTTCAGAATATTGCTAAGACTTAAATAACTAATGTAAAGTCCCTAGGAGAAATTATTATTGATTCAACAAATATTATCCTTCTTTCTCCTCTTTTCTACCTACTTGAGGCCTTTGTTTATGGAAGAATGTCATACAGGCGTATTCTTCATGAATGTATCAAGCCAGACTTAGAAATGCTTTTAGCTGTAAAATATCCATATTCATCTCTACCCTTGAGGCACTAACAGTCTCTTGAGTGTGCTTTCACGTTTCTCAGGTGTGTGACCTTAAAACATAGACCTAAAGTGTTATCTAATTCAGTCTGAACATTTCAAGTAACCACTGTAATTTTATGATTAAATGTGTTGTTAGTATTAGGAGAGATCCTAAACAGTTTGTAGTTGCAAGGAGTTTCTCAGCTAACTCCTCATCCTTTAGGTATCAGCCTAGTTGCTACCACCTCCAGGAAACATTCCATGACCACTTAGATTTAGGTAAGTGTTTCTGCTGTATTGCTCCCATAACACCCTACACTTCCCCTATAATGGGAGGAAATACAATTAAGTGTCTGTAAGGTAAGTTCAGGCTTTGGATCATACAATCCTGGGTTCAATCCCTAGCTCCACCTCTTAGTGGACTTTGGCAAGTTATTTAGCCTCAGTCCCCCTTTTGTCATCTCTAAAATGAGATTAATAGAACAGGGTTAAAGAAGATCATGCATATTAAGTGACTACACGGTGCCTGGCACATTGTAAGCAGTAAATAATTGCTAGGTGCTACCGTCATCGTCGTCGTCATCGTCATCATCATCACACTTTATTGTAAGTGCTTGTCGAATGTGCTTGTCTCCCTCAATCCAGCATGAGTTCAATGAGGCAGGGACCATATCATCCCTCTTCACCTGTTGTCTACGCTGCCTAACACAGTTTCTGGCACACACTGGGAGTTTCATAACTTGATTGTTGAGTGCTTGAGATGAATTCCTCTGGCCCAGAAGACAGTGGTGGCTGCTGAGGTTCTGCAGTGCCTTTTCCTTAAGTCACATGATCATCATGTTTAATGCCCTCAAAAGCAATGAGATGCCACCAACTTCCTAAGAGCGAGTCTAGCAGAGCAGATTTTAACCAGAGCAGGTAAGATCATGTTGGTAGGAATGGAGCTCATCTCTGAGCTGGCAGGGGCTTTCACAGCCTCCCAAGGCATCCTCTAAATTTCACAAAGCACGTGCTAGCGCACACCCTCTGCACAGCGAGGCTAGACATGAATGGGAGTAGAGGGCTGTAGACCCTGAAAGAAGGATTTAAAGGTCAACTGAGTCAGAGCTACCCAGCTATTTCTTTATTTAAATTTTTTTTTAATCTATCACCATCTAATCTATGGAATTTGATTTTTATTCTTTAAGGATAACACTTAACTAAGTACTTATAAATAATAAATGTAAAAAGCAAACAATTAACTGGAGGTGATGTTACTTCTTGTGCTTTACATTCATTACAAATGTAAAGGATATCCACCACATATTAAGCAGTCGACTAAGGGAGTGCATTGTGGCCCTGCTCACCTGCTCTCTAAATTTCTGCACAACACATATTTTGAATGTGTAATAATTTGTGACTGCATTGGCAAAAATTATTTCTAATATAAGTGAGGTATGAAAAGCTAAGATTTAAGCCATCTAAATACTCGTTACTTTAAGAATCACCATTCCCAGAGGCCAGCCCTCTGCTTCAGAAGAGCTTCATTTATGCTTCCTTGACAATGGAAGTTCAGATTCCAGAGTGGTTTCCTGTGTTCTTTCGCATCCAGTACATTTACCCAAATACACCACAGGAAGGCAGCACATACCTGGTTAAGTGAAACAAAAACTTCCTGTCTTAAATCACCACTTAGATAAAAAAGATAAAGGAGCATAAAGGAATGCATCCTTTAAGACTCTGAGTTTCTACAAAAGGGAATCATTCAAACTAACCAAACTGCAAAATGGGAAAACAAAGAGTGAAAGAAAAAGAATTCCCCAAATGTGTGAAACCAGGATTGTTATATCTGAAAGATTTACAACTGAGTGCTATAATCTGAATACCAGCTACTCAAAGAGAACCACATCTGCAACAAAGACCACCTTATAAAAAGTAACTTAGAAATGTACCTCAAGTTGAACCTGCCTTATACTGTATTCTACTGAATCAAAGAGAGCTGTAGTGTATTTCCAAAATCTTATATAATCAGCCGTTTTTATGAATTTTGGTATTCTGCAGTTATATTAAAAACAAAACAAAACAAACCCTTTACCATAAAGTCAATTCCAACTCATAGCAACCCTAAAGGACAGAATAGAACTGCCCCAAAGGGTTTCCAAGGAGCACCGGGTGGATTCAAGCTGCCAACCTTTTTGGTTAGCAGCCAGAGCTCTTAACTACTAAGCCACCAAGGTTTCCCTGTAGTTATATAGACAGATTTTATTAGAATATGTATTGGCTTTAGAATATGTAATACTTGGATACAAACTTTTAAAAGGAAATTTCAGTACAGCCTCATCAATTTAAGACTGTAAATCCAGAATTTGTGATAATTTAGCTAAAATATTATCTGCATAACATATAGGGGAAAGGGTTGGTTAAGCAAATACATAGTCTGAGCAGTTAGCAAGAGGAAATGCTTCAGTTTTTCAAGAATAATTGAACTTTAAGTCCAACTCTGATTTTAACTTTTCTTGCAAAATCTTTTTGCAGAAATATAATGTATGCAACTCTAACCAGTTTCTTGGGTGACTCTAGAACTGTCAGCCTGGGACCAGTAAACAGATTACTCGTGGATTCTTTTAGTGCATTTAGTACATGATCCCTGTTGGTGTAGACGCTTACCGTAACTGATCTGTTAAAGCATGGACTCTTACCAGCCAGCACTTGTTAACCTAGAGTGACTTAAGTGATTTTAAAATGGTAAATACAAAAGTGATTTCCCATTAATTCAGATTGGCTTTCTCCCTCAGTCCAAGTTACTAACAATTTGTTATATAATAACCATTCTAAAATTTCTGCTAACAATTCTTGTTTTTGAAAAATAAAATCTATTTTCAGAAAACTGCAAAGATTTCCCTGCCCAGTGTTAATCTATTAATATAATGGACAAGACTATTGTATACTCTTCTCACTGTACTTCTGTAATTTATAATATGCCTGTGTGGCCTGACAATAAAGTCAGTTATCTGCATATATTCCATTTTGGAATAGCAGATGTAAGTGCTGATGAGCTAAGTAACCATCATCATGTTCAAGTTCAAAACTTGCATGATATAAATAGTCCCCATATTTTAGATGTATCCAAACATGTATGACCAAGCATGTCATAAAGCTTTTGAGAAATTCCATGACTAATTTTCCTGTTACTAATATCTGTAATAGTATATTTAATTAAGAAAAAAGTCCTATCTTTTCTATTGAGATCAGGGGGGGAAAAAAAAGCTTAATCAAGATGTAAGATTTGTCTGTGTGAATGAACATTCCTCACTAAATCTCAGGCAACTGCTTTAGGCTTTACACTGTTACTAACACCTTGCGCTGTCATCTCTTTGTATACATGTCTAATTTATCAGTTTCTTGTAGATTGTCAGCAGCCTGCTGCCTCCGTACCGCCACAGTGCTCACAACTAGCCGGGAGGCAAGACTGCCCGACTGTCAGGTAAATTCAGACGTCCTTTCTCTTCCCATCCAGCTGCATGTCAGACCCATATACTCCAAGCTACCCTTTCTGATGGCGCCATAATGCCTTACACATCATTATGTTTTACTACATTTCATTTCAATTATTAGCTAAATGAATGCATGTCCTATAGCTCGAAGCCCATATGTACCATCGGGAGTGCAAGAGAGCTAGAGTTTATTTCACTGGCCTCTAGACAAAAGACTACCTTCAACTCTCTTGTGTAAGTGATTAATTCATGTTAGTCCATTGTTCCATTACCTTCCAAAATATAAAACTTGGACTCATTTGGATGTTTGCCCTACTTTTTTCTTTTGTCTTTTGTACTGAGAATGCATTTCTCAGGCACACAAACAGGAAGAATATAAAACATAACTAATGCCTGTTCCATATACCCATTATAAAAATATCTTTATTTTCTGTCCACTCAGAACTCTCATTAAACTGAATTTTAAAGATGGAGGAATTCTTGTAACTAACATTAAAAGAATTTTGTAATATTTATGTGGGATTAATTTAAGGATTTTACAGTCAGTTTCACACAATCTGTGAACACTAAATTGGAGATTTGTTGATAATTTTTATCCAGATTAAAATAATCTTAAATTATATTTACCTAAATGTAATTATGTTTTTCTTGCTTTGGTGGTCATATATTTTCTCTCTCTGGGAAAACAGGATGACTGAGCAGAAGTATTTTTCCTCAGGCTAGTTATTGGATTTACACAGGAGATATCTTTTAAAGTATAAACATTTCCACCTTGCTCTTCTCTTGAGAACTTGTTTTTGATTACCATGAATCTCTGTATCTGTTTATTGCCCGAAATCTGTGTATTTGTTTACTTACCTTCTCCCCATCACTACTTTTTCTACTTAGCAACAAAAATTACAGTTTGAGAGATGAGTGGATCTAGCTGCTTACATATTCGTGAGCTTTCACTCAGCCCTTAGAACTGATTCAGTCATGGCTAACTAAGTAAAACCACAACAGATCCAAATTTTTAAAATTTGGGTGGTCCGAAATGGGAAAAATTACCGGTTGGAGCCTTGGAATGGAAGACATGGAAGAGGCATAGTGAGCCTGATGCATGAGATTGGATTATTGACATGACTGTGGAAAAAGACACACATTCAAAGCACTGTGGTTGTCTGCCAGTGGTTGGCCGCCATCTTTGAGCAGGGCACCTCCATTTCCAACTGCTTAAAATCTTAAAATCTGCTGGGCAAGAGACTTCGTTGCTATGCAACACATACTATGCCCTTGTTTTCTAAGAGACAGCTTAGGTTTCTGGCAGGGCTTCCACCAATAATTTTTCCTGTTCTAGTTATCATTTTGGTTCACCCAAATTTTAAAAATTCAGGTCAGTGTCAGTTTCGATTCCTTAGCCATGACTGAACCAGGAAGAACAGGTTGGAAGCCCTGCTTTCACCTCGAGTCCTCAGGCAAGAGTCAGAGGTCATACAGCCGTAAATTTGCATGGGGGTGGTAGGGGAGGGAACATTTTCTCCAGGAGGATTGGAGTCAAAAATGCCTTGATTCAAATTCTAGTTTAACACCTAACTGTGTAACCTTTGATGCATAGCCTAACCCAAGTGTACTAGAGCTTCCTTACCTGTAAAATAAGTGTATTAATAATACCTACATCTTTTTTTTTTTAATATATAGAACCTAAAATATAGAGGCTGTTGAATAAATAGCAGTTGGGGTTATTAATTCCTTTCTGCAAAATTTTTGAAAAGGTTAATTGTTACATTCTTACATATTAAAGAGAAAAAGTAAACTTTTTTCCTCTCTGTTTATTTAGGAAGTTAGTTTTCTGAGCACTAAGTTAAATATTAATTCACTAATAGTATTCGATACTAATACCAGAACTGAGATCTAAAGTTATTTTAAACTAATTTCTTTTTCAATATTTAATTTAAAATTCTGTTATTTCATTTCTTATCAGAAGTAAGTTGTATAGTGCAATTCTCTAGAATTCTTACACTGTAGTATAATTTGGTGCTACGAAGTTAAAAAAAAAAAAATTTTTAAAAATAATTTTCGCAGAGTTTAAATAGAATACTATATGGATATTTGAACTTCCCAACCATTTTGGCTTGAGGTATGTTATACGTATTTTATGTTTATGAGGTATAATAGCTATCATTCACTAAACATTAGACATTGTGCTACATGTTTAATATGTTATATTTATTACACACACACAAAAGAAGCTTATGAAGTAAGTATGATTATTCCCTTTTACAAATGAAGACACAGAGGCTCAGAAAAGTTAGCCAAAGTGCTCAAGAGCCCAAAGCTGGTATGTGATAGAGACAGGATCCTGGTCTACTCTAGCCTGTGCGCTTAACCACTGCGTGAGGCTTTATTAGGATGAGCACAATACACGTATTTTTTTAAAAAAACCATTAAAGCTCAAGTATTGGGGAAATCATCATGCAATCAGAGGTTCTCCACCCTGCCTCTTCATAGAATTTTCTTGAAGATTTTAAAAATATGTTTAGTTCTGCCTTAGGTCATTTTCTGAATATGTTACATGAAATATCCTTAATGTAAATGTCAAATAAGATATGAGAATTTCAGTGGAGGTGATACAAGGCCTATTCTTTGTCTCCTAATTGAGCTATAAGTGACAGCCATGTGAACACACGTAATTATGGAAAGCTTTCCAAATCACCATGAATTTACCTCCATCGCGGGTGAATTTCCACAAGGCATCACACACCCTTTTAGGACCTCGTCATCTTCATGTAATACTTTATCTCCAGTTACTTGGCCTCTAAGGGTGCCAGGCTTTTATAGTCTGGTTGTGGTTTTTACAAAGATCCCTGGGTGGTGCAAATGGTTTGCACTCAACTACTGACCTAAAAGGTTGGTGATTCAAGCGTACCCAGCCATGCCACAGAAGAAAGGCCTTGTGACCTGCTTCCATAAAAGATTACTGCCAAGAAAACCCTATGGAGCAGTTGTACTCTGTAACACATGGGATTGTCATGAGTCAGAATCAACTCTACAGCAACAGGTGTGTTTTTTACAGGGGAATTTTCTGTCCTTATTTTAATGCATCTGTTGGTCTTCTACCAGGGTCCAACTTCTTTTGAGTAGATACAGGCCCCAGATATCTCCGTCCATGTCTGAGGAGTGGATGTCAGTAGGAGACTCCATTTGGTTATGGGTTAGAGGAGAGCCAGGGGAGCTGGAGAGAGACAAGTATAGAAACACAACGGCAGCCAAAGCCCAAGTTTGGCTTGGTCTCTGCGGCCATTGTGCAGTCAGCTGTATAAGTGGAACATCAAGTTAGCAGAAAAAGCTACATGATAAAATAGGCTCCAAGCCAGTGTCTCGTGTTTGGTGTCCTCAGACTGCTCTTCTGACCAGTAAAAAGCAGGGTTTTACTTCAGGAAGGTAATTTGCTAACATATTAGTGCTGTTTTATACCAGTAGCCATTTGCAATTATGTAAGTAATTGATTGTACTTATAAATTTTCAAACCCATCTCAGTAGGATTTTACAGGTGTAGTGGTTAAGAACATGGGCTCTTAACCTAGAATCCATTCTCTACAAAGCACCCCTACCTTCCTCACCTAAGGCCTGAAATAGCCAGGCAGATGACTGTTGTTGTTATTATTAGTTACCGTGGAGTCAATTCCAGCTCATGGCAACCCCGTGAGTGCAGAGTAGAACTGGGTTTCATGGGGTTTTCAAGACTGAACTTTTGGAAGCAGATCACCAGGTCTGTCTTCCAAGGCACCTCTGGGTGTGTTCGAACTGCCAACCTTTCAGCTTGTAGTCAAGCACTTAGCCATGTGCATCATCAGTGGGCTCCTAGGCATATGTCTGGTGCTCAAGTACAGGTTCCATGAACAGTGAATGAGCTCTGGAGTCAGATTGATTGAGTTTGAATCCCACCTCTAACAACTAAAAAACTACTAGTTGTATAATCTTAGGAAGTTGCTTTTGCTGGCTAAAATGCTATTTCTTCACCTATAAAGTGGGAGTGAGAGTAGGTATTAGGGGATTAAATGAGGCACTCATGGTGTCCCCGTGTGTGTCAGACTAGAACTATGCTCCACAGGGTTTTTAATGTCTGATTTTTTTAAAGTAGATTACCAGTCCATTCTTCTGAGGTGCCTCTAGGTGGGCTTGAGCCTCTAACCTTTTGGTTAGCAGCTGATTGTGTTCCCATTTGTACCACCCAGGGACTTCCAATATCTGTTAACTGCTCTTAATACCTAACTACCCTCAAGATAAAGGTCTGCAGTATGGTCCATAACCTCTCTACTTTGCTTGGGCAAAGAGTGGAGAAGGCTACTGTTTTAAGTGCTTCAATTAGATAAGAAATGGAAGGACTAGGTGTTGGGGGGGTGGGGGGGTGGGGTTTAAAGTTTAATTTTATTTCACCTTGCTTTTTTTTTTTTTTTTTCCAGAACCAGCTTGATTAAATGGGTACATGCACCAGTTCCATCTCATCTGAGATTACTGAATTTAGATTGCTTGCTACCTCCACAGAGATGATTTACTTTAAAGAAAAACAATTGAATGAATTACAAATGTTTGTAGTTTCTACAGGCCTAACACAGCATGGTCCATGGCAGGCATCCCCTGTTACTCATCCTGGTTCACACAAAGAAATTACAAAATGCATATACCTCTGGAAAGACTCTCCCTTTCAAAGTCGCTGGGATTAAGAGGGGCTTCCTTCCCACCTATGCCCACTCCCAAATGGATCACAATTAATGCCCTTATTTTGTTTCTTCTGGCAGAAAAAATAACATGTAGCCGACATTAATGTTCTTACTATGTACCAGACAAGCGTTAAGTCCTTTACACCTGTTAATCATTATGACCCCTTAGGTAAGGTAAGCACTATTATTATACCCATTTTAAAATGAGGAAACCGAGGTTAAAAACCAAAAAACCAAACCTGTTGCCATCAAGTCGATTCTGACTCATAGCAACCTTGTAGGAAAGAGTAGAACTGCCCCACTGGATTCCCAAGGAGCGGCTGGTAGATTCGAACTGCCAGCCTTTTTGGTTAGCAGCTGAACACTTAACCACTGCGCCACCAGGGCTCTATGCCAAGACTAAAGGCTCACACGTCTACACAGCAGTGAAGCCAATGACTCCAACACACATTGTCCTAACCACTATCGTATACCACTTCACTGCAGAGGAGATATTTCTCCCACTTTTAGTGACATCATGAGGGGCAAAGTAACAAAGTATTTAAATCACTCATGTTGACTCTTTATGCCCAAATTGAAAAGGAGCATTTGTTCAATATATGAGAAACAAAACTTGCTAAGAAAGTTGAGTGATTTCTGATCACATGGTCTTTATCTCTGATTTTCATATTAAAAAAATTGTCTATGCCCTTGTTTTATACTTCCTTCAGTTTATACATACATTCAAATAACTCTTCAGGTATACTTTTTTTAAATAAACATTAAAGAGAGCATTTTCTCATATTTTAAGATGTAGCAGTTTTCTAATAAAGTTATCTATAGATAATGGATATCATAATCTGAAAAAAAGAAAAGCCCAAGGTTTTGTAGCCTTGGATGAAATACTTAGATATATAGAGACGCTTGGTACTTAGTGTTCCCCTGTTCCATCAAGTAGCTATTTACTTGAAAAAAAAAAAATTAAACTTTCTGAAGTTATGTCCATTTTTATAACTTAATACTTTCTTAGGCAGGCTGTTTACTACATGATCTATCTACAAAAAGTAAACTTTTAGATGAGTAACAAGTGGGCAGTCAGAATTGAAACTAAATTCATCCTACTCTTTAAATGATAAAGCTTAACAAATGTTTGCATTCAAGAAATAATTTCTTAACCTGTAAACCAAGAATATATTTGTCACATAATATATACAGTGTGATTGCAATTTATGCAAATATAAAATAGTGATAACATAATATAAAATATTTATAATCTCTCATTTTATGTAACAATCTAAAATAATGAAAGGATTTAATCATCATGAATGGCTTAATGACAAGGTGTTGGGTCACGTGAGTTCTAGCCATGTTGAAGGTGTTGCTGTACACTTCAGCTGGTCAAGCAAAAATACTTGGCTTCCTTACCCAGAAGAGTCTTGAATTACACAAGATCTTCAAAAATGATCCCTCGTATAATGTGACCACCCTGTGCTACTTCTCGTGCTTATAGGGAACAATGTGTTTAGTCCTCTAAAAAGGAACCAGTATCTAAGTCATGTAGATTTCCAGAAAGAAACTTGGTTAGGTCTGTGGGAAAAGCATGTCTGATGAAGCTATAACTTGCTGTGTTCTCCAGGCCGTATGATTCTACCTGGAGGTCCAGGAATGTGACTTTTCATGCTTTCTTTTCTTAGGCCTTTTCTGGCATTCCAGTTCTCCCGTATTCACCTGCCATGTTTTAAAAATAGCTAGGAAAAAATCATTTTTATCACAGGTTATCCTAACTAATACAGAACAGCAAATCTGTCTTTGAATTAACTTGACAGTTCAAGCAGAGTTTGGAAAGTGAAGTAGCCTCAAGCAGATCACATATTTTACATAATTGTGGTTTTATAATTCAGGAGCTATACATGAAGGATAGTTCAGTAGCAAAGATAAAAACTAATACTAATTTTAATATGAATTCAGTGGTAATATTTGCTAAAAAAAAAACTTTAATTATTAATAATAATAATAAACATTCCAGAGTTTCCTCCTGGCAGAAATGAGTTATATGGTACTGAATTGATAATGTAGGGGGAAAAAGCAGAATTTTAGGAAAATACTGATCTTTCCCAATAAAAAATAATGCCCATAGTGTGATTTCCTCACCGTTAATCACATTTTAAAAGATTCTGTAGTTTTACATTAGGAAATCCAATGCTTTCACTTCCTTTTTCTTTAAGGTTAGGGATGGATACATTGATGAACATGAGCACTTCTGTGTTCATTTATACCAGCGGCTCTCAGAGGTGGTTGTTATATCCTTAACAGTCAGGAAATGTATTAAAACGCTTCAGTCATATCTATACCACCAAACTAAACCAGTTACAGATAATCCTTAGAAAAAATTAGGCTTCCATAAGCAAATTAATCATCCTATTGAATTTGAATCCACCATTAAACTGTAAAAAAAAAATTTTTTTTAATGCTGTTGAGTCAATTCTGACTCACAGTGACCCTATAGGACAGAATAGAACTACCCCATAGGGTTTCCAAAGCTATAACCTGCAACATATTTCTCCCCCTTATCTGCCAACTTTTGCTTAGCAGCCAAGCATTTAACCACTGTACCACCTTCAGCAAACTGTGTGTTGTTGTTAGGTGCCATTGAATCATTTCCAACTCATAGCAACTCCATGTGCAACAGAACAAAATACTGCCTGGTCCTACACCATCCTCACAATCATTACTATGTTTGAGCCCATTGTTGCAGCCAGTGTGTCAATCTACCTCTTTGAGGGCGTTAGTATTTTTCACTGACCCTCTACTTTACCGAGAATTGATGTTCTTCTCCAGGGACTGGTCCCTCCTGATAACATGTCCAAAGTACGTGAGACAAAGTCTTGCCATCCTCACTTTCAAGGAGCACTCTGGCTGTACTTCTTCCAAGACACTTGTTAGTTATTCTGGCAGTCCATGATATTTCAATATTCTTTGCCAATACCATAATTCAAAGGCATCAGTTCTTCTTCAGAAGACTGTGGAATCCTCTAAAGCCTTGGTCCATGGACCAGCAATATCAGCATCACCCAGGAGCTTGTTAGAAATGCAGAATCTGAGGCCCCACCCCACACCTACTGAATCAGAATCTGCATTTTACCCAGATGCCCAGGTGATTTGTTATACACATTAAGTTAGAAAACTGATCTAAAGGAATCTTAACAGCTGATGCATAGACTTATAGGGGTGAGCTTGCATGCAAAACCTGAAAAGCAGGACTGCAGGAGAAAAGTTCGTTTGTCATTTCCTTAACCCATTTCATTTTTCTTTTTTGCATATTGTTTTTGAAAAGCCGAAGCTGTCTTGGCATGCTTTAGATTTAAATCATTTTCTGTGCAAAATTCCTGTTTTTTTTTTTTTTTTTTTTAACTTATCTGAAAATACTTCATCTAATCCTTAGAACTCTGCCTGGCCCTTGTCCATGTGTTTCTTGCTGACTCACTTGTTTCTCCTTTGCAGTCCTGACATAGCTCTTCCTGATGAGCAGCCACATTCCAGCTCCCAGTGTGCACCTCTCCACTGTCTTTCCAAGCCTCCCTACCCCTAGTCTTCATCTCCCGTGGACAAACGTCTGGGGTGAAAATTGTGTAACCACACACAGGATACTGCCCAAGATCCAGCGGGTGTTTTCTTCTTGGTTATTAAATGTACAATTGGATGAATATCCATCATTGTGGAAGATGAGAGAAAGTTGAGAAGAATAACACAAAGCACAGATTCCCATGTGATAAAAAACATTTTATGGTTTCTCCAAATCATAGATAAACTCCTGCAATCAAATGGCTATGGTTCATTTAAATAAAAGCAAACAACAAACAGGAAACACGTATCTCAGATGGCTGGCATTACCTCGATAGCATAAGAGAGACCTAAGACAATGTAAAATACATGTGTTGTAAAATCACCTCTGTTCACACTCCAGATTCACCTATAGAAGTTGATTCCAATATTTTTTGTCATTGGTATTTATTTTGTACTTTATTTGCTACATGATTTGTGTCTATAAAAATCACTTCTGTGAGAAGTGAATTTAATTCATTTATTTTTCAAATAAGCTTAATTTGCTCAATTAAGTATGAGTTTTAATTTAGTTTAAAATCTGGAATTGGCCGGACTGTGGTCATTTTTCTTGCACAAAGTGATAAATGAGGTGCATTGGAATGTTAACAATAACTGTATTTTGCTGCTACACTGATATTGTTTATGCACTTATTTTCTAATCAATAGCTCATTAACTACTGGATTTTTTTTTAACTAGAGTTCTTCACTGAACATTATTAAGTAAATCTAAAAAAGAGTCTCAGTTATGATCCATTGACTTATTCGATTTTTGACTGCATCTTTCCTTTTTTTTTTAATTGCAGACAAGTAAATGCACTGGTGCTGCTCCTTTGTGTGTGTATGTGTGTGTGTGAGTGTAAAAAGGCTAAATATTTGAAGGGGAAAACATGGTGTGTGTATTTAATGACCAGAATTTTTTCTTACTTCTCCCAAATTCAGGGTCCTACTATGAGTCTTTCCTGGTAAAAGATATCAAGTACAAACGGGAAAATATATACATAGGTAGACGTAAGGTAGCCTTTAGTTAATTAATTTACCCAGAAAGTGTTCCAAGTTTGTTTAAAATTGTATGTTTTGTTGTTATTGGTTTTTTTTTCATAATGAATCCTCCTTGCCAAAAAACAATAGGTAATAAATCTTAGCTCATTGTCTACTTTCAACAAACACTCAGGTGCCTATAATCATTATAATATATTGAGATAATACATGTTCCTAGTTCATTTACAGATTCTGCTGGGTAACTTTTATGACTTGCTTTAAGGCAGTGGATTTTCATAGCAAAATTTATTTTGCACATAATTTGACAAACAAGGAAAACAGCTAATTGAGCTGAAAGGTCTAACACTCTTGGGCTCCTTAACTATCAAGTGCTGCCCACACAATTGCTCCTAGCCCTAATTCCTTGTCTTAGCCAGGTAGCCTTAACTTATTTAAGACCAGAAGCATTTGACCTTGTCATGTAGTGATATCTGTAACTTCTCTTCAAAATAAAAACGATCCTCCCTGTTAACACAAAGATTGTTAGCAGAGTAGGGTGCTGATGATGGAGATCTAGTGAGAGCCACATGGCCAAGTGGAAGTGCGTGAAACATTAACTGAAATGGTCCATCAAAGATGGTGGCCAGCAGGTAAGTCATAAAGCTCATTGAGGGAGCTTTCATTAGTCATATGCCTGTTAAGTAGTGGTCACTATTACCAAAGCAACCAAGGAGTTTTGAGTTCCTTACTGTGAGTGCTATTTTCAGCAGTGTCATTTATATTGCAACTTGGAGTAAATAGTTGAAAATCTTCACCAAAATTGGGATTCAGGATGAAGTACAGAAAAAGAAACAAATCTTCATAAAGCCCTGATCATAGCAACCCAACCTGCTGCCCTTTTCTGCCTGCATTGTCTTGCTCTTCCTAAACATTTCCTTCATTTTATTGGTGTTCAGTCTGCCTGGTACCAGCATTACTGACGTGTAGATTTTTTCGGAATTCAATTAAAGGAAGCTCCCCCCGCCACCCCCCACCCATTTCCCTTTTTTCTTTTCAAGCATCACATGTTTGAACTGAGAAGTGGTGCAGCTGCTAGGTTGACTTTTAATAAAAGCTGTTGTGCCTGAGGGAAAACATGCCTTTTTAAAAAAGTACCTCAGAACATTATCCTATATTGCCTCATTAATTCCCTTCATGGACCTGGGAATTCAGCAGTAAATATTGTCTGTGTGTAGAGGGCAGTACTGCCTACTGACGATGCTGTATTGCATTCTTGTTCACTTATTCTGTATGTATGATCCAGTGAAAAACTGGCTCATAAATACAACAGTTATTTCTTCCAATTCAGACAAAATTATAATTCTTTTATTTCAGTTCCTTGTTTTAATAGAATGAGAAATGGTTGTTTTGAAATAGTGATTCTATAAAAATATTGATTTTAGCAAAACTTTGCCAGAAGACATAAAGACTTGAGGGAAATAATTCTAATTTTCAGCACAAAATTAGGTGATAGTTCCTAAGTAGTAAAAGAGAGTACCATGTTTTTACACTGTGGCATCATTTAATACAGTTTAAACTGAGCCATATCTATCTTTATTTAAAGGCATTTAATGAATAAATATGTGTAGGGTTGATATATACCAGTAAAGATAACACCAGAATTCAAAGGAAATTAAAAACTGGAAGTACTAGTAAAAATAAAAAAAGAATGGACCTTGGTAACACTAATTGAAGACAGGCTTGGGGAAGAAAAATGAACTGCAGAAATAAAATAAAAATTCTGGTTAATTGTAAACACACTAGACAATGATTAAAGGTAACTAGCAAGAGCGGTTAGCAATGTTAACTAGGCCATTTTTAATAAGTAAGCACAATTAGAATACTGGAAAAAATAGCAAGAATGCAGAAATGCTTTTTGACTGAGGATTTTCTTAATTAAAAAAATCATAAAATGAAGCAATATATTGCCTTTGGCCTAAGTACCTGGGCATATATAGGACCCCCAGATTAATCTTTAAAAATCAACTAATGGTTTATGAGATCTCTTTCATGTATCTAATTCTGGTTCAAATAAGAGGAGTTTGGAGAACTTTGAGAAAACAAAGTTATTAAGTGATTTTTAAAAGACCCAGTTAGAAAGATTATACTTTATTTAGCCTAAGAAAGAAAAGGTATAATAGTGATCTTCAAGAAAAGAGAATTTAACAAACGGTAGTTACCAGCTATAGATACCATTGCAAAGACTAGAATAAGAAGTCTTCAGTGTGAAGGACTGATATTAACATATTTTTAACAGTGAGAAATTAATCATTGAAATTGATAACCATAAGAAAGATCTGTTAAAAATATTATTGGTGGTCTAGTAAGGGTTAAGTGGCAAGATATCATGATAATGTTTTATAATTCTGGGAATCCAATAATCCTATGATTCTTTTATTTAAAATCTTAAAATATTTTAATGTCATGCTATTTTGTCATAAAATATTTTACCCCTTGAAAGTAGGATAGCAATCAATTTTTCCAAGATATTTGGTTTAAAAAAACCAAACAAGATTATTATTTTTCCTTCCAGATATATTTCATAGCATCTTTAAAGTTGTTCAGAATGTAGTAATTTTACTGTAAAAAGCTCATAATTGTCAGAATCTAAAATACAAACATCCTCAGGAATACTTAAGAAATAGAAGGTACACAATCCCTTGGAGGGGGGACAAATGCCTCTCGAATTTTATCTTTTCTTAAAAGGAGCTTCAATCTACAATGTTTGCTTTTTCCATGCTTTGGAAAATATTCTTGTACAGATAAGTCCTTCTGTTTCAAACAAGGATAACTTTGGTCAAATAAACACCACTATAAAAAAAAAAAAAAAAAAATTTTTTTTTTTTTTTTTTACCCATGTGGAAATTTCCTGATACACTGTATTAAATAAAGCCCCCTACAGTTCTCAAGTGGAAATTACAAAATAGGAAAAAATCAAACAAAACCAAACCCAGTGCCGTCGAGTCGATTCCAACTCATAGCGACCCCAAAGGACAGAGTAGAACTGCCCCATAGAGTTTCCAAGGAGCCCCTGGTGGATTCCAACTGCCGACCCTTTGGCTAGCAGCCTTAGCACTTAACCCCTACGCCACCAGGGTTTCTAAAATAGGAAAAGGAAGAAATATATTTTCTACTGGGATAAGAACGTCAAGTTTAATGTATGATTATCACAGTCAGCCAAAAGACATAGTCTATTTCTCAGAAAGACACATTAGGGGAAACTGCTGGATTTCCAGTAGGTAGAACTGTGCTGGTTCAACCCAGGTATGCCACAAATGTCCACTCACATTTGTGCTGATATTGTAGATATAAAGTAAAACTAGAATTGAAAGAAACTCTATGGATAAAATTCACAATTTTAAAACAAAATTTGCCCTCCAGGTTTCTTGTTTGCTTATAAATTAGAGATTTAAAATAATCCATATATTTAAGATTGCAAAAAATTGACAAGAATAGGTTTTCAAATAAAGAGAATTAATTCTTAAAAAAAAAAAAGTTGAACTGGAGCTATGATAGCATGATTCATGCTGATATCGGCAAGCAATTTTATGCTTTAAAATGAATTCCTATGGACATACAAGAAATATTTAACTCCCGGGTGACCTTCTTCATTGTCTGTAATAATCTCCGCAGACGAGTTGTGTCTATATTGTATTCATCTTTATTTAAATGCCACGTTAACTACCCTAGTCCCTGATGTATTGCATTTGTAGCCTGATCCTATTATGTTACTACCTGAAAGGTTTCATCTCGGCGTCTCCTTTCTTCTTTTTACATCAAGTATAACTGAGAGAGATATTTAAACTTAAGATATGTTCCTAATGGAAGATTTTCCAGAAATAATATTCTATTTATGAAGAAGAAGCAATCAGCTTTAGTGCAAGGGTGTGAGGGCATAAAAGTATGCAGTGTAAAATGTTTGCATGAGATATTTCACTTCATGTAAGCTTTCCCATACTTATGATAGGAACACTATAGAAGTCTTATTTCTCTTGTGATCTTCTCTCCACTAGAAATGTAAGGAGATTGTTGCCTGTATCTGGTCTCTGTTCCATATTGAAATGCATGGCTCTAATCCTCAGTGTATTTTTATCTCTTTCTTCTGGAGTTATTTAAAATTTGCCCTATTTCAAACTAAAGCCTGGATAAACTGCTGAGCCAGGTTGTTCCTGTGATTGGCGTTGAATTGCTTGTAGAACACTGGTTGAAAACACCTTCCCCCCCCTCCCCGAATTATTCTCTAATCATTATGGTTTTCTAAGGAAAACACTCAGAAGCAAATATGATCCTTTTCAGTGTGAATTTTTCTTTTAAAAATATTTTAAAACAAAGACCAGAAAAGTATAAAGTAAAGGGCAATGTCATAATTCAGTTGACAAATCATTATTCAGTGGTGATCATGGAGATACAGGATGAATCATTTTGTTCTTTGGGTTCATAGATACAACTGTGCACCAAATCTTAGAAAAAAGTAAATCATTTTAAAATTATTGCCACAAAATTTTTAAGCTCAATGGTTTGACTGTTAAAGTCAATTAAATAATTCTTTGAAAATCTTTTATGACACTTTTGTAACCTACTCAGTGTTTTTATTTGCATGCTTGTGCCTATGTGATGAATCATACATGATTCTGATGTATTTCTTTCCAGCATTAACATTTGTGTAACGTGTGGCCAACCCTGATTTGTACACCGTATGGTTATTGTTGTAATGATTCAGCTATTCCTGCATTTAATTGCCATTTTGTTATTACGCCTTTTGGGGTTAAATGGTGTGAAGTGTTGCCACCTAATGATGATACTATATGAAAACATGACTAAAAGATTGATCTAAGGAACTCTTCTGTTGCTAATTATTTTTTTTTAATTTCAAATTTCAAGGAAAATTCTTCTCAAAGACACATGAATTTATTTTAAATTCAAAAAATTCTTATGAATTTATTATTGCTTGTCCTTTTAAATTTTTTTTTTTTAATTGTAGACAATCCTAAGTCACTGTCTCATGGGAGAATCCATATGATATGTGCTTGTGTTCGTGTGGTCTGATCATGCACTCAATGGTTGGAAAAGGCACTCTAGTGCTAAGAAAATAACCAGAAGCCAATATATCAATTCTTATGTTCTTATGTTACCAACTGAATATGGTATAATGCATAATTCTTTCCAGTAAATAAACTGGTTATGTTTTGTTCATTTCACCTATGCTACCTTTTTATTAGTTTAAGCAATTTTTTTGTATGTCATTTTCATTTATACTTACAAAAAAGAAAAGTATATGAATTTCTATATGATTGTATATTCATTTAAAGGGAGCACTTATTTGAACTGAAAACTATATGCTTTGCTTTGACAACATTTCTACACATTTCTGTTAAGAAATATGTATTAACTGAGCCCTGGGGGCAAATGATTAAGAGCAGGTTAAGAGCAACGGCTGCAGTTCGAATCCACCAGCCTTACTCCTTGGAAACTCTATGGGGCAGCTCTGCTCTATCCTATAGGGTCACTACAAGTTGGAATCAACTCGATGGCAACGGGTTGCCCATTTCCTTCATTTATCATATCTCCTCTTTGTGATCTTTTCTAAAAAGATATTTTGGCAGGAGAATACACTTGAGCTGAATTAGATTAGAAATGGGCCAACATCAAGAAAATGCCTGTTCTAAAAAAGGAAACAGTAATGAAAGAATGAAGCTTGCATGTTTTATTTTGGGAGACGATTTTTCTTTATTCTCTTTTCTACGAAGTCACAGCAGAGTCCCAAAACTTTGAGGGAGGTTAATTTACTAGCTCCTTCCACAAATATCTGGAGCCCTGGTGGCATGGTGGTTAAGAGCTTGACTGCTAACCAAAAGGTCAGCAGTTTGAATCCTCCAGACTCTCCTTGGAAACCCTGTGGGGCAGTTCTACTCTGTCCTATGGGGCTGCTATGAGTCAAAACCAACTGGATGGCAACGGGTTTGGTTTTTGGTTTGGGTTTTCCACATATATGTGTAGTAGTAAATCAACTGCTTTGGAAGTGATCTGCTCTGACTCAGTTTTGTTTCAGAAGGCAAGGGGAGAGACCCGGACAGAATCGCATTTGTGTGAGGTCCCCATAAGTTGAAACCTCTTATGCAATCCTCTTTATAACTGGTCAGATTACCCATCATGGGCACTGTGGCAGTGCTGGCTAAAGTTGCCTGCTTACCCTCTGAACAAATATAACACCAGAAATAATGGTGTAAACTTCCCTAAAAATCTCTCCTTTTCCTCTTCCAAAAGCTATTGCTGTTCTTTGAAGTTGAATCTATAGATTCCTTTGATCCTTGACCTTCTCCTACTCAATAAATCTGATATATTGTCACATTTGAAAGCTAAGACATCTGGATGGGACTCCAGAAGTATCAAGAAAGTCTCTTTTTGTCACTACATTTTGCTGGCAACTTGGATAGCATAGTGTTGTGAGGGCAATATGGATGGTTTCTGCAAGCCACTAGGGGTAAGAAAGAGGCCAGAATTGATGGAAACTTGTTTTTTGTCAGAAGGGATTTCCCTGGCTTTTGCCTGTGCATTCACTGGCTGGTACATTGTAGAACTCAATAAATGTTGAATGAGAGTAGTAAGTTCCTGAGGAGTGGGTTCCTTGGCTGTTTGCCATCTGCCATTTCTTAGAATGCATCTGGAAAAAGCTAACAATTGAGTTCGTAGAACCTGATGTCATCTACCATATTTTCAGCAGGCACTAAATACTAATTGGGGAAACAGCCTTTAAATTAAGTGAAGTGTGATTCCTATCATTCTCTTGGTGAATCTAAGAAGTAGATCTACAACAACATTGTACTAGAAGGAAACTTAATGTGTACAATGAAATAATTTGACACTGCTTAGTCAAATCAAAATAAATCATTTTATGAATCAACTACCACTTAAATGCTTTAAGAAGAACCTCAGGATAATTGATCCATGACATAACTGTCAAGGAAGATAAATCTCACTGGAAAAAGTACTGCCAGTGTCAAAAGTAAATATAATTTCTAATGTAATTTAAACAGAGAAAGCAATATAAATACATCATAACTATAGTGGCATCCAGTTAAACAGTAAAGAAATGTTACTGTAAAAATGCCTCGTATTCTTACAGTAACAGATAAATTGGATAAGTTAACTTCCATTACCACTACAATCAAGTGAAAGCAAATGCAAATATTAGTGCAGATGTTTGTTTCACATTGCAGAACAAGATTGGCTAACAGTTGATGCACTTGGCTGCTAACCAAAAGGTTGGTGGTTCAAATCCATCCAGAGTCTCCTCAGAAGAAAAATCAGCCATCGAAAACCCTATGGAGCATATAGCTCTACTCTGATATATTTGGGGTCTCCATAGGTCAGAAATGACTCCACTGCAACTGGTTTGTTTTGGTTAATGTAAAATGAAAATGTGGGGCCCCAGGTCCAAAAAGTAAAGAATTTCAAGACGGTGACAGCAGAGCATTAAACCAAGTAGAGGCCCTTCTAAGCACAGGACCATACATGACTGCAGGACTTGCCCACCCATGAAGCCAGACCTGCCCCACAGCAGGCTGAAATCGTGACTCAGGGCCTCCACACTGAATGTAGCTCTCCAGAAGCTGTGCTTAATTTTTAGCGGAATGGGTTTCCCCATTTGCTTATTTGGAAGAAAAAAATAATGGGTTTATGTTCTTGGGCAGAGGGGAGGTAAGATAAATGGTAATACTTGGAAGTTATAAAGTTAAATCTTGAGAATGTTATCCCAATGCAGCTATCACATTCAACTCAAAAGTTCTGAACCTTTACACTCATACCAAGCTGAGATGATCAAAATCTTTAAATTTTCAAATACCAACAGTAGACATCTTAATTAGTGCATATTAAAGTAAAACTAATTTAAGAACCCTATTGATACCTTCATAATTTGACTTCCTTTGAAGCCATAAATCATTAATAATGTGTCAAATGCCACAGGAAGATTTCCCTCACTTAAAAGAGCTATTCGTCTGAGATTAATAAGTGATTCATATCAACTTTTCTTCAAAATAAATCAAAGGGGAAAGAAACTATGTATCTCACTGAAATCCTTTCACTTTGAAAATGTGGGTTTTTATGTGTATAGTAAGCTACCCTATATTAAAAAAGGGATAAAATAACAGTATATCTTAGTTATCTAGTGCTGCTATAACACATACACCACTATTGGGTGGTTTTAACAAACAGAAATTAATTTTCTTACAGTTTAGGAGGCTAGAAGTCGAAATTCAGGTCACAGGCTCTGTAGGGAAAGGCGTTCCCTCTCTGTTGGCTCTGGAGGAAGGTCTTTGTCTCTTTTCAGCTTCTTTCATTGGCTCCTTGATAATCTTCATGTGGCATGGCATCTATCTTCCCATATGCTTAATGTGCTTATTTATGTCTCAAAAGAGATTGATTTAAGATACACCCTACACTAATACTGCCTCATTAACATAACAAAACCCTATTACCAAATGAGATTATAACCACAGGTATAGTAGGATTTACAAAACATATTTTGGGGGACACAATTCCATCCATAACATGGTGGAAACCTGTAGAAATGGTTATCTGTAAAACAGGAAAGGACATGGATGGAAGGGTACTGGGTGGGAACAAGACTCGGCAGGTAAATGGCTTTTTATATTGTTTCGATGCTTGAGCTATGGAAATACCTATTCAAAAATGAAAAAGAAAATTCAAACTCTCAAAAATTCCACTGTGAGCCAGAAATAAAAAGTAGCACAAATTCTAGAGAAATGTTTTGTCTCCCCCGCCCCCCCCCCCAAAGCATCTCTGTGACCTTGGGAATTTACTAAAACTCTAGATGCTTCAATTGTCTCATTTTAAAAACAAAAATAAAAATGCCTACCTGGCAAAATTTTTGTGAAGATTAAGTAAAATAACCATATAACATCTTTCAAGTGGTGTTTAGCATGTGGTAACATTATGTTATATAACACAGTGCCTGGGCTATTGTTCTATACACTGATGTGGATCAGCTTCATTCATTTACTCATAAAACCCATTGCCCTTGAGTCAATTCTGACTCACAGCAACCCTCTAGGACAGAGTAGAATTGCCCCATAGGGTTTCCAAGGCTGTGAATCTTTACAGAAGTAGACTGCCACATCTTTCTCCCATGGAACAGCTGGTGGGTTTGGATCGCTGACCTTTCAGCTTAACAACGGAGCCACCAAGGCACCTCTTTACTCATACCCGTGTTCATTCAGCAAATATTTATTGTGATTTAGTGTGTATTCGCAGGCATTGCTGTAGGGGCTTAGGATACATCAGAGAATAAAACAAAGAAGAGTCGTGCCTTTTGAAGTTTGAATCTATTAGAATAGATGTTGGAGACAAAAATCAGTAAACATAAAAAAATATCAAAGTATGTTAGAAACTAAAAATGTTACGGAAAAAAAAAAAAGCAGAACAAGGAAAAGAGATCATGCCAGAGTTGGAGTAGGGCGGGAGTGGAACAGGTCACAATATTAAATGAGGTGATCCTGTTGAACTCATTATACACACACACACCCAGTGCCGTCGAGTCAGTTCCGACTCATAGCAACCCCATAGGACAGAGCAGAACTGCCCCATAGAGTTTCCAAGGAG
The DNA here is from genome assembly GCF_030014295.1 of Loxodonta africana. Taxonomy (NCBI): domain Eukaryota; kingdom Metazoa; phylum Chordata; class Mammalia; order Proboscidea; family Elephantidae; genus Loxodonta; species Loxodonta africana. The sequence goes on along the minus strand of NC_087345.1, from coordinate 106,472,619 downwards.
CGCCTGGAGGATTCGAACTGCCAACCCTTTGGTTAGCAGTAGTAGCACTTAACCACCAGGGTTTCCGAACTCATTATAAAGAAGATAAAATATGATAAAAATCCTTTTCACATGGTTGCCTCCATTTTTTAAAAATGCTAAATTATGCATGTTTAATTTTTTTCAAAGTTTTTAAGAAGTTACTGTCTACCTAACAATAGCATCAAACATCAATGAACATTAAGCAATAGTTCTCAAAAACGGGTCTTTTTTAAAGTTGTCTAATAATTTTTTTTTTTTTTAATAATGTTGGTTAACCATTACAAAACATGCATATCTTATTTAATAATGTTGGTTAACCATTACAAAACATGCATATCTTATTTCACTGAAATGTTGCTTTAGAAATCTCAGAGCAGTCACATTATTTAGGACCTAAGAATACAATATAATACAGTTAAAATATGTACCAGTATACATTTGATAAAGTTTGAAGCAAACCCAGAAAACCTATGTGTATTTTCAGGTGCTAAAACTGTGCCTAAGGCACTGAACAAATTATTCAAGAACTGATTGTGTTCTTAAGTATTGTTTCGATAAGCAAAGACATGCAGTGGTAAGCGACTGGGTAATTGAAGATCACACCGTGAGGCTGTGGGGCAGTGTCAGCTTTTTAAGTTCAGGATCCTATTAACAGCAGAGCCTTTCTCATTACTCTTGTTCCTGGCGAATGAGTTACATCCCTGGATAGCAGTTACAGCTCTGCCTCACAGCCTGGAACTTTAGGGGACATCTAGTCAGCTCAGGAGAAAAACACTAATTTCATCTGGAATAAATCAGATTATTTTCCTTGAAATTAGCTATGGAGGAGGCTCTGCCAACCTCATTCATTCATTTATTCCCCCATATGTTCGTTTCTCTTTTCCTGGAAAAAAAAAAAAAAGCAATATATGTTTACTGTAGCAAGTTTGGAAAATGTGGAAAAGTAGGAAAAAATAAAATCACCATAATCTCATCTCTCAATGAAAACCATCGTTAACATTTTGGTGCTTTTCCTGGAATCATACTGAATATACAATTTTGAATCCTGCTTTTTTTTTTTTTTCTCTTCACATTCTATGATGAGTATTTTTTCTGTTATTAAATTTTTTCAACTACATTGTTTTTAAGGCTGGCATAATATTTTGCAGAATGGATAACCTATACTTTAAAAATTACTCACCTATTATTGGATTTTTAAATTTCAGATTTTTATTGTAAGTAATGACACCATTAATACCGAAGTAATAACACCACTTTGTACAGAAATTATCTACATTTCTGACTATTTACTTAGGATCTATTTTTCAAAGAGGAATTAATGTGCATTAATTTTTTTCTTTTCAGTCATTTTTTTTCAATAAATTTCACTGAGTATTATATGCAAGCCACTGCAGAGGATAGAAATACGAGCTAGACAGACTTTGCCATCAAGGAATCTAAAAACCAAGGAATCTAAAAAGAATCTAAAAACCAGATCAATGTATACACAGCTATAATATATGGTGGAAAGTGATATACCTCATGAACCAAAGTTTTTTTTGGCTTTGGAGACTCAAAAATTAGGACAATGTTTTCTCATAATGACAAATTCAAAAGTATAGACATGAAAATATTTATAACCTGCTTTTAAAATATTTCTGATTGCCAATATCATGCAAGAATAGTTATCAGATACCTATGTGTGCCTACTTAAAAAAAAAAAAAAACTCCTCTACTGAAGATATTGCATAAATAATATCCCTGATTTCAGTTTATAGTTTGTCTCTTTTTCATGAAAAATTTCAGGGTATTTGGAATATGATTATTTTATATTGTAGTCATGCAGATCTTTACGGACTACCGCAAATGCCTTTTAAATGTATGAGCCTGGTAATATAGCAATGATGTCACTGGAGAAAGATGGAAATTTTCAGTGACAGATGGACACTATGGTCTTATAGTCACAATGGCCACCTTCTGTTGACTTTGTTATATACAAAAGCATAAAAAGCAGAGCTTAAATTATGGTTTTAAATGATAGTTTAATCACTTTTCAAAATCAAATGAAACTTTTATGTAAGTATTTTGTTTTCATCTAGATCAGGAGTCAGCAAACTTATTCTGGAAAGGGCCAAATAGTAAATCTTTTCAGATTTACTATGGCTATACAGTCTCTATCTCAACCGCTCAGTTCTGCTGTTGTCCCACTAAAGCATCCAGACTCTGCTGGCTGTTTATGCGTAAGCTTGGTGATTGAGATATGTGCATAGCATATCTGCATGCCTTTAAGGAGATTTCACTCTACACTGGGATTAAAGCAAAAATCTTAGCGCATATGCAGAAAGGCACAGAAACGGAACAGTGGGTGAAAATGTGATATTGCCAAAACATTTGTCATTGGAGGAATGAACACATTTCTATATTTCCTTGGAAAAAAACAAGTATCTCATCGGACCTAAGAAAAGAAGATACCTATAAAGACAACACTGTGTTACTTCTACAGATAAGTGGTAACCAAATTTCTATCACATACCAAGCAGTACCATCGGAGGCAGGAGAAATTGCCACATGTCTCAAATAGATAAAAGAAATTTCATAGTAATAAGACTCACTGAAACATTTTGTCATTGTTTAATTGGCAGAGTTTCTTAGTGTTTCTGCAGTTGAAGCCATCTTAGAGCTGATGAAATAGAGTATATGCCTCAGAATTCAGATAATCCATAAATGCAGCCCCTGGAACTAATGAACTTATCTTTACGCTCTGGACCTGGCTGTTTCACATGTTACTATTCTATAGCCTTAAAATCTATGTAAGGTGTGAGTTGGTTTTGGTACATCAATACCTACTGCTAAGTACCTAACCAAAATACTCAATAACAAATGGAAAGCTTGAATATTCAGTCTTATCTTTGTGTTTCCTGGGCAGGAAAAAGGCAAGCAGGAGTACAGAATTGCATTCCATCATTCTATGCTATGATTACCCTAGCTCCAGTGTGATAGTTCAGCAGCATTTACATACATGACATTTAACAAAACAAATCATAGCAAAACAATCACAATAAAAACTAAACTAAAAGAAAAAAAATTGTAGATAGCAGAAAGATGTGGAAGACCTATTCTACAGGGGTAGAGAAAGTTTTCTAAAACTTTCATTATGTGCCAAAGTAAAATTTCCATATATTTCATTCATTCATTCATTTATGCAGGTGCCATAGTCTTTGAACTGACTGACATTCCAGGATTCATCAATATTTTTGGAAGCTATGGCCTAAACATACGGGCTATGGACAGCTACTATGATTGCTAAAATGCAAACCCAGCAACATCACCCCTTGCTTAAAATCCTTAAAAAAAAAAAAAAAAAATCATTCCCTTATCGTTGGGGTAAAGTCTTAACACTTTTCTAACACCACCAAAACCCACTGCTGTCGAGTTGGTTCCAACTCATAGCAACCCTACAGGACACAGTAGAACTGCCCCATAGAGTTTCCAAGGAGCACCTGATGGATTCGAACCACCAACCTCTTGACTAGCAGCCGTACATTGTACTGAAGCAGTACGCCACCAGGGCTTCCTTCCAAGACTTACAAGAGCCTTAATGATCTGGCCCTGTTTCCTCTTCAGCTTCATTTCTTCCTTCCCATGCCCTGCTAAGTGCAAGACTCTCTCTTTTTTGCCCTTGTAAGCTCAGTTTCTTCCACTGGGGTAACTCTTCATCCCTTCCACCAGGCCAACCCCTTATCCCTCAGGTCTCCCCTTAGATCAGGCTTCCTCTGGGAAACTTCTGCTAGGCCAGGTTCAGGATACCAGGGACTTTGTGCTTTAGAAAGTAACTGCGTTCTTTCTAGTTTCCAAGTGATCTAAAAAAAGATATTGAATGACCACTTCGTTTTTAAGAGCAATAATGGTCAATTTTAGTACACGGCCAAGCTCTTGTACTGGGACACTTTAGTTGGCACCTCAATTTTGGACAAATCTTCTAAGAGGTATAAAGTCTGGCCTAACAGATTAGGACAAAAGATTTAGGGGAAAAAAAATACATATTTTATTTTCCTTACAAAGACTATTAGTATGTGCAATTGGTGGTCACATATAGAAATTAAATTAACATGTTATAAATTATATATATATAGCAAATTATATATATATAATTTGCTAAATTCCTGTTAAATAGATGTATCATCTTCAATTAGATCTTCATAAATAATGCTGCTACATAAAATCAGCATGATTCATTATTTTAATGACATTTATATAAATTTCTACCTAGAGACAGCATCAAAGTGAATAACTAATTTATAATTCATTTTACTGTGGAAATAACACAATTCATCATTAAAGTGAGAGAAGTTTCATCTTTCTCTAGGAAGATTAAAATAAAAGTGAATCTTTAGTAACATTTTTATTTCTCTTAATCTCAAGTTTTGAAAATGAAGTTCTATCAGTAGTTGAGTAGAACTTTTCTCCCAAGTATACTTTTTGGTTTTATCTTGCTTACTAAGGTCTGGGTTAATCTCAGAGACTGGTTATGTTGTTAATATTAAATTCGGTGTTTGCTTAAAATATTTTAATTAGAATGAAAAGATATATATCAATATAGACATAATTTTGTTACATTGGAAAATATAAAGATTAAAACTTAAAGAACATGAACCAGTCTATAGTCTTCCTATGCAGCCTTCTAGTCTAAATAAATATGTTAATTCCTGGGGACAGGAGTAATTCTGGGCCCCCAGCTCTTTTCCATTTAGTAACTCCATGGGTCTAGGGCTCCAGGGTCTTCCAAGGGCTCTGTCTTAGTTATCTAGTGCTGCTATAACAGAAATACCACAAGTGAATGGCTTTAACAAAGAGAAAATTTATTTTCTCACAGTTTAGGAGGCTACAAGTTCAAATTCAGGGCATCAACTCTAGGGGAAGGCTTTCTGTCTCTGTCAGCTCTGGAGGAAAGTCCTTGTCATCGATCTACCCTGGTAAAGGAAATTCTCAGTGCAGGGACTCCAGGCCCAAAGGACACACTATTCTCCTGGCTCTTGTTTTTTGGTGGCATGAAGTCCCCTGTCTCTCTGCTCACTTCTCTGTTTTATATCTCAAAAGAGAATTGGGCTAAAGACACATCCTAATCTTGTAGATTGAGTCCTACCTCACTAACTGCCTCTAATCCAGCCTCATTGACATCATAGAGATAGGATTTACAACAGACAGGAAAATCAGAGCAGATGACAAAATGGTGAATAATCACACAATACTGGGAATCATGGACTAGCCAAGTTGACACATATATTGTTGGGGGACACAATTCAATCCATAACATTCTACCCTTTGGCCTCCGAAAGCTCATGTTCTTGCCACATATAAAGCATTTATCTACCCCATCGTATCATAGCAGAGGTTTTAAAGCAATCCAAGTTCAAAATCCAAAAATTCCTCTTCATCTGTGAAATCTAGAATACAAGTTATCTGCTTTCAAAGTACAATGGTGGAAGAGGCACAAGCCAGACATCTCCATTACAAATGGGAGAAACTGGAAAGAAGGGATAGCAGGCACCAAGCAAGTCAACAGAACACATCACATTAGCCCTCAAGGCTTGAAAATAATCTCTTTTCTCTGAGACCATTTAGACAATGGCCCTGCCCTCCGGACTCTAGATATTGGCCAAACTCTCTGGATTCTGAGTGCAAGGCCCTAGGCTCTGGGCTTCAGCTGTGCCTTCCAGTCCCACTGGAACAGCAACTCTGCTCCCTCTGACTTGGGCGGCCACATTCTCCTAGTCCATCTGAGTGGTGACTCCACCCTTTGAGACTGAGGCAGCTCTGCTTCCTGTATTCCTTGTCTCTTCAGCTTTTGGTTCCAGTTCCATGGCCTCTCAGCCTCCCGATCTGCCTCCTGGATCTGCCTGCTGGGGTAAGTGTTCCAAAGCTCTTTAGCTCCACCATAAGTGCCTGAAGGCACCCCACTCTGCCAGTAAACTTCAGCTGGAAGGCACTCAGCTCTCTTGCTCCCTGGGTCTGCAAGACTAGCTCCACTGATAAATGCCTGGAGGCAACCCACTCCGCCAGGAGGCCTCCTGCGCAAAGGCACTCAGCTATCTTGCTCATGTGTCAGCTCTGGAGCTGCCTCATGCTGGTCTCCTGGTTCTGCTGCTGCTGGTTCTGTGCTGCAGCCAGCCCTCTGCTGCTGCTTTTCGCCATCTGCGCCATCTTCAGTGTAATAGCTTTCATCACTTCCTTCTGAGTCCTCACCAGAATTGTCTTTAATGTCCACAATTCCACAACAGTCTTTTCAAGGCAATCTAGGCTTTTTCTATTAGACCCTTTAAAACTCTTCCAGCCTCTAATCCATTTACAGTTCCAAAACTGCTTCCACATTTTAGGTATCTGTTAGAGCAGCACACAATCTCTTGGTACCAAATTCTGTCTTAGTCATCTAGTGCTGCTATAACATAAGTATCGCAACTGGATGGCTTTAGCAAAGAGAAATTTATTCTCTCACAGTCTAGGAGGCTATAAGTCCAAATTCAGGGCATCAGTGCCAGGGGAAGGTTTTCTCTCTCTGTTGGCTCTGGAGGAAGGTCTTTGTCATCAATCTTCCCCGGTAGAGGAGTTTCTCAGCCCAGGGGCCCCCAGTCTAAACGACACACTATTCTCCTGGCTCTTGTTTTTGGTGGTATGAGGTCCCCCTGTCTCTGTTCGTTTCTTTCTTTTATATCTCAAAAGAGATTGATTTAAGACATCTATAGGGTCGCTATGAGTCGGAATCGACTTGATGGCACTGGTTTTTGGGTAATCTTATATATTGAGTCCTGCCTCATGAACATCACTGCCTCTAATTTTACCTGCCTCATTAACATCATAGAGGTAGGATTTACAACACATAGGAAAATCAAATCAGATGACAAAATGGTGGATAATCACGTAATGCTGGAAATCACGGACTAGCCAGGTTGACAGTTATATTTTTGGGGAACAAAATTCAATCTGTAACAGGCTCCTCTACACTCCACCTGGTAGTTGGAGAAAAGGGAGAAGAGAGTTTCAAGTCAGAGGTTTCAGAAGCCATGCATGGGGATGGCAGGTTATCACTTCTCCTGCAAAATTTTGAGTAGAATTCAGTTACATGGCTTTCTTTACCTAACTGCAAGGGAAGGTAAAGAAATGTAGTCTTCTCGTGTACCCAAGAAATGATACAGGGTTTGGTGAACATGCATTATTTCAGCCACAGAGACATGCATGGACTGTAAGCACCTGTCTGTTACATTCATCATTGGATTTCCAGCACCTGTCACCATGCTCACTCAATGTGTTAACGATTAGTGGCCAACTTTCTATTAGCTATTTTAATAAATAAATTAGTATATTAAGACTACATGTACAAGATAAGATTCCATATTTAATTCTACTCTAAGATAATTTGAGAACAAATAAAGTTCTGTTGACTCCATTCATTTAGTGTTGCAAAAGGTAGTCATCCAATGCAAAGTCCCTTAGAAATGGTTTCTGTCAGAAAATTATAAGCAGCGGCAAAAACACCGATAGACTATCAGATGATATACACATTATAAAACACTCCATCTGAAAATACATCCAGTGATGTGAACTGATACTATGTAGCAAATGTGAACAACTTGAGTCAAGAAATAGAAATATGTACAATGTAAGCACCTTGAAGTAATCAAATGAGGAACCAGAAAACTGCTGCCCAAAATAGTTATAATACATTATGCCCCAAAAGGTGTTTTTACTGCAGTTCTCTCTGGAAAGAGCAAGCCCCTACTGAGAAATTATTTCTCTGAGTATACATATGTGTGTGTAAGGGTCCTTTAAGTTAAACAACCAGTAACTAATTCTCTAAAGGAGATTTCCAGCATCTCCTAACTTAAAAGTACAAGGTTGCTAGTGTTATTGACTGCAACATCTTCTGTATTGAACCAAATAAATTCTTAGAAAGTTGCATTTAAATTATAGCTATATGTATGGAGGTAAAGAACCCTTTCAGTATTAATTTGTATTTGTATTTGAAACTACTTGTTTAAATTATGGCCCAGTAGATAACACCACAATTACACAGAAAAAGAAGAAATAATTAGGTGCAATCCAGTGAAAAGTGGATAATGAATCCCGAAGGGAGCAAAGCACCTTTTAACAACATCTGAATTGAGTGTATACAAAACTGGAAAGGTAGTATTTTCTCCTCAGGAATCTGTTTATTCAGGGGACAGCCAAGGAGACTGAGGCAGCTGAATTGCTCCCACAAAGGTTTCTTGAGACTGGATCATGGGTGACACTTCAGGGAAATGGGGGAGATGTCACCTGGATGAAGGACCATGTGAAGAAATGTGGGATGGTTTCCAAGATTGAAGTGATGGCTTGGGAACTCGGCTTGATTTAGGGTGCCTGGAATGCTGTCCCTTTCCCCTGGTACATCGGTGGTTTTGGAATACAGCTTCCAGTAAGCAAGCCAATTTAAAATGTATTTTCTTCCATTTGGTATTCGTTGTTATTGTTAGGTGCCACTGAGTTGGTTCAGACTCATGTGACCCTATGTACAACAGAAGGAAACACTGCCTGGTCCCACACTATCCTCACAATTGTTGTTAAATTTGGTATTTAGCTAGTGTTTAAAATATATGACTTCACAAAAGTCCCTGGGTGGCACAATTGGTTTGTCCTGGACTACTAACCTAAAGGTTGGTAGTTTCAGACCCACAGACACATCCAGAGGCACCACAGAAGAAAGTCCTGGTGAACTGCTTCCTAAAGATTATAGCCAAGAAAACCCTATGGAGCAATTCTACTCTGTCACACATGGGGTCTCCATGAGTCAGAACTGACTCAGGGAGCCGGCTTTAAAGTGCATTATTAATAAAGTCCTGAAAGAGGTCGTGGTGATGGAAGGTCTGACATTGACACTCTTCTGGAAACCTGCGGATTTTCAGTTCCACCGCTTCCACACACCCCCTCGCAGTTCTCTGGACAGGTGCTCCTGATAAGATGCTTTGTTCCTGTGGGGCAAAGGACAGACTTTGGCGCAGGGAGACTCTAGAAGGATTCCAGCTTTGCACGGCTGTGTGGCCCACTATAGGTTCTTTCCTTTATCTCGGATACTTAACTCACTGAGTAATTCCGGGACATAAATGAGGTTATTCCTAAGGGCTGAGCACAGCGGCAGAGGCACATGTGGGACCTTTAGCGTGTGGGTCTGCGGGAATGGCAAGCCCACTAGTTAAGCCAAGGGGCCCGCAGGAGAGCCCGGTCAACTTCCCAGCACCTAGGTGTGCAGCCGCAGGTGCGCTCGCGCCGGGTTCCCCTCCGCCAATGGGCGAGCTCCTTCGCCCGGGGGGCGGGGCTGCGCGGCGTGAACTGGGTCGGGGACCGCGCCCCGGGCTCTGGGCCGGCTCAGCACAGCGCGTCCTTGGCTGCCTTCCCGCCCGGCGAAGGAGGAGGCGGAGGTGGCGGTGCAGACAGATTGAGCACTCGGCGCTCTCTCAGTCCCGCTCTCGGGAGGCTACGGGCGATTGGCTCCAGAAGAGAAGGGGCTGCCCGGCCCGCCGCTGCAGTAGCGGCGTCAGGCGAGTGCGGTAGCCGCAGACGGCGTCGGAGCCAAACTCTTGAGCAGGTCGGAGCGTCCCTGGAAGGAAGGAGCGAAGAGGCAGTTGGCGAGGAGACGCCGGAGCGGAGGGGCCTCGGCGAGGAGCAGCCCCGTAGTCCCTCTCCAGAGTCGCACAGGGACTGGACATGCAGGCAACGCCCCCCGGGGTCCGGTCGCCGCCAGGGAGCCCGCCGGGCGCACACTGGCGCAGAACAGAAAGCAGAGCCTCGAGCGAACAGGGCAAGATGAGCGGCGAGGGGGGCTACAATTTCAGGAGGATGGCGATTCGGCGGAAATGTAATCCCTCCTACCTGCTGACCGGAACGCCCCGACCCTGGAGCAGGCCTTCGCCTCACCTGGTCACTTACAGGGTTCAGGCTTCTGCGGTTGCCACAGGTAAGCGTCTGTTGGGCGGGGAAGCGCCATCACAGGTGAGGCACACGTCGACCGCCCTGTAGGTGTGCCCCTTCCACCGATTGCGGAAGGAAACTGCTGGGGAAGACTCCTTTCGAGCGGAGAGCAGGGCCACCCACGCCCTTACCGATTTTGTCTCTTCCTCCAAAGGACCTTGGGTAGGAGCGCGGCTAACCCTGAGCTTGCCTCAGAGGTCAGTTCTCGGAGTATTCCGGAAGTAAAGATAAAATTCTTTAAAAGAAAGAAAACGTTTTCTTAGGAATTAAGGCCCATTTTCTCCATACTGAATTTTAAGTTTCTTGGTTAAATTCCTGCTTTCGGCAGAACTCATGAAGAACTGGTACAGTGAGTGTGAGAAGGCTGATGTCCGTCCTGGTCCCGCAGCCTAGCTGTTGCATGACCTCGGACCAGCTGTACTAGTCCTCCTCGTTTTCCCTTTGGAAAGAGACGCATGACTTTCAGCCTGAGTGTGAAAAGCTGCACATTTCTCAGGAGGAAACACGTCCCTAATATGCAGAGATCGAATTCTTATTGCTGCTTTCGTAATAGTAAATTCAGATGCCAGTAATTAAGTATTTTGAGTTATGAATTCTTATCGAATCTTAGTACTGGCAGAAATCCTGAAGACTATTTTTAGTGGGTTTATTTAACACCACATCTTCCTCTTCGCCTTGTACATGCGTTCCGTTTTCCCGAGGCAGAGCTTGAAACTACCTAGAACACACCAGGGTTTATTTTCCCTCTGGTTTGCAAAGCTTTTTTTTTTTTAATTCCATTCCCTCCCCCCCCGCGCCCCTTTTTTGTGCTCCTATTAAGCCGTAACTAGAGATGTCTTTGTGTAGACCAGTTTATTTAAGCAGCAGAAATGCAAAAACTTTTTGTGTATTTTTTTTACACATTTTGTAATGATTATGCAAAGCTATTATGATGATTTAAACATATACTGAAACTTTAAAAATATTCCTTCTAGTCTTTGTTATGAAGGTAGTGGGCCTGGAACAGAAAACTTAATGGATGATGACTACTAACTCATAGCCACATTAGATAAGGATAGAAACTGTAAGAAAATATGTAAACAAGTAACCGAATTACAGTGCACTGGGCCTCAATTTCCTCATTTGCAAAATCAGGACACTGGTGAAATGATCTCTTAGATCTTTTCCCGATATAGGTGTGATTCCTTCTAAAATGAAGTACAGAAGAGCTGTCCCCGTTCAGGGAAGAGTGTTTGTCCTTGTCGAGTGAAAATGCTATGCTTTGTTTTGAAATTATTCATGCTTTATTTTTCAAAGTGTTTTATTTATGACTCAGTTTCTTAATTATTAGGAGTCCTTGTGGCGCAGTGGTTTAGCCCTCAGCTGTTAACACAAAGGTCAGTGGTTTGAACCTACCATCCGCTCCGAGGGAGAAAGATATAGCAGTCAGCTTCCATAAAGATTACAGCCTTGGAAACCCTGTGGAGCAGGGGAGTTCTACTCTGTCCTGTGGGGTCGCTGTGTGTTGGAATCAATTCAACAGCAAGGAATTTGGTTTTGGTTTGTTTTCAGATTGAGGGCAATGGAATCCAAATTCTTTGCATCATTGTTTTATAAAAAATCACCTTGGCTTAATTTCAAACGCTTCGAGTAGGTGAACAGAAGATGAAGTGGTGGCCTACGAGAAGTAGGGGGAGTGGAGCTGTTCCAGTCTGTAAGTCATTTCTACAAGGTGGCTGTGCTTATAGAAGGAAGATTCCTTTTTTCCTTTTCTATTCTTTTCTGATTCAAAGAGCACCCAAAAAAACCTTTCTTTTTTTGATGAAATCCTAACAGTAACTTTTCTAGGGCTTTTACATTGTCTTGATACTGTTCACTGCCTGAAACCCTTAAGTTATTGCTGCTCTTATTTTCAGAGTTGAAAAGTACTGTGTCTTCATAGGTAGCGTTGGTCCCTTTCCTATAATGGGATCTATAGCATCTGTTGGAGAATGATCTAGTGTCTTGGTATGTAGTCTTCAGCTACTGGGTGAGCACGTCGTGTTCAATTTTCAGATAGTGCTTCCTGCTTTGAATCAACTCTTCCTCCCTATTAAGGCTCATTGAACTATCATTATGTGTACATTGTATCCTCCCCCATCAAAAAGTAAACCAGATTTAAATTAAATTCCCAGGAAGCACAAATTCACAAAAACCACAAAATTTAAACCTAATACAGAGTGGCTGTTACTCAACTGATATGTTGCTTTCCCTATTAAAAAAGAAGGAACAAAAACAGGGGTCAAGAACTTTGCAGAGAATTCAACTGAGTGATGTGGACCATGTTCTTTGGTTATGAAACTTATGAAATTTAGAGTTCTGTGCATTTTGACCAAAAAATAATGAAAATAAGGCCTGCCTACTCCCATCTTCCATATATACCAAGTGTGAAGCTCCTCATCTAGATGAAGCAGAGAAGATAATTAAGACATAGACTTGGGGATCACATAGCACCCAAGTTCCTAATCCCTTTTCTATCACTAACTGTGCAAATTGGAACAAGTCTCATTTTTTCATCTGGACGATGGAGATAACAGTGCTTATATTATAAGACAGTTGGGAGGATCAAGCAAGTTTATATAGGTAGCTGTCTGACACAAAACAAGCACTCAATAAATGCTAGAGAGTAGCAAACTGCAGCGTCCCAAGAGTCTGGCACTAGGATTGGCACATAGGTGGCACTCTATAAATACTTGTTGAATGAAGGAATAAGCGAATAAATGCCCTCCTTCAATGGTGTTCATAATGGCTACTATTTTTTAAACACATATTGCATTCTGGTAACTGTGTTATGTGATACACACACAAATACGTATATGTATCAATTTATGTCACAACAGTCCTACTAGGTAGTTAGTATTATGCCCGTTTTATAGCTGAAAAAATAGGGACACAGGTGTTTAACTTTTGCAGAATCATAAACTGATAATTGGTTAGCCAGGATTCAAACTCAGGCGTGCCTGGCTTCCAAGGCAGTACTTTCACCACACTTCACGTTATGCAGCCTGTGATCTTTCTTTGGGAAATGAGGCATCTTCATTAGACCTCGTCCTAAGCAAGCAGATGAAAGTGTTGTGTGAGTACAGACACCAGACGGTCTTTAGGCACAGAAGGGGAGTGTTTTGACTATTGTGGTCCTGTGAATTACAGTTTAAAAGTCCAGAAGTCATCTTTCAAAAGTGTCTTTTCTCTTACCAAAAAATCATACATTCAAAGGAATATGATGTACATAAGTGTATATGTATATAAAATTTATATATGCGCGTGTGTGTGGAGCCCTGGTGACGCAGTGGTTAAAAGCTTGACTGCTAACCAAAAGGTGAGCAGGTCAAATCCACCAGCCACTCCTTGGAAACCCTCATGGGGTGGGTAGTTCTACTCTGTCCTATAAGGTTACTGTGAGTTGGAATCTACTTGCTCACAACGGGTTTTTGTTTTTTTTTGTGTGTGTGTGTGTATATACATACTGTCTTAGTTTCTTAGTGATGCCGTAACAGAAATACCACACGTGGGTGGCTTTAACAAACAGACATTTATTTTCTCATAGCTTGGGAGCTAGAAGTCTAAACTCGGCACAGGCTCTAGGGGAAGGCGCTCTCTTGGCCCACTCTGGGGGAAGCTGCTTGTCACAGCGTCTCTAACCCTGGTGTTCCTAGGTTCCCTGGCGATCCTCATCTGTGCTTCTGTCTTCCCCAGTTTGTGCTTGCTTGTCTCTGTGCCTCATCTGCTTTTTTTATATCTCCAAAGTTATTAGGTTTATGACACACCTTACACTGATGTGGTGTCATTAACATAACAAAGAGCTCTATTTCCATTAGGATTGCATCCACTGATACAGGGTTAGGGTTCCAACACATCTTTTTTTTTTTTTTTGAAGGGGGACGCAATTTATTCCATAACACACACACATGAAAAGAAAATATTGCTAAAATCTCTGATACCCCCTACTGGTATTTCTTTCCCCAGTTTTACCTTTTTTTTACCCACAAAAGCGCCCACTATTCTGAAGTTTGTTATTACTTTGTTTTTTGTTCAGCTCTACTACATATGTATTCCTAAGCAATATAGTTTTTTTAGTTTTGTCTGTTTTAAAATTTATGGAAGTATATGTATTCTTATGTAACTTGCCTTTTTTCACACTATTAAATGAGACCTCTGTGTTGAGGCAATCCAACCTTGCAGTCTCTGGGTTAAATTTAATTTGTTGATGGGTTATTGCTTTTCATGCACACTGCTGTGTAGGGTTTTTTAAATCAGCTAACTGTGGTAATATCTATATATCTTTGCTATTTTTTCTCTGTTTATTAATTGAGAGCACTGTTAAAGTCCCACTGTTGTTATGGATTTTTCCGTTTTCCCCTATAGTCCTATCGACTTCTGCTTTATGTTTTTGAGGCTTTTTTTTTTTTTTTTTGGATGTATTTAAATTTACATCCAATGAATTTCGTTTCTTTCTGTTGTACATAGGGTCACTATGAGTCGGAACCAACTGAACAGTAACTAACAACGACAACATTTACATTTAAGATTGTTATAACTTCTTGATGATTGGGGCTTTTATTGTTATGTCATAGTCCTCATTCTTAGTTGTGTTTGTCTAAAAGTCTAATTTGTCTGATATTAATTTAGCTATCCCATCTTTTTTTAAACTAGTATTTGCGTGGTATTTTTTGTCTTTTGTCCCTTTATTTTCAGTCTCCCTGTGCCGGTATGTTTTTAGATCTGCTGTATTATAAACAGGTTAAACATTGTTAAGTCTGATAGTGTGACTTCGGTGAGCTTAGTCCATTTATATAACTACTGATATGCTTGTATTTATTTATACCATCTTATTTTATGCTTTTTTTGGTCCAGCATTTTCTGTGCCTTTCCTTTATTTCCTGACCGTAATCTGAATATCCGAAGCCCTTGGGGCAGGGGCAGGGCAGGATAGTGTCTCTATGGAATGTTGTTTCCCCTGACTCCCATTCAGGGGGGCTCATTCCTTAGTGTTTTGGGAATCCTGAAGAGCCTGTATTGAGGATGCTTTTCTGGAGAAAATATGTGTTTGTTTCTGCCTCCTCTTTGATTTTTTGGCCAGGCATTTCCCTGACTTGAAGGTGATACAAAGTTGAACTCAGGCTTGCTTGACAAAAAAATCATCGTTTGTTGTTAATTTTTCGTCTTAACCTTGGCATTGTTCTACAGATTTTTCTCATCAGTTTGCTTTGACAGAAAGCAGATGTTTCCCAGGCCACCATTTTAACAAACTTGTAGCTTCTTCCAGGGTGAGGCAGTAGTGCTGGGGGGCCTCAGGTTCTGTTCTTATTTATTGCACAAGCCCTAGTCCTTAGTCGTTGGAGCTCTAGGTTCCTGGGAATGGCTTTGCACAGGGCAGCATGGGTTTACAAGTTAGATCATCCACTCAGGTTTACAATTTTTTTTTTCTTCTTTCTTTTAGCCACTGTGGACCTCCTTTATTTTCTTACGACCTCAGAGTACACTTACAGGTTTATTCGTTGTAATTTATTCAGCACCCGGGTGCTTTGCAGTGAAGGGCTTTTCACTTTATATACTTTGTAAGATTTCTGTAAGTAGTTCCTGTTCCCAGTTTTCACCTTGTTTGGAATACATACATTTTCAACTCCTACTTCAATATCCTGAGGACTAATTTCATCTTTGTTTTGGAAGGAGGGGTGAAAATTTGGGTAAGAGCAGTAAGAGTAATTACTATTGAATGCTGGCTCTGAACCAGGACTATCTGTATATTATTTCCAATTCTTATTTTTATGGCAGCCCTTCAAGATAGATGGTATTATTATCATTTTAGAAGTAAACCAAGTTTGAAAAATTCTAACTGTAATGCCCTACAAACTAGTAAGTGACAGAGGCATACTTGTAATACTAGCTCTTAAGTTTCACAGGGCTTTGAAAGGTAAAGAGCAAAGCAATAACAAAATGTCATATATGTTAGGCTAATATTTGTAACACTAATGAATGTATGCTTTTCAGAAAAAAAAGCAATCCTCAATATTACTGGAATCATTTTTAGACAATGATCTAAACAAATAATTTATTTAAGGATTTATAATAAAATGAGGATGTACATCAATATCCTTAATGTTTCTTAGAAGCTGCTTGAAGATGGCCTCTTGCAGAGTCCTTCAGAGGGTGTCTTAGTTTCCTAGTGGTTGGGGTCAGCCTGAGGCCACAGCTTCTCAACTTCCAGGGTACCTGCCCTTGGATTTCATCCTGGTCTAGTTAGGACTATATTGAAATTCTTTTCAACATGCATTTGCCAGAAAATTGATTGAAAAAGGATTCAAACATGATCCATTTAACTTTATTGATATGGTAAAAAACCCTGTTGCCATGGAGTTGATTCCAACTCATAGTGACCCTGTAGGACAGAGTATAACTGCCCAATAGGGTTTCCAAGGGGCACTTAGTGGATTCAGACTGCCGACCTTTTGATTAGCAGCTGAACTCTTAACCACTACGCCACCAGGGTTTCCCTGGATACAGTAGTAGTGTGGGATTCAGTAGGTTTTGACAGGAGCTTTTGAGTCTATAGTTTTAAAAAGTAACACAGGTAATTCTGATATCTGGCAGGTTTCTGAAGGCCATTCTACTGGCTGTAGCAGAATTACTTAAGAGCTAATTAAAAATTCCCAGATTGCCCTAGATGTGATGACTCGGAATCTCCAGTGGTAGGGTTAGAGAAGCTGTATTTTTAACAAACATCCCAGGTGATTATGATGCATGACCAGGCTCCCGAACTACTGTTTGTTCTCAAACCTGGGTAAATCCCACTTTGGTCTTGAGCAAAAGATTGGTGGTTTGAACCCACTGACAGCTCCTTGGGAGAAGGATGTGGCAGCCTGCTTCCATTAAAATTACAGCCCTGGAAACCCTGTTGGGTAGCTCTACTCTATCCTATAGAGTCTCTGAGTTGGAATTGACTTGATGGCATTGGGTTTGGTTTTGAGCACAGACAACCAAGATTTGCTCCAGCAAAGCAAATTAACACTTAAGACTTTAATAAACTTCAGTTAACACTTCATCTGGTGGTGGCCACTGCTTTATTTCAAGCCCACTTCTCTCACCAGCAAGGGACTCTGGTGGCACAGTGGTTAAGCACTCGCCTGCTAGCTGAAAGGTTGGCGGTTTGAACCCCCCAGCCACTCGATGGGAGGAAGATGTGGCAGGCTGCTTCCATAAAGATTAACAGCCTTGGAAACCCTATGAGGCAGGCAGTTCTCTTTTCTACGAGCCAGAATTGACATGAAAGCAATGAGTTTAGTTTTGGTTTTTCTCTCACCAGCAATATTGCTATCTACTCTACATCAATTTTCTTAAATCTGGATATGGATAATGTCCTTCTCATAGAAACCTTCCATGGCTTCCCTATTGTTGATGTCAGTATTGATATATTCTCTATTCAAAATTGATAACCTTAGTGACTTTGGTTATTTTATTCAGTTAAACTTTACCAGTAGCTCCTCACAAAGCACAGAGATACACCTTTTACAATTCATGTAAATGTTTAATATTATTTTAATTATTAAAGCTGGACTAGTCATGCATTTACTTTGGCCACGTCATCAGGAAAGACCAATTACTAGAAAAAGACATCATGTTTGATAAAGTAGAGGGTCAGTGAAAATGAGAGAAACCCTCAATGGGATGGATTTACGCAGCCGCTGCAACAACACAGTAGTCCCCCCTCATCTACAGTTTCGTTTCTGCGGTTTCCGTTACCCGCTGTCAGCTGCTGTCGGCAGTGCTTATGGTTCAAGTAATCCTTATTTTTACTTAAAATGGCTCCAAAGTGCAAGAATAGGGATGCTGGCAATTTGGATATGCCAAAGAGAAGCCATAAAGTGCTTCTATTTTATTACTAGTTATTGTTATTAATCTCTCACCGTGCTTAATTTATAAATTAAACTTTATCATAGGTATGTATGTAAAGGAAAAACGTGGTATACATAGAGTCTGGTACCAATGATCATGAACTGATACAGGACCAGGCAACGTTTTGTTCTATTATATGTAAGGTCATCACGAGTCGGAGCCAACTTGATGGCAGCTATCAACAACAATGGTCATGCATTGGTCACACTTCAAAAATCGTGTGTGTTTGTTTTCAGGAATAAATTTGGAATCATTGGCAGGGCATTGCCTAGAATTAGTCATCTGTTCTCGACTTGGAGTTGACAGTGTGGACATTAGTACCACATACTGTGTATTATTACTGTATTTTTATTGCTTAAGCAGGAGCAGAGTGAAAACAAACCCAGCTGCCGTGCCCCTTTTACACACACACTCGTTCACTGGAATTAAACTCTCAAGGTCACCAGTTTGCAGCATTTGTGGAAACTAGGGAGCTGCTGCAATTCTAGGACTGCACCAAGATGAGATACGGCCTTGTTGCAAACAACCCAGCCTGCTCTGCAAGACTGGAGCTTTCCCTGGGGCCTCGGGCAGGATTTTGTGTTAGGCCATGGGTTAATAGTAGCCTTAAAAAGTGCAAGGATTTTTACAATCAGTGTATTTCTGTTTTTAAAGTATATGTCAGTTGGTGTATTTAGGAGGGGAAAAATAAGTGTACAGAACCAAATGAATTATACTCCACCTGAAAAATACTGAGGGGCTGTCGTTTATGATTACAAGAGCAATGAAGTTTAATGTATGGGAAGTTAGCAAATTAGATTATTGTCAAATTCTGTTTAAAGTACTGGTTTAAAACCCTCAGTACAAAAATAAAGCTTATAAAAAGTTCTTTGTTTCCTCTGCAGAAAGTTGATCAACATGTAACATTTTTTCCTAAATCATGCTGCCTTACTGCTGTCATTGATGACCTACTAATATGCTAAGCAGTGTTGGAAATCCAAACACCTTGACCTTGAGTAACTCCCATCATAGAAGAGGAATTTAGATGCATAATAACAGAACATAAGGAAGGGTTGGGTTTAAGAGGAATGATCTGAGTGGTTGTGGTTCAGCAGACAGCACACTTTTGACTCTGCTACCTCAGCTTTAGAGAAGACTGAACATTTGACCTGGCCTTCACGGCCACCCTGAGTCTGTGGCTGCTGGTTTATGCATCTGGTTGAAGCAGCAAGAAATCCATACCAGGTTGAAAAACAATTTCACTTCCAAGTTCCATTCAGAGTCCTAAGCCAAGGAGTATTTCTGTGTTTTCTATATCGTGCATCCTTCATTACAAAGTTCACCTCCTATGATGCATCTCTTTTTTTTATCCTATTAAGCCAGGGGTCTTTCATTCCTTCAAAAGATATTTGAATGTCTATTGTGGACCACGCACTGTGTTAAACCAAAAAAAAAACCCCGTTGCCATGAAGTTGATTCCAACTCATAGCAACCCTATTGGCCAGAGCAGAACTGCCCCATAGAGTTTCCAAGGAGCTCCTGGTGGATTCAAACTGCTGACCTTTTGGTTAGCAGCTATATCACTTAACACTATGCTGCTAGGGTTTGTTAGGGCCCCTAGAAGTCAAGGAGAGAGGAATATGCTATGGTGGCTTAAAGTGTGAGCTCTGAAGTTAGAATGCCTGGGTTTGATTCCTTCTCTACTACTAATTAGCTGGGTGACTTTGGGCAAAACACT
Source organism: Loxodonta africana (assembly GCF_030014295.1). Classification (NCBI taxonomy): domain Eukaryota; kingdom Metazoa; phylum Chordata; class Mammalia; order Proboscidea; family Elephantidae; genus Loxodonta; species Loxodonta africana. Next base: position 106,452,992 of record NC_087345.1, on the reverse strand, counting down.
TAACCTCTTTTTGACTCAGTTTATTCATCTATAAAATGGGGATATTAATATTACCCATGTCATGGAGTTGCTGGGAGAATAAAACGAGTTAATATTCTTAAAAGGCTTAGAACGGTGCCTGGAATAGTAATTGCTATTTTTCAGTAATTTTTTTGGGAATAGCATAGGCACTGTCCTCATAGTCTGAGGTCCTTTTGGCATTTTTTGCTTATGTCTCATCTACCACTTGTCTTACTGAGTGGTGATTGGTTATTTATAAGGTACCAGGCACCTGCTGAGCACAAATCACTGCCGAGATGTAAGCACTTCGTGACATGTGTCTTTCCAACTCCTTTCCCCTTAGCCTTCCTCTTTTCCTCAGTCCGGAAACCCTGGTGGTATAGTGGTTAAGTGCTATGGCTGCTAACCAAGAGGTCGGCAGTTCAAATCCACCAGGCGCTCCTTGGAAACTCTATGGGGCAGTTCTACTCTGGCCTATAGGGTTGCTATGAGTCGGAAATCGACTTGACTGCAGTGGGTTTGTTTGTTCCTTAGTCCCTGCCAAAGCTGCCTTCTGCTGCTGATCTCCTTCAGTCTTTTCTTCTGTGTCCGAGCCCCCTTTGATGTTGGAAAACTTCTCTAAAGCCTGAATTTCATCACAGAACCACCCTCTGTCTTGCTCCCTGACTGACCCCTGGCTTTCTCCCCAAAGCACTGGTATCGTGGTGACTTCACAGGCAATTGCTCGTCTTCCATGACCCACATGTCTCCTGGCCAGGACCAGAGGTCAGCCCTCTCCTGGCTCACCCCAACTATTTCTAGTCTGCCTCCTAGAAGAAAATTCCCTTGCTTTCACTTTTGCCAACAACCTAAATTTCTTCGTGTTTCTTCACTGTATTAGCCCTGCCAGTCTCTAACTCTGTAGTAATCCACCACCCCTTATGGCCCCCTCAAAGCCCACTTAAGGGCTTAACAAATATTGAGTGAATGGAAGAGCCCCAAACTAGTTGGCACATTTTGGTTCAACATAAAGAATTTTGCAATAATCAACACTGTCAGAAAATGAAAATTGGGTTCATCCAGTGGTCATGAGTTCCTTATTAGTGAGGACGGTCAAGGAGAAGCCAGATGATTTAGTGGCTGTGCTGTAGAGACTAGATATCAGATGTGACCTTTTCTGACCTGTAATCCCAACTTGCAAACTACACGGTTTAACATCAGTGGTTTCCAGCTTTCCTTCTTTGTCTACACATTCACATGCTCCCATAAGCAATGTGTATCAGTTTTGTTTGGAAATGTATTGGGAAGGTGTGAGAATAGTATGCTTCATTCTCCTTGAGATGTAACAGATTAGATGATCTCTATATCCCTGCTAGTTTAGCAATTCTGATTATTCCCGGCATCCTTTCTAACACTGTGATACGTTTTGACCTCAGAGTGTATTGAGGTAGGTAGTATCAATATAGTCATCCTTTTGGTGTATGTGGAAACCCTGGTGGAGTAGGGATTAAGAAGTACGTCTGCTAACCAAAAGGTTGGCAGTTCAAATCCACCAGGTGTTCTTTGGAAAAGGTATAGAGCAGTTCTCTGTCCTGAAGGGTCGCTATGAGTTGGAATTGACTCAACAGCAACAGGTTATTGGGAAACCTGTTGGGAAACCACTTTAATTTTTCTAATTAACTAATAGTTACGTGTAGCATATATATATATATTTACTCTTGTTTTTAACATCTTAGTGCAATAAAAGGGGCATAAGCTGTATTGCCCAAAGATGCTATCCAATGTGGAAGAACTCACAAGACTAGCTACAGAATGGAGAACTGACTGGTGTGATAATTAGAGCACCTCTTTAGCTCTTTTACAGAAAGTGGTAAATAGGCTGCCTGCTGTGAAAACAGTGAATAGAAGGGGAAGAGAAGGAGTCAGGAGGAAGCAAGGAGGAAACTGCTGATCATGGTATTCATTGTTCAGAAGTCAGCATGGTGCCCAGTATAAGCTCATTTTCATTGAGAGTGAACGCCTTTTCCAAGTTTTGGAACCGAGGGACCAAAACTGTGTATTTTGTTAACCTGGAGATTTGCTATAGCAATATTGTGGGCATTGGGGAGGTAGAACATAGAAATGGAAAAGTAAAGTTATTCACATAACCCCATCTTCAGTGGGCAGCTGTCTTCATGTCATTTAGTCATTAAAGCTTCCCGGTGAGCCAGCAGGGCTGGGGTGAGATACTTCTCTTTCTCATGGTCTTACTGATGGTGGTTAGTCTCTGTAAACTTCAGGAAAATTGTATAGCACTGACACATTAAAAGTCCTTATTTCAGAGTATATTCATTCCTTCAGGTCTTTTGTTAGTGGTCTATTTCTGGCATAGATTCCTGGTTTCCACTGCTATTTATATATTTTTTAAATCTGTAAGGGAGATTTTTATTGTCATTCCTTGCTTTTGGTCTCAAAGCCAGTTCTTTACCTTTACCAGTTATTGCACATGCTGTGGTGACTTAGAAAAAAGGCGTTGTTATAGACTTTTGGAGGTGCTTTATACTTCATATCTGCTTGTTTTTCTTTATTCACAACCCCCCCGGTAGATTTAGAATATAATTTCCCTTTTGTTTTAGTCATCTAGTGCTGCTATAACAGAAAAACCATAAGTGGGTGGTTTTAACAAAGAAATTTATTTCTTCACAGTAAAGCAGGCAAAAAGTCCAAATTCAAGGTGTCAGTTCCAGGGGAAGGCTTTCTCTCTCTGTCGACTCTGAAGGAAGGTCCTTGTCCTCAATCTCTGCCCGGCTGAGGGGCTTCTCAGGCGCAGGGACCTCAGGGTCCAAAGGATGCACTCTGCTCCTGGCACTGCATTCTTGGTCATATGAGGTCCTCATCTCTCTGCTTACTTCCCTTTCCGTTTATCTCTTGAGAGAGAAAAGGTGGTGCAGGCCACACCCCAGGGAAACTCCCTTCATGCTGGATCAGGGAGGTGACCTGAGTAAGGGTGGTATTACAGTCCCACCCTAATCTTTTTAACATAAAATTACAAGAAAAAATGGAGGACAACCACACAATACTGGGAATCATGGCCTAACCAAATTGACACATATTTTTGGGGGGACACAATTCAATCCATAACACCTTTATTAATTTTTTCCTTCTAATATATTCTATTTGCTCCTGTGTTAAGTGGCTCAACCTTTTAGTGTAGATCTGAAAAGCTTAACTAATAAAATTTCCAGAGTTTGAAAACCTTCTTTCAATTTCTAAAAGTTAATACTGAAAATTAAGTCTTAAATGCCCCTTCTTAATGAGGCCTTCTTATTTAAATTTGGAAATCCCCAGTTACATACTCCCTTCCTCACTTTTTCTTCACAACACTTATCAGTAAGTCTGTTTTACTTATTTTCTTCACCGCTTCCCTCCCACACATATGCTAAACTCCACAAGAGCAGGAGTTTTTGTCAGTTGTATTCTCTTTACCAAAGGCAGGGTACACTCAGGATTCCCAGGAGGGAGACTGCCAGCCTTGGGCTGGGAGCTTATTCCAGTGACTGGCCTATGCGACAGAAGAGGGAGTGAGGTGTATTTGGGGGTGGGTGGTGAAGGTGAGCACAAGACAGACATAGAGGTGGGTACTAGGCCTGGGCCTTTTGCACGTGAACATTGATGGCAGCAGCAGTAGAGACATGGGCTGCTGTTTTGATAGGAACAGGTGGAATCTGAGCATGGAATCAAACTGCCTTAAGAATAAGGTAGTGACAAGAGTTGGTGTGAGGCCTGCGATTCATAAAAATGAAAGCTATTTATACAGAGACTTTGTTTATCACCTCCTATAGTAATTTGGTGCATCACCTTAACATGAAGATAAACCTTTATGTTAGCATCATGAGTGTAGTGACTTTACCTGTCTTGTTCCCTGCTGTATCTCCAACCCCTAGAAGAATTCTTGCCTAGTATTAAAAAAAAAAGTATTAGATGTCAGTAAATACTAACTGAATGGATGAATGAATGGAGTGAATGAAATCCTGTATTGAGTGATACATTTTCAAGGTGCTTATTTTATGCCAGTCCTAGTTTACACACAAGCCTTATTACCTCCTGACTGCCTTAAGGTTTTCATTACTCTTTATTTTTCCAAAAAGGATTCCTTTAAGTTTCCTCGATATATTTGGGAAACCCAGGTGGTGTGGTGGTTAACAGATAATGGCTGCTAACCAAAAGGTGCTCTATCCTGCAGGATGGAGGATCTCTCTGAGTTGGAATCGACTCAATGGCACCTGGTTTGGCTTGGTTTGGTTTTTTGATACATCTGAGAGATGATTCAATTTAAAAGTGCGTTAACTATAACTTTCAGAAGTATATCTGTTTTGTGTAACAAAACATCCTCTAATAGCTATTGAAGTTAGTTACATCAGCATTGTTTCTTTGGGTCTAAATAAAAAAAAAAAACCAAACCCACTGCCGTCGAGTCGTTTCCGACTCATAGCGACCCTATAGGACAGAGTAGAACTGCGCCATAGAGTTTCCAAGGAGCACCTGGCAGAAATACGTCTCTAGAAATCTCTGTCATGGGTTTGGGAGATAAGTAATGAAAAAAATCCTTTGGCAAAACAAAGGGATTGGCTATTTGATAATATGTTTAGGGCTGAATTACATAACAAGCTGGGCCCTTTCCTTTGTTTTTCTAAGGTTCTTTACACACTTCGTTCCTTACCAGTGCTTTTAATTAATAGACATTCTGAAACTTTCTGTCTAAACTTGTAAGATGGAGGAGAATCTTAAACACTGGTAATTGTTCTGACCGTGTTAGCTTTCATTAGACGCCACTTACCCACAGAAAAGTTGGTTACCTTGCAACTGTAAAACAAGTGAGCAGTAATAGTTGCCATACAAAAAGCTTTTTACAGCAGGAATATTGAAAATCATTTCTTTTTCCCTCTCCAAATGTGTAAATTTCATGTACATGAAAATAATTTTAATTTTGTAAGCTAAATTAATTTCTTAGCTCTTTAGAAATTAGTCTGGCCTTTTTAGAGAAGAAAGCTTTAATTTCACTGTCTTCTTCAGAAAGGTCATTTCCTTCACGTAAAAGAGGATTTTTGTGCATCTGGGCCCACTGTGTGGTTTCTTTGTGGGATGTAATTAACTTAATTGCCTTTTCAGTGGTTCATACTAGGAAGATGGGAATATATAACATCAGATCAAACTGTTGTAGATACTGACATTTAGAACATGATTAACTTGTGAACAAGGTTTGAATTTATTCAGATGCAAAAATCTGCACAATGTTGAGGCAACATATGGTGTTTTCACTGAATTTTGTCTACGTCCTGACTGTATAAAGCCACAGTAGTTAACAAGATAAAAAAAAAAATCAAACATAATGGTGGATAGTAGAAATTTCTGTAACTTTATTTGTTTAAATGGGGTAGACCTACTTGAGAGATCTAGTTAGGTAGTTACACAGGCCTGGGTTTAAATCCTATTTCTGCCATTTCATAGCTTTGGGAGAGTAATTTACCTTCCCTGAAGCTGTTTCTTTATAAAATCAGGATAGTGAAAGTATTTTTTTAATAGTGTTGTGAAGGATTAAATGAAGTAATGCATGTAAAGCCTGATCCATTTATATATTTAAAAAACAACAACAAAAAAAAAACCCCCGTTTCTGTCAAGTTGATTCCCACTCACCGTGACCTCCTGGGACAGAATAGAACTGCCCCGTAGGGTTTCCAAGGAGCTGCTGGTGGAGTTGAACTGCTGACCTTTTGGTTAGCAGCAGTAGCTCTTAACCACTGCACCACCAGGGCTTCATTTACATATTTAGTACTCAAGAATCTAATCTACAAGTTAAATACAAGGAAACCTGTGAGAGCCAAAACTTGATAGGACTGCCTTGTTTTTCCAGGTCTTGAAAGTTTTCTGTCTTTGACAGCTGCAGCCCTACCACTTTTCTATTGCTTGTTTTAGTGGAAAATGTTTGAGTTTTTCTTCTCTGACAGGTTTCTGCCTTACACAGATTCTGGCTTTCACAGATTTTGCTGTATACACGTTGCGTGTGAGAGAAAGAATGTGTGCGTGTGTGTGTGTGTGTGTATGTTCGTGCGCATGTATCTGACTTGGCTAAATTGGAATTAGCCCAGGCCTTTTTAAGGATGTTTGATAAAACTTTTATGTAGCCATTACCAAAACTTCACTAGACACTGTTGTAGGGGAAAAACATCGCAAAGTTTAGTAAAGCAAAAAGAAAATCTTATTCGGCATGTATTCAAAAAGACAAAAGTGGGAAGCGGACAAGCATGCTGCCAGAGATAATGTCTGCCTGAATCCAAGGAAATGTTACAGAATGAGCAAGAATGGGAAAACAGACAAGCATGCTGCCACAGCCAAGTGTGTCCAAGTCCAAGGAACATTACAGAATAAACAAAGAATGGGAAAACATATAATCATGCTGCCACAGCCATATCTGTCCCAGTCCAAGGAAGGTTACAGTGTCATCAGTATATATTAACATTACAAAGGGGCAAAACCATAGAAAGCTTCACCTTTTCACAGATTGACTAGAAACTGTGATCCTAACTTTGAATTGTCTTTCTTAAGGATCATTGATAGAGGTTTCAGTAAAGATAGTCAGGAGGGTCTTCACTGGTCCAACAAATTTCTATTCACTATATGTTAACAGAAAAAGTTAAGAACGGGATGTCTTTTGTGTTCTAGTTTATGTGCAAGTTTCTCTAAAAGATATTTTCCAAGATTATTGTCTTTATCTCAGGGCCCAATTGATGTGTCCTTGTGAGTCCTTGTGAGCCCAGCTCCAGCTGGGTCACGTTCTCTATGCCGAAGGACAGGGAATAATGACTGCAATATTATTTCCTAAATCAATACCTATGGTAGAACTAGTAAATTCCGGATAAAAAGATGTTTTCATTTGCTCCTAGTACCTTGCAAAGTGAAGCTATATTAACATGTAGTATGAATTTTCTTTTACCCTTTCGGATGTTTTGCATTTAACCAGTATCTTTTCATTTTCATTAAAAATGAAATATCTTTTTTAGACACAGTCCTGGTATTAATATTGTACATTATTTCATGTATCTTCCTGTGTATCACATATCCATTCCATATACCACCGATACAGTCTTTGTCACTTTGAAACTTATTTTTTCATAATGTTATTTCTCTAGTGCCAACTATGGAAATATAGACATGAGTCCTTGCACCTTCTTTCTCATCCTAGAAAGTAATATGCTATACATTTCCAAATCTGTTTCTGCAAAGCAAGTGAGAATTTATTATTTTCTAAAATGAAAAAGGAAGGTGCAAGGACTGCAGGTTCCTGGGTGTTGCAAACAATTTGCGCTCAGCTATTAACCGAAGGGTTGGCAGTTCAAACCTACTCAGCAGCGAAAGGCCTGGCAATCTGCTACTGTAACAGATTACAGCCAAGAAAACCTTATGGAGCTCGGAGCTCAGAGCTCAGTTCTACTCTGTAAGGCACAGGGTTGCCATGATTCAGAATTGAATCAATGACAATGGGTTTGGTTTAGCTTCAATTGTTGTTGTTGTCAGGTGCCGTCGAGTCGGTTCCCACTTATAGCGACCCTGTGCACAATAGAACGAAACACAGCCCAGTCCTGAGCCATCCTTACAATTGTTGTTATGCTTGAGCTCATTGTTGCAGCCACTGTGTCAATCCACCTCATTGAGGGTCTTCCTCATTTCCGATGACCCTGTACTCTGCCAAGCATGACGTCCTTCTCCAGGGACTCACCCCTCCTGTCAATAAAAAAAAGTCGATAGCACTGTGATATTCTGTTGCAATCCATTGGGTTTTCATTGACTAGTTTTTGGAATACATTGCCAGGCTTTTCTTCTAAATTGTCCCTCAAAGCTGTCTGCCATGGGTGTTCCTGCTGGTATTTGAAATACTATTGGCATCGCTTCCAGCATCACAGCAACATACAAGCCACCATGGTATGACAAACCGACAGCGCAGAATCAAGCAGCGTTTCATTATGTTTACATGCAAGGTTACTGTGAGCTGGAGCCAAGTGGACAGCAACTAACCACAAAAATAGCACCGCACGTCCATAGATCGCACTTGGGAAAACAGTAACGCTTAGGAAACAAACCCAAGCCGGAAAAGGAAATGGTCTGTGCTGTTAAAATAGTGTTGAGAGCTCTGCGCTTTATTCGTGTAGCCTTCACTTAACAAGCTCTTTAATAAACTTGATTTTAATTGTTTTCAGAGCTCATGGCAGATGAAAAGTCAAATCAGGAGAGGCTCACGAATGGATCTGGGGGGAAGTGGTAGCAGGAGGGTGCTTTTAGATGCAGACCCGGCCAGTCACAGAAGTGATGTCTCACAACCTGACATCAGGAGTAGAAGAAATTTAGAATTATACCACCCATTATTTCAGTAATGAATATTCACAATGTTAAAAAAAAAAGAAGTTCGGCATTGATGAAGGCAGGGTTAATTATTTACTAGGCATTTCAACCAAGATATTTTTCAGTCGTAGGCTAAATACTGTAATATAATAGAAATAGCATTCTGGTCATTAAACAACAAACCTGGGTGGTTGTTCCCCCCGCCCCGTCTCTAGATGTGTGCTTTAGACAAAATAGTTGAAACTTATCTTTTTTTTTTCCTAATTAAACAAGAAGAAACTAAATCACTTCAGAGCCCTGGAAAGCAGTTGGGAACTATAGTGCTTACTAGCCTGTGTGAGAGCTTCTGTCTTCTGGAAAACAGTAAGTGAGTGCTTTTCATACGGAGCTGAGACCCACTCTTCTTTCTCCCTCAGGCATGCACATGGGCTACCTAGTTTTGGTTGGTGGCTTGTTAGTCCAGGTGGATGTCTAGGTAGATTTTTTCTTTTTTAGTAAAATATTATTAAGGATAGAGAGATTATATGTAGTGTTAACTTATTTTATGGTAGATAAATGTATAAGGCAACCAGACATATCACAAGCCATTGTTCTGCCCACTGCCATCTGTGTAAATATAATCTGCGTCAGTTCTTTTAGAGATTTACTGCAGCTGATACCCTGTTTATGTACAGTTGGCTAGTAGTCCTCTGTTTTTGTGGTAGGTTTAGTTGGAAATAAACTCTCTGTCCCTACTAGTTAAAGAGCAAAGCTCACTGAACCATCAGCCCTGGGATGTAGTAATAGTCAGTGGTTCAGCTCATTCCATGTCTCCAGCTAGTTTTAAGCAAAGACATTATCTTCAGGGCTCAGTCCTTGTTTGTAAATTGTCATATTTCTCACAGTTTTGCTCTTCATTATGACTAACAAAAGGGTTTGTGATAAACAGAATGTCAAGAAGAAAATCTAGTATTCTTGAAGAACATAGTATTAATTGTCAGCTGCTGTCCCAGTCAGCCCTTGACTCATGGCAACCCCTGCACAACAGAACAAAACAGTCCTGTACCATCTCTGTGACTGGTTGTGGATTGGACCGTTGTGACCCACAGAGTTTTCACTGACTGATTTTCAGAAGTAGAACCCCAAGCTTTTCTTCTTAGTTGGTCTTAGTCTGGAATCTCTGCTGAAATCTGTTTAGCATCATAGCAACACCCAGACCTCCACTGACAGACGGGTGGTAGCTGCTCATAAGGTGCATTGGTTAGAAATTGGGTCTTCCACATGGAAGGTGAGAATTCTACCACAGTATTGATAGTCATCAACAAGTGAATGATACAGCCTTCAAGTTGAGTTTTTTGCATTCAGTTATGATGGAATTTTGAAGAAGGAACACTATTCGAAAGGGCCTAGAACAAATAGCATACTAAATTGAGATTTTTAAAAAAATTGACAAGCTGACTGACTGTTGGGGTGAAAAAGCTTTGTTTTTTTTTTTTTTTTTTTTCCTGTTAAGTTCCACAGAACTCTGCATCAAGCAGTGATTTTTGACAGAGAAATTTTCTCCCTTCAAAATACTTAATTATGACACGGTATGACATGAGGTGAAGATAAGATGAAGAATGGGTGCGTTACCTCAGAATTCAGGAGAAATGTTTGCCACCCTTTTAAGAAGGGTGTTGTAAACTTGTAACAAATTTGTAAATGCTTTTCTACCAAACTATTTAACAAAATATTTGGAATGGTGATTGATGCTGTAAATAAAACTAGAATTAAAATTTCTTATGTAGATACGTTTGACTTATTAGGACATCTTTTTCAGGAGCTCAGCAAGTTGAGACAGAAGAGCAAGGGTCAGTGATGAGTAAGCGACCATGCAGATATGTACCTTCCTCTACCTTTTACCAGTTGAGGACTTTTGGGTGTGCTTGTGAATTGGCCATAGAAGAATGTGAGACAAGTGGGGTGTGAAGGTGGTTCAAAGGTCCTTAGAGAGATAGGAAAACCTGCTCTTGCCATAGTGAGATTTAATAAAGAAAGATTTCTGTTTAGAGAAATCTCAGTCTGTCTAGTCCTTACAGGGGGAAAAAAAAATCCTCTAAATGGAATACAATATTCATAACTCTTTTAAAAATAAGTCTTTACATGTTTAATATTTATAAATGCCTATATTGAGATTTTCATTTTATTTTACTATTTTTGTAATGTAAATAGGTTTTCAGGAAATTTGAGTTTGGTTTAAATAAGTTTAACTTTTGACCATTGTTTAGGAATGATTAGATTGCAAATTGGGGGTTGCCTCTAGTACAATGGCTTTTTATATGGAGAAGGACTAAAGGAAAAATCTCTGTGATAAGAATATTGAATAAATTAAAAAGCTAGAAATAGAACTACCATACATACGATCCAGCAATCCCACTCCTTGGAATACATCCTAGAGAAATAAGAGCCTTTACACGAACAGATAAGTGCACACCCATGTTTATTGCAGCACTGTTTACAATAGCAAAAAGATGGAAGCAACCAAGGTGCCCATCAATGGATGAATGGATAAATAAATTATGGTATGTTCATACAATGGAATGCTACGCATCGATAAAGAACAGTGAGGAATCTGAAATGTTTCATAACGTGGAGGAACCTGGAAGGCATTATGCTGAGTGAAATTAGTCAGTTGCAAAAGGACAAATACTGTATAAGACCACTATTATAAGAACTTGAGAAATAGTTTAAACTGAGAAGAAAACATTCTTTTGTGGTTACGAGAGGGGGAAGGGAGGGAGGGTGGGAGAGGAGCATTCACTAATTAGATAGTAGATAAGAACTACTTTCGGTGAAGGGAAAGACAGCACACAATACAGGGGAGGTCAGCACAATTGGACTAAACCAAAAGCAAAGAAGTTTCCTGAATAAACTGAACGCTTTGAAGGCCAGCGTAGCAGGGGTCTGGGGACCATGGTTTCAGGGGATGTCTAAGTCAACTGGCATAATAAAATCTATTAAAAGATTCTGCATCCCACTTTGAAGAGTGGTGTCTTGGGGTCTTAAACGCTAGCAAGCAGCCATCTAAGATGCATCGATTGGTCTCAACCCACCTGGATCAAAGGAAAATGAAGAACACCAAGGACACAAGGCGATTACGAGCCCAAAAGACAGAAAGGGCCACATGAACCAGCGACTACATCATCCTGAGACCAGAAGAACTAGATGGTGCCCGGCTACAACCGATGACTGCCCTGACAGGGAACACAACAGAGAACCCCTGAGGGAGCAGGAGAGCAGTGGGATGCAGACCCCAAATTCTCTTAAAACCAGACTAATTGTCTGACTGAGAAAAGAAGGACCCTGGTGGTCATGACCCCCAGACCTACTGTTGGCCCAGGACAGGAACCATTCCCAAAGCCAACTCTTCAGACCTGGATTGGACTGGGCAATGGGTTGGAGAGGGATGCTGGTGAGGAGTGAGCTTCTTGGATCAGGTGGACACTTGAGACAATGTTGGCATCTCCTCCCTGGAGGGGAGATGAGAGGGTGGAGGGGGTTAGAAGCTGGTGAAATGAACATGAAAAGAGAGAGTGGAGGGAGGGAGTGGGCTGTCTCATTAGGGGGAGAGTAATTGGGAGTGTGTAGCAAGGTGTATATGGGTTTTTGTGTGAGAGACTGACCTGATTTGTAAACTTTCACCTAAAGCACAATAAAAATTATATAAAAAAAAGAATATTGAATAAGATCTGTAGTTTTTGTGGTACTGAAAATGGTAGTTGGAAACATACTTTATTTCATCTATAGGCCTTTATGCATTGGTTATTTTGGAACTAATTTACACATCTCATGTGGTCAGATGAATAGTCATTTTGGGAATTAGGCATAATTTGTGACTGGAATTTGGGCTATGCTGTGAGTTGAAGTTATGAAACACGTTATTATAAAATTTCCTTGTTAAATACAGATTCAAGAAAGCCCCTTATGTAAGGACCTTCTGCCTGTGGATCATCATTTAATCAAGTGATTGAAGGGAAAAGCATCAGTAATGGGGCAAATGGAATTCAAGGAACGACTAAGGATCCAGCTCAGAATTACCCATTGCTTTTAGTTGTCTTAACCTATTCAGTTTCTTAGTCTGTAACAGATTCTAATTGTTCCTTGGGTTTCATGACCTTGGCACTTTTGAAGTTTAAAGGCCAATTATTTGGTGAATGCCTTCAGTTTGGGTTTGTCTGATGTTTTCTTGTGATTAGATCCAGGTTAGGAGTCTTTGACAGGAATATCACAGATGCTGTGTTCTTCCGATTACGTTTTATCAAGCAACTCATGCTTCTAATTGTTCCACTGCTGATGGTTTTCCCTTTGACCTCTTGATTAATAGTACCTACCAGGCTACTCCTCTGTAGTATTCCTTTCTTCTTTTTGTCTTCTTGTGCTTTACGTGAAAGTTTACAGAGCAAATTAGTTTCTCTTTCAACAATTTATACACAAATTGTTTTGTGAAATTGGTTGTCATCTTTGTGATATGTCAACACACTCCCCTTCTCCAACCGGGGTTGCCCATTTCCCTTTGTCCATTTTCCTTTCCCTTCATGCCTTCCTGTCTTTGCTTTTGGGTAGGTGTCCATTTGGTCTTGTATATGTGATTAAACTAAGAAGCACATTCCTCACATGTATTATTATTTGTTTCATGTTGTTGTCATGGTTAGGTGCTGTCAACTCGGTTCCGGCTCATAGCAATCCTGTGTACAACAAAACAAAACACTGCCCAGTCCTACACCATCCTCACAGTTGTTGTTATGCTTGAGCCCATTGCTGCAGCCACTGTGTCAATCCATGTCATTGAGGGTCTTCCTCTTTTTCACTGACTGTACTTTACCAAGCATGATGTCCTTCTCCAGGGACTGATCCGTCCTGATAACATGTCCGAAATATGTGAGACATAGCCTCACCATTCTTGCTTTAAGGAGCATCCTGGCTGTACTTGTTCCAAGAAAGATTTGTTTGTTCTTTTGGCAGTCCATGGTATATTCAATATTCTTCACCAATACCACAATTCAAAGGTGTCAGTCCTTCTTCTATCTTCTTTATTCATTGTCCAGGTTTCCCATGCATACCACACTACTGAAAACACCATGGCTTGAGTCAGGCGCACCTTTGTCTTCAAGGTGACATCTTTGCTTTTTAATACTTTAAAAAGATCTTTTGCATCAGATTGTCCAATGCAATGCATCTTTTGATTTCTTGACTGCTGCTTTTTCCATGGATATTGATTATGGATCCAAGTAGAATAAAAAACCTTGACAACTTCAATCCTTTCTCTGTTTATTATGATTTTGTTTACTGGTCCAGTTCTGAGGATTTTTGTTTTCTTTATATTGAGGTAAAAAAAAAAAAAATTTTTTTTTTTTTTTATATTGAGGTGTAATGAGTACTGAAGGCTGTGGTCTTTGATCTTCATCAGTAAGTGGTTCAAATCTGCTTTTTTTTCAGCAAGCAAGGTTGTATCATCTGCATAACGCAGGTTGTTAATGAATCATCCTCCAATCCTGATGCCCCATTCCTCTTCATGTAGTCCAGCTTCTCAGATTATTTACTCAGCGTACAGACTGAGTAAGTATGGTGAAAGGATACAGCCCTGACACACACCATTTTTCACTTTAAACCACATGGTATCCCCTTGTTCTGTTTGAATGGCTACCTCTTGATCTATGTACAGGTTCCTCATGAGCACAATTAGGTGTTCTGGAATTCCCATTCTATGCAATGTTATCCATAATTTGTTATGATCCATGCAGTCAAATGGCTTTATGTAGTCAATAAAACACAAGTAAACATCTTTCTGGCATTCTCTGCTTTCAGCCAGGATCTATCTGACATCAGCAGTGATATCCCTTGTTCTACGTCCCCTTCTGAATCCAGCTTGAATTTCTTTCCTGTCAGTGTACCGATGCAGCTGCTTTTGAGTGATCTTCAGCAAAATTTTACTTGTGTGTTATATTAATGATATTGTTCAATAATTCCCACATTCGATTGGTTCATCTTTCTTGGGAATAGGCATGAATATGGATCTCTTCCAATGGATTGGCCAGGAAGCTATCTTCCAAATTTCTTGGCACAGATGAGTGAGCACTTCCAGCCCTGCATCCATTGTTGAAACATCTCAGTTGGTATTCCGTCAATTCCTGGAGCCTTGTTTTTTGCCAGTGGCTTGAGCACAGCTTAGACTTTTTCCTTCAGTACCGTCGGTTCCTGATCATATGCTATCTGAAATGGTTGAACATTGACCAATTCTTTTTGGTATAATGACTCTGTGTATTCCTTCCATCTTCTTTTGATGCTTCCTGTGTCATTTAATACTTTACCCACAGAATCCTTCAAAATTAAAACTCGAGACTTGAATTTTTTCTTTAGTTCTTTCAGCTCGATAAATGCCAAGCGTGTTTTTTCCTTTTGGTTTTCTATCTCCAGGTCTTTGCACGTCATTATAATACTTTACTTTGTCTTCTAACACCGCCCTTTGTAATCTTCTGTTCAGCTCTTTTACTTCATCATTTCTTCCATTTGCTCTAGCCACTCAATGTTCATATTTTATAGACCTGTCTAATCTTTGGCTGAAGGGTGAACTTCGGGAGTGACTTCAGTTCTGAGTTAAAAGTACTCTTTATTTCTTTGTAATTAAAAAGTACTGTGAGGGGAAGTACTTTGAAACTATGTAAACATCTAGTTTATCATCATACTTTTAATTTACTCATTTATGTGAGTATGTACTCATCATTTCCTAATAAGGTACAATTCTGTTACTGCCCTTTCAAGCTGGCTTCTCTGACCTTTTTTAAAAATATATATATTTTTTGTTTTTGAAAAAACACACAGCAGAACATATACCAGTTCAACAATTTCTACATGTACAATTCCATGACATTGATTGCATTCTTTAAGTTGTATAACCATTCCTACTCCCTTTTTCTCAGTTGTTCTTCCCCCATTGACATAAATTTACTGCCCCCTAAGTTTCCTGTCTAATCTTTTCAGTTGTATTATCACTTTGATTCCATGTAAATAGTTCTTAAAAGAGCATAAGGCTCAAGGCAGATATTCTTTACTAGTTAAGCTAAGCTATCGTTTGGTTTAAAGAAAACTTCAGGGGACATTTTTGGTTTAAGGTTTAAAGATGATCTCAGGCAATAGTATTGGGGGTATGTCCAGCCTCCATGGCGCCAAAAAATTTGGATTCCATGAGAATTTAAAATTCTGTCCTACGTTTTCTCCCTTTTGATCAGGATTCTTCTATAGAATCTTTCGTCAAAACATTCAGTAATGGTATCCGGGCACCATCAAATTCTGGCAAAGGAGGCAGTTGTTCATGGAGGCAATTAGCCGCTCATTCCAAATTTCATCCTCCTATTCCTGACTCTCCTTTCTCTGTTGCTCCAGGCAAATAGAGACCAACTGTTGGACCTTGGATGGCCACTTGCAAGTTTTTAAGACCCAGGAGTGAGCTAGAAGAAAGAACACAAGCACTAAACATATTAGGCTAATTAACTGGTATGTCCCATGAAACCATGACTGTAAACATCCAAACCAAAAAACCAAATCCCGTGATGTATTTGGTTGTACATAAGTAGCCTCAGCAGCTGCTTTTTTTTTTTTTTTTGGTGGTGGTTGTAAATATACCTATCACACAACTTTTGCCAGTTCAGCTTTTTGCAGGTGTTGTCTTAGTCCGGGTTCTCTAAAGGAACAAAACTAGTGGATTGTATATAGATAATAGGGAGAAATTTACTTCACAGAAATAGCTCACGCAGTCGTGAGGAAATGGCTCATGCAGTTGTAGAGGCTGGCGAGTCCCAAATTGTGCGTCAGGCAATAGGCTGAAGACCTCTGCTGGTTCACGTGGTTGTTCAGGGGCTGATGAATCCCAAATCTGCAGGTCAGGTGGTAGGCTGGAGGCCTCTGCTAGCTTCATGGGCTCGCTGGGGTTGTCATATCCAAAATCTGCAGGTCAGGCAGCAGACCAGAGACTTCTGCAGGCTTAAGTCTCAAGAACCACAGGCCAGGTGATGAGAAAAGTCCAGGGTTGAGAAAGAGCATGAGTTTTGCCAGAACATCCATTTGTATACTGGAGGCAGGCAACACCCCCAAGGAAACTCCCCTTTCAACTGATTGGGTGCTCACATCAGATCATAAAATGGAAGGTGATAGCATAAGTATCTACCAAACCACTGAGAATCATAGCTAGCCAAATTGACACATAAAATTAACCATCACAGGTGTACAACTTATTGATAGCTATTACATTAATCAGCTGTGCAACCCTCCTCTTAGTGAGATTTTTCCATTACCATAAATTGAAACTCAGTGCTCCATAAGCAATAACTCTCACTTCCCCCCTCCCACCCCTGGCAACCACTAATAAACTTTGGTCTCTATACATTTGCCTTGCTTGTTCATGTCTTTTTATATATGTGAGGTTATACAATATTTGTCCTTTTGTGATTAAGTTATTTCATTCAGCATAACATCTTCAAGTTCTTTTGTGCCCTTTTGACAAGTCTCTATCATTCTTTAAGACTTCTGGGTGACTGGCACAAGATGTTCCATGTTCATCTTGTTCTTCCCTGCCCTAGTACTGGAATCTACAGTTTCTCTAAGGAGCCCTCCTGGTTCCTTTTAGTGGAGAATGGTTTTTAGAAAGCAAGATCTGGGTAATGGGTATGCTCATTGCTATTGGGATGTCACTGTTCCCACTGTTCCTTCTCAATGGACAGAGCTAGAGAATATGTCTGTGTGTGTGTATATATATATATATACACACACATAGACGCATTTACACAGTCTTATGTATCTTTGTATATGTGTGTGCGTGTATAACCATGAGTTCATACAGATACATTCAATTCTACTCTGACATCACAGGGTTCATTCTAGTTTTCTCTCTTGCCATATTTGTAACTTCCTTTTCTGACAGAGAGAAGCCTGGCTCCAATTATCCTTAATTTATTTACTTTTTGGTCAACCTGTCAGTCACATTGCCGCCGCCCCCCTTCTCCTTCTGTGCAGATGTCCTCCTCACACCATTTGAACTCTGACACACCCTGTGCTAGGTTAGCCCCTGTATGTGGACATCCTTCTCACTTGCTGTCTTAGTTATCTAGTGCTGCCATAACAGAAATACCGTAAGTGGGTGGCTTTAACAAACAGAAATTAATTCTCTTACAATTTGGGAGGCTAGAAGTTTGAATTCAGGGCACTGGGTCCAGGAGAAGGCTCTTTCTCTCTGTTGGCTCTGGGGGAGGAAGGTCCTTGTCTCTTTTCAGCTTGTTTCTTGGTTCCTTGGAGATCTCATGTGGGCAACATCTATCTTCTCTTCCCCCATCTGTGCTTGTTTGCTGAACCTGCTGTTTTATATCTCAAAAGAGATTGATTTAAGACACACCCTATGCTAATACTGCCACATTAACATAACAAAATAACCCATTCCAAAATGGGATTATAACCATAGGTTTAGGGGTTAAGATTTACAACACACATTTTTGGGTGACACAGTTCAATAAATAACACTTGCATTGGGCTTGGGTCCTGTTTTTAAGTGTGGTAAGTTTAAAAGAACTAAATTTATTTCTGTCGTATTTTGGGCAAAGCTTTGTAAAGGAGTGTCTTGGTTATTTTGTGCTGCTGTAACAGAAATACCACAAGTGGATGGCTTTAACAAAGGGAAATTTATTTTCTCACAGTTTAGTAGGTTACAAGTCCACATTCAGGGTGTTGGCTCCAGGTCCTTGTCCTCAGTCTTCCCCTGGTCGAGGAGCTTCTCAGACGCAGACACCCTGTGTCCAAAGGCTACTCTCTGCTCCTGATGCTGCTTTCTTGGTGGTATGAGGTCCCCAACTCTCTGTTTTGCTTCCCTTTCCTTTTATCTCTTGAGAGATAAAAGGTGATGGTGCAGGCCACACCTCAGGGAAAGTCCCATTACCTTGGATCAGGGAGGTGACCTGAGGGTGGTGTTAGAATTCTATCCTAATCCTCTCAACACAAAATGACAATCACAAAATGGAGGACACCCACACAATACTGGGAATCATGGCCTAACCAAGTTGACACATATTTTTGGGGGGACACAATTCAATCCATGACAAGGAGTAATTGAGATCTTGCTTAAATTGCATTTTTTTTTTTGTCACTCTTTTCATCTAATTAGAATTTGTTTTGTCCTTATCTACAATAGTGGTGAATATATTTACCTGTAGATGCTGTGATTCTCATATCAATGCTTATTTATGTACATCATTATTGGACAACTTATGACATGTTTTAGAAATACGTATAATGATACATATATTTACTTTTAAATATATTTTTTAAAATATTTCTTACATCCTAATGATACTTCATTTTTATTTTTCATATTTTATTGTGTTTTCAGTGAAGGTTTACACAGCAGTTTAGGTTCCTATTCAACAATTTCTAATACAAGTTCAGTGATGGTTATATTCTTCACAGTGTGTCATTCTCATTATTTCTGTTCTGGTTTTTCCATTTCCATTAGTCTAGTTTCCCTGCCCCTGTACATTCTCATTTTTGTTTTAAAGTGATTGTTGACTGTTTGGTCTCATCGGTGATTTTTTTTTTTTTTAAATAATTTTTATTGTGCTTTAAGTGAAAGTTTACAAATCAAGTCCGTCTGTCACGTGTAAGCTTATATACACCTTACTACATACTCCCATTTACTCTCCACCTAATGAGTCAGCCCACTCCCTTCTTCCAGTCTGTCCTTTCGTGACTCTTTTGCCAGTTTCTTACCCTCTCTACCCTCCCATCTCCCCTGCAGACAGGAGATGCCAACACAGTCTCAAGTGTCCACCTGATAC